>NC_133618.1:572329982-572657982 GCF_048593235.1 Sminthopsis crassicaudata
CACTTGATACATTGCCAAGCACATAATAGACACTTAATAAAATGAGTTTTCCTTTCTCCTGGACCAACTGGCTTTAGAATAGACAATGGGTCAAGTTAGAATGATAGATTCCTTAACTATCTAGCCTTCATCAAAGAAAATAATAATAAAATAATAATAATTTGGGTGAGAAAGCAAAGAGTAAGGGACATAAAAAACAGGACTAGAAAGATAGAGGTGACATGAAGTGGAAATTAGGGCATGGACATGGGCTAGTTCAAGTTTTGCATCATGTATTTCCAACTGTGTGACTCTCATAAAATCCCTTACCCTCTCTGGGATTCTAAGTTTTCACATTTATAAAATTAAGGAGTTAGACTTGCTGGTCACCAAGGCCCCTTTTATCTCTAAATTTATGAATTTATGATCCTCTAAGTGTCAAAAAACATAGGAAAAGCATAAGGTGGAAGACCATGAAAGCTATAATCTATTATCTTCCTTCCTTCTGAATTTTTTGCAATTGTGGAAATTTCTCAGGTTAAAGCTAGTCTTTAATAAGAGATCAAAACTAAACCCTTAATAATAAATAGAGATGTAGTTGAATAATGATTTAGTGCAACTCTGCACATATATGTTTCATTATGCCTGATTAAATAGTAATAGCTCATTGATCTTCCTGTGACCTCAACTTCCTGGAACATAGCCCCAATCCCAGAAGTCAGCAAAAATGGCCTCTGAGCATCCATTTCTGAACTCAGAGTTTTTGTCCATAATATGCTTGAAGAAGAAAATTAGAAGAAAGAAAATTAGACCAGGCACCTTAAAAATCTCAAGAAGTGACATCTAATAGCTTGACAACAGTAAAAGACAGTAAAACTCATAAGCAAAAGTGAAGTACTATATGATACAAACATAGCACTATATAAAGAAAGAATGTTCATTATATTATAAAGACTCCAAATCATTAAGTAAAGGTTTAAATATATTCACTTCTTTTTAAGAAAATAAGAAAATAATGTATTTTGGGGAAATTGTTAAAATAAACATTAAAAGTAAGGTTCATACATGATAAATTTAGTACACAGATTTTGTGTGTACACATAACATTTCTTCATTCTACTAGTATTTATTAAGCAATGACTATTGCCTAGGGACTATATTAGTCAGTGAGGACACAAAAATGAAAGAACAACAGCCTTCTCCTTCAAGAAACTTACATTCTACAAAAGGGAGGAGAGGAAGAAAAGTACATAATATATTCACAAAAAAAATTAAATTCAAAATATGCAAAGTAATTTTGAGAAGAGTCATTAGCAACTTTGGGGATCATAGGTAGTGTTACTTGAGTAAACCTTGACAAATTTAGGGACTTAAAGATGTATAGGACACAAAAGCAAGAGATATTCTGTAAGAATAATAACAAATAGAACAGTTTTTAAGGTGTTTAAAAGCCAAACAGAAAAATTGTTATGCTAATCTAAAGGAAAGAGAGAGTTTATTGAACTTTCTTGACCAAGGGAATGTCATAGTAAGAGCTCTGCTTAGGAATAAGTTACATTCAACTTCCTGAAATGTGAATTGGAAAAGGTAAAGAACTCCCAGGAAGTCAGGGAAAGAGAATTAGTGAATTAGAAAAGGGAAAGAACTCCCAGGAAAGCAGGATTTGTGAACTGGAAAAGATAAAGAACTCACAAGAAAGTAGGATTTGTAAATTGGAAAAGATAAAGAACTCCAAAGAAAGTAGGATTTGTGGATTGGAAAAAGAAAATAAATCAGTTTAAAAAAAATTAGTAAAATGGAAAAAAATTCCATAGAACAAAATAACTCATTTGAAACTCCATTGTACATACACAAAAAGAAGTAAAAGAAAGCTAATGAAGAAAATAACTCATTAAAAATCAGAACTGAACAAATAGAAATGAATGATTCATTGAGACATCAAGAATCAGTCAAGCAAAACCAAAAAGATGAAAAACTAGGAAAAAAAATACATGGAAAAACAACAGACTTGGAAAATAGATCTAGGAGAGATAATCTGAGGATCATTGGACTTCCCGAAAATTGTGATGAAAAAAAGAGGCTAGATACTATTTTACAGGAAATCATCAAAGAGAACTGCCTAGATGTAATAGAATCAGAAGGTAAAATAGGAATTGAAAGAATTCATTGAACACCTTCTGAAAAAAGACCCTAAAATAAAAACTCCAAGGAATATTGTGGCTAAATTTCAGAACTATCAAATTAAGGAAAAAATATTACAAGCAGCCAGAAAAAAACAATTCAAATACCAAAGTACCACAATAAGGATCACTCAAGATCTGGCTATTTCCACATTAAAGGATCAAAGGACCTGGAATCTGATATTCCAAAAGGCAAAAGAACTTGGAATGCAGCCAAGAATAAACTACCCAGCTAACCTTCCATGGAAGAAGATGGATATTTAATGAAACAGATGTTCATTTGTTTCTAAGGAAAAAAAAAAACAGGTTTAAACAAAAAATTGGATCTCCAACCATAGGACTCAAGAGAAGCCAAGGAACTCTTGAGAACTGTATTTCTATTGTGGATATATGTTAGGATTACTAAGTGAGAACTCAGGTTGTCTGGATGGTGACAAGGTGAGAATTCAGGTTTTCTGGACAATTACAAGGTGAGAACTCAGGTTGACTTGATAGAG
The DNA here is from genome assembly GCF_048593235.1 of Sminthopsis crassicaudata. NCBI lineage: Eukaryota > Metazoa > Chordata > Mammalia > Dasyuromorphia > Dasyuridae > Sminthopsis > Sminthopsis crassicaudata. The sequence goes on from NC_133618.1 coordinate 572,332,639, forward strand.
GGGGCAAGCTCATTGGCTGGGGTGGTTCTTCCCAGAAGCCCTTGCATTATCCCACGCCCATTCTCTGGGAGGATAAAAAGAGACAGCACTGGGCGCAGAGAGCAGATCGGCCTGGAGAAGGATAAGAGCTGGAGGAGATTCAGAGCCAGGATTCAAGAAGAAGACTCTGAATTGCATCAGGCTTGACGGGGCTCTCTGCAGGAAGGGAAGTCACTTCTTTGGACAAGAGTTAACAGCAACTGCCTGGAGACAACGGTTCTCTACAGGAAGAAGAATCTGTCGGAGAGATTTGAGTAAAAGAAACAGCAGATCTCTTCCCAGAGAGCGATCCAGCAGCTTCTGGAGACGACAGCTCGTTACAATTGGCGCCCAACGTGGGGCAAGGACTTTTGCTTATCCTGACAAGAGGAGCTAGACCAGACCTTCGCAATTTGGCGCCTGAACAGGGACAGACACAGTCCTGATTCCAGTGGAAAAGCTTCTGATCTAGATCTCAGTCTCTCTGACCCAGAACCGTGAGTAACGAGGAAACTTTGTTAAAGATTAAGTGAGCGTGCTAATAGATAAATAAGGAACTTAACTTGTTAAGGGCTAAACCAGGAATCTCTTAATAGCTGAAATGGGGCAGATGTTAGCTATATTCAATCCCTGGACCTCAGCCGACTCAACCTCAGCCCCAGACGCAACCTCAGCTCCATTCAGGAGTGGTACTATAGAGAGTATAATCAAGATAATTGAGGAGCAGAGTTTACTTGTAACCTGGGTACAGATTGCTAAACTCTTGGCTGCATTAAGACGTACATCCCCTTGGTTCTTAGAGGAAGAAAAGATAGATGTAGATAAATGGAAGCTAGTGGGATATGAAATGAAAGAATTTCAAGCAAAAAATGGGCCTCGTTCAATTTCTGCAGAAGTATTTTATATCTACAACATAGTTCAATTAGCCTTAAACTATCAAGCAAGTTGTAGGAGAAGGAAAAGTTCTAAAAATGAACAGAGGAGGAAGTGTGAGGAAAAAAGGAAAGATCAAGATCTTTCCCTAGAGCAAGAGGATTTAAATGAGGAATTATGGTATGATTCTCTTGAAGAAGCTTCAACCCTGCCTAGAGAACAGATTATTGACAGGCCCACATCAACCCCACCTTCAGAGATGGAGGAAGAAAGAGGGGAAGAGGCAGAAACACAAACAGAATTGCCTGTGAAGAAGCCTAAGCCTATGACAAGATTAGAAAAAGCATTGGTTAAAGCTAAGAGAGAAGGACAGGATATAAGTGATTTTATACATGCATATCCTGTGATTGAAAATACTGACTCTGTAGGTAAAAAAAGGAGAAGATATGCACCTTTAGATTTGAATACAATTAAGGATTTGAAAAAAGGTTGTACCCTTTATGGGGCTACATCAGCTTATGTCAAAATGTTACTAGATGGTTTGTCTTATGAAGTCCTAACCCCGAATGATTGGAAATCCATAGCAAGGACATGTCTGGAACCTGGAGAAAATTTATTATGGCTTGCGGAATTTCATGAATTATGTAAAATTCAAGTCAGATGCAATTTGGAAATAGGAGTTAACACACAATTCACTTTTGAGCACTTAGCTGGTGAAGGTCAATATGGAGAGAATTCGGAACAGATTAATTATACCATGACAATATATGAGCAAATTGCTAAGGCTGCAATAAAAGCTTGGGGTGTCCTTCCTGGACAGAAAGATCGTGGAGAGGCTTTCACTAAAATACAGCAAGGTCCCAATGAACCTTTTGCAGATTTTGTGGGACGTTTGCAAACTGCTGTCAAAAGAACTATTGGAGAAAATTCAGCTACAGAAATAATGACCAGACATCTGGCTAAGGAAAATGCCAACGAGATTTGCAAAAGAATTATATGGGGATTAGACAAAGATGCTCCTTTAGAGGAGATCATAAGACGCTGTGCTACAGTGGGAACAAATGCTTTTTACACCCGGACAATGATGAATGTGGAAAGACAGGGTCCCTCATGGCAAGGGCCTTCTAGAGAAACTCGGCGATGTTTTCAATGTGGAAAAATTGGGCATCTAAGAGCTCAGTGTAGATATGGAGATACAGTGAGAAGACAGGGTGAGAGAAGACCTAAAACTCCATGTCCAAAATGTCACAAGGGCTCCACTGGGCCTCTGAATGTAGATTGACACAGGGAAATGACAGGTGGGGCCCAGCTTCAGCCCCCCAAGTGGGGCATGATGGCAGCCGAGGTTACATCCAGAGAATTTTAAGACACGATCAATCAGCCAAAAGGCAATCAGATGGAAGAAAGGGATTGAAATTAGGAAAAATAGAGTTGTGTGCAGTAGAGACTACCGAGATACTCCCTGGAGAAGTGAAATCTGTTCCTGTTGAGCCTATGGATTCAAGAGCAAGTGAGAAAACATCCAGGCAAGATTTATATCTTGCATGTCCACTCACATAGTGGACTTCCAGGTCCCATTTTTGATGGAAATTCAAAGGCAGATAGCCTTCTAACCATGTTAGCCAGTAGTCCTTTATTTCAGGAAGCGCAAGAATCTCATTCTAAATATCATCAGGCTGCTCGAGCTTTACGTTTACAATTTGGAATCACAAGAGAGGAAGCTAGGAGCATAGTAAAAAGCTGTACAGCTTGTCTTCCTTTCCATGCTCCTACACTCCCTCCAGGGAAGAATCCTCGTGGTTTGAGACCCAATGAAATCTGGCAAATGGATGTGACCCATTATAAATCTTTTGGTCGTCTATCTTTTATTCATGTCGTGGTAGACACCTTTTCAGGATTCACATTTGCAATGCCAGCAGCAAAAGAGACAGCCCGAGTGGTCACTGAATTCCTTATACAAGCTTTTGCAATTATGGGTGTGCCACAAGCAATAAAAACAGACAATGGACCTGCATATACGTCCAAACATTTTACACACTTTTGTGCACAGTATAAGATTTTACATACCACGGGCATACCCTTTAATCCTCAAGGGCACGCAATAGTAGAGAGAAGAAACAGAGATATTAAGACACTCCTCCAAAAACAAAAGAAAGGGGGAGCCACAGGTAGCCCTAGGGAACTTCTAAATTTAGTTCTCTATACCATTAATTTTCTAATTTTTGACAAAGATGCACTGGCTCCAGCAGACAGGTTTTATAACCCACCAGAAGGGCAGTGTCCAGTGAGAGCATCTCCACTGTCCTTAGATAATCGCCAGGTGATGTGGAGAGATCCAGAAAGTGGTGAATGGAAGGGACCAGATAGGTTAACTGCCTGGGGGAGAGGGTTTGCTTGTATTTCTTCAGCAGGAGAAGGAATCAGATGGGTGCCAACAAGTCATATTCGCCTTGTCCATCAGAGAGAGACAGAAAAAGAGAAAGACCTCAAAATAAAGGAGAAGATCTAAGAAACATCTGACACTGAAAGAGCATGGATAATAAGAAGACTGTTAAAGAACTTAAAAACCAGCAGGAATCATTGGACTTCCTCACACAAGATGAGAATAATGGACAATGGACTTATGGACATTTATAAATTTTCAATTTATGATTATGTTATATACTTCTAGCATGTGTTATGTTACTATGTTACTATGTGCTTATGTAATTCATGTAATTATCTGTAATACTTCCCATATTGATGGATTTATATTTCAAGGTCATTTATGTAATTATCTGTAATACTTCCCATATTGATGGATTTATGTTTCAAGGTCATGACTGTCCTATGTTCTAAATCAAAAGAAAGGGGGAGATGTTAGGATTACTAAGTGAGAACTCAGGTTGTCTGGATGGTGACAAGGTGAGAATTCAGGTTTTCTGGACAATTACAAGGTGAGAACTCAGGTTGACTTGATAGAGGAGGCAAGCTCATTGGCTGGGGTGGTTCTTCCCAGAAGCCCTTGCATTATCCCACGCCCATTCTCTGGGAGGATAAAAAGAGACAGCACTGGGCGCAGAGAGCAGATCGGCCTGGAGAAGGATAAGAGCTGGAGGAGATTCAGAGCCAGGATTCAAGAAGAAGACTCTGAATTGCATCAGGCTTGACGGGGCTCTCTGCAGGAAGGGAAGTCACTTCTTTGGACAAGAGTTAACAGCAACTGCCTGGAGACAACGGTTCTCTACAGGAAGAAGAATCTGTCGGAGAGATTTGAGTAAAAGACACAGCAGATCTCTTCCCAGAGAGCGATCCAGCAGCTTCTGGAGACGACAGCTCGTTACAGATATACATAAAAACCACATTTATAATTTGATTTTATTGATATAACATAAAAATGGAAGAGATAAAAAGAGGGAAAATACATCCCACAAAGAGTCAAAGAAAACCTATCGTATCTGAGGAAATTTAGACAGGGGGAGGAACATTGTGTGAATCTTACTCTCATCCGAGTTGGCTCAAAGAGAAAATAATTGACATATTTGTTTTATAGAGAAACTTCTCTCACAACATTAAAAAGTGGGAGAGGAAAAGGGAAAAGGAAAAGAGTATTAAGGGAAGGGTACAAGAAAGGGGAAGGGATTCAAAGGGGGGAGGGAAGCATACTAAAGAGAGAGGGCTACATGACACAAGTGGGGCTCATAAGTTTAATACTTGGGAAGGGGTTAAGGGGGAAAAAACATAATTCGGAGATATTATGATGGCAGGAAATACAGAATTAGTAATTTTAACTGTAAATGTGAATGGCATGAACTCTCCCATTAAGCGGAGGTGGATAGCAGACTGGATCAAAAGTCAGAAACCTACAATATATTGTTTACAGGAAACATATTGAAAGCAGTGAGATATATATATAGAGAGAGAGTAAAGGTAAAAGGCTGGAGCAGAATCTATTATGCTTCAGGTGAAGTCAAAAAAGCAGGGGTCGCCATCCTTATCTCAGATCAGGCAAAAGCAAAAATCGATCTAATTAAAAGAGATAAGGAAGGAAACTATATCCTGCTAAAGGTAACAGACAGTGAATTAATATCAATACTAAACATATAGGCACCAAGTGGTATAGCATCTAACTTCCCACACGTTTTGGTATGATGTCTCATTATTGTCATTTTCTTGGGTGAAGTTATTAATTATGTCTATGATTTGCTGTTTTACCCAATCATTCTTAAGTATAAGATTATTTAGTTTCCAATTATTTTTTGGTCTATTTCCCCCTGGCTTTTTATTAAATGTAATTTTGATTGCATTGTTGTCTGAAAAGGATGCATTTACTATTTCTGCCTTACCGCATTTGATTTTGAGGTTTTTATGCCCTAGTATATGATCAATTTTTGTACAGGTTCCATGAACTGCTGAGAAGAAAGTATAATCCTTTCTGTCTCCATTTAGCTTTCGCCAAAGATCTATCATATCAAACTTTTCTAGTATTCTATTTACCTCTTTAACTTCTTTCTTATTTATTTTGTGGTTTGATTTATCTAATTCTGAGAGTGCAAGGTTGAGATCTCCCACTATTATAGTTTTGCTATCTATTTCCTCTTTCAGCTCTATTAATTTCTCTTTTAAGAATTTAGATGCTGCACCACTTGGTGCATATATGTTTAATATTGATACTGCTTCATTATTGATGCTTCCCTTTAGCAGGATATAATGCCCTTCCTTATCTCTTTTAATTAGATCAATTTTTGTTTTTGCTTGATCTGAGATGAGGATGGCTACTCCTGCTTTTTTGCTTTTGCCTGAAGCATAATAGATTCTGCTCCACCCTTTTACTTTTAGTTTTAATGTATCACCCTGTTTTAGGTGTGTTTCCTGTAAACAACATATAGTAGGATTCTGGCTTTTAATCCAGTCTGCTAACTGCTTCCTCTTTATGAGTGAGTTTGCCCCATTCACATTTATGGTTAGAATGATTAATTCTATATTGCTTGCCATCTTATTAACCCCTGCTTATGCTTTTCCCCTTTCCTTCCCTCTTACCCCCCTACCCAGTATTAAACTTGTGAACACCACTTGCTTTTCACAGCCCTCCCTTTTTAGGATCCCTCCCCCACCTTAAAGTTCCTCCCCTTATTTTACCCCTTTTCCCCGAAATTTCTGTATTCCCTTCCCCTTAGCTTATTCCTTCCCTTTCATTTTTCAATAAAGTGGAAGAAGTTTCACCATAAATCGAATATGTCTATTGATACATGCTATGTTCATCTCCCTCCTTTCTTTCTCTCAGATATAATAGATTACCTTTGCCTCTTCATGAGATGTAGTACCACCACTTTACACTTTTTTATGATATAATTTCCTTTCCACCTCTAGTTTCTAAGACAAATTGTAGATATGTTCTTTACATATTTTTTTTTTGGCAGAAGTAAAGTTCTCAAGATTTCTTTTTACCTTTTTAGAAATCTCTTGAGTTCTGTATTTGAAGATCAAACATTTTATGTAGGTCTGTTTTTTTCATCAAGAATAGATGGAAAAATTACCCATGCATATGTACTGTCAAAAAATGTTATAATTATAAAATAAAATTAAAATTAAAAAAAAAAAAGAATAGATGGAATTCATTTATTTCGTTAAATGTCAATTTTCTTACCTGGAAAACAATGCTCATTCTTGCTGGGTAAGTTATTCTTGGCTGCATACCAAGTTCCTTAGCCTTTCGGAATATCATGTTCCAGGCCCTGCGTTCTTTTAATGTGGACGCTGCTAGATCCTGGGTTATCCTTATTGTGGATCTTCCATATCTGAATTGCTTTTTTCTAGCAGCTTCCAATATCTTTTCCTTTGTCTGATGGTTCTTGAACTTGGCCACTGTCTTTCTTGGCGTTTTGATTTTAGGGTCCCTTTCAGTAGGTGATCAATGAATTTTTTCAATGTCTATTTTACCCTCTGTTTCCAGAATGTCTGGGCAGTTCTCTTTGATAATTTCCTCGAAAATGGTGTCCAAGCTCTTTTTTTCCTCACATTTTTTCAGGGAGTCCGATTATTCTCAAATTGTCTCTCCTGGATCTGTTTTCCAGGTCTGTTGTCTTTCCAATAAGGTACTTGACATTCTTTTCAATTGTTTTGTTTCTCTGGTTTTGCTTGACTACTTCTTGGTTTCTCCTTGAGTCATTCATTTCTACTTGTTTGATTCTAATTTTCAATGATGTATTTTGTTCACTCACTTTTTTATATCTTTTTGTAATTGTCTAATTGTGTTTTTAAGTGAGTTTTTTTCTTCTATGGAATTTTTTTCCATTTTATCCATTTTATTTTTTAGAGAGCTGTTTTCTTTTTCCAGCTCACTAATCCTGTTTTTCTTGGAGTTGTTTACCTTTTCCAGCTCACTAATCTTGTTTCTCAATGATTTGATTTCTTTATCCACTCTGTCTTTAAATGCATGGGATGACATCTCCAGGCTCTCTTGCCAAGCTTCCCTTTCCTTTTCCCATTTCTCTTCCAGCTCTCTTGTGAGAGCCTTTTTGATTTCCTCTATGATATTCTTTTGTATTGAGGAGCAGCTCATATCCCCCTTAGGGGATTCCTCTGGGGATAGTCTGGTTTTAGTCTCCTCAGTATTTGAAGTCTGCTCTCTCTCCATAGAAAAGCTGTCAATGGTTAGAGCCCTTTTGAATTTTTTGTTCATTTTGTCAGAGTAGGAATTGAAGAAAACAAATTGACAAGAGAAACAATTGGTCTGTTTTGCGGGGGATGGGGCTGGATGGTATTAATGGGCTTCCTTTACAGACTGGGGGTAGGGCACCAGAGAGCCACTAACAGAACAGTGATGACTGTACTGAGTCTGCACTCTGAGGCTCTGAGAACGCACTGAGTCAGTCCAGGTGGGGGTTGGGGATGGCCAGGTTCTGAGAGATGCTGGCTTTCCGGGGTTTTAATCTTCACCTCCGGTGTTTACACCCTCTCTGCTGCTCCTGGCTTGCTGCCAAGATGGAGTATCCACACTGGGGAAAAAGTCTTTTCACAGAAACGGCAGAGAACGTACCCCTCCCCCTCAGGTGTGAGCTGTGTTAGCTGCCTGTCTCTCTCTGGCTTGCCTGTCCTCAGTCTGCGCCCAGTCTGATTGACCCTCCCCCGAGCAAACACAGACCTTTTCTGGCGACTTTCAAAGATGTCTTCTCTTGGTGATTATTTGTGGATTTCTTTCTGGGTCAAGCGTTAAGTCTGAGGCTTGTCATGAAGTAAGTTCTGAGAGAAAACGAGGAGCTCAAGCAGCTGTCTGCCTCCACGCCGCCATCTTGGCCAGAAGTCTCACATCTAACTTCCTAAAGGAGAAGTTAAAAGAGTTGCAAGAAGAAATAGACAGCAAAACTTTAATAGTGGGAGATCTCAAACTTGCACTCTCAGAATTGGATAAATCAAACCGCAAAACAAATAAGAAAGAAATTAAAGAGGTAAATAGAATATTAGAAAAATTAGGTATGATAAATCTTTGGAGCAAACTGAATGGTGATAGAAAGGAGTATACTTTCTTCTCAGCAGTTCATGGAACCTTTACAAAAATTGACAATATATTAGGACATTAAGATCTCAAAATTAAATGTAGGAAGGCAGAAATAGTAAATGCTTTCTTTGCAGATCACGCTGCAATAAAATCTACATTCAACAGAAAGTTAGGGGTAAATAGACCAAAAAGTAATTGGAAACTAAATAATCTCATCTAAAGAATGATTGGGTGAAACAGCAAATTATAGACACAATTAATAATTTCATTCAATATAACAACAATGATGAGACATCATACCAAAATTTGTGGGATATAGTCAAATCAGTAATAAGGGGAAATTTTATATATTTAGCAGCTTACTTGAACAAAATAGAGAAAGAGAAGATCAATGAATTGGGCTTGCAACTTAAAAAAGCTAGAAAAAGACTAAATTTTAAAAACCAATCAAATACTAAACTTGAAATTCTAAAATTAAAAGGAGAAATTAATAATACTTAAGTAAAAAACTATTAAATTAATAAATAAAACTAAGAGTTGGTTTTATGAAAAAAGCAAAGAAAATAGATAAATCTTTGGTAAATCTCATTAGAAAAAGAAAAGAGGAAAATCAAATTGTTAGTATTAAAAATGAAAAGGGAGAACTTTCCACCAATGAAGAAGAAATTAGAGCAATAATAAGGAATTACTTTGCCAACTTTATGCCAATAAATTTGATAACCTAAGTGAAATGGATGACTATCTCCAAAAATATAGGCCTCCCAGATTAACAAGGGAGGAATTAATTGCTTAAATAGTTCCATTTCAGAAAAAGAAATAGAACAAGTTATTAATCAACTCCCTAAGAAAAAATCTCCAGGACCAGATGGATTTACATGTGAATTCTACCAAACATTTAAATAACAATTAGCACCAATACTGTATAAACTATTTGAAAAATAGGGAATGAAGGAGTCCTACCAAATTCCTTTTATGACACAGAAATGATACTGATACCTAAACCAGGTAGGTTGAAAACAGAGAAAGAAAATTATAGACCAATCTCCCTAATGAATATTGATGCTAAAATCTTAAATAAGATATTAGCTAAAAGACTACAGAAAATCAATCCCAGGATAATACATCATGATAAAGTAGGATTTAGACCATGAATGCATGACAGGTTCAATATTATGAAAACTATTAGTATAATTGACCATATTAATAATCAAATTAACAATAACCATATGATCATCTCAATAGATACAGAAAAAGCATTTCATAAAATTCAACATCCATTCTTGTTAAAAAAAAAACACTTAAAAATATAGGAATAAATGGACTTTTCCTTAAAATAATCAGTAGCATCTATTTAAAACTATCAGTAAGCATCATTTGTAATGGGGATAAACCTTTCCCAATAAGATCAGGAGTGAAACAAGATTGCCCACTATCACCATTACTATTCAATATTGTATTAGAAATGCTAGCTTTGGCAATAAGAGTTGAGAAGGAGATTAAAGGAATTAGAATAGGTAATGAAGAAACCAAATTTTCACTCCTTGCTGATGATATGATGGTATACTCAGAGAATCCCAGAGATTCTACTAAAAAGCTATTAGAAATAATCCACACCTTTAGCAAAGTTGCAGGATACAAAATAAACCCACATAAATCATGAGCATTTTTATATATCACTAACAAAATCCAGAAGTTAGAGTTACAAAAAGAAATTCCATTTAAAGTAACTACCGATAGTATAAAATATTTAGGAATCTATCTGGTATGTTGTCTCATTGTTGTTATTCTCTGGGGTGAAATTATTGTGTCTATGATTTGTTGTCATTCCATTCTTTAGCATGAGATTATTTAGTTTCCAATTACTTTTAAGTCTATTTTCCCCTGCTTGTTACTCAATATAATTTTTATTGCATTGTGATCTGACAAAGACACATTTACTATTTCTGCCTTTCTTCATTTGAATTTGAGGTCTTTATGTCCTAATATATGGTCAATTTTTGTATAGGTTCCCTAGACTGCTGGGAAAAAATTGTACTCCTTCCCATCTCCATTTAGTTTTCTCCAAATATCTTTCATACCTATATTTTTAGTCTTCTATTTACCTCTTTAAATTCTTATTTATTTTGTGGTTTGATTTATCTAATTCTGAAAGCACAAGGTTAAGATCTCCCACTATTATAATTTTTCTATTTCTTCTTGCAGCTCTCTTAACTTCCCATTTAGGAACTTACATGCTATATCACTTGTTGCATATATGTTTAGTATTTATATTGCTTCATTATCCATGCTACTCTTTAGCAAGATGTAGTGCCCTTTCTCATCTCTTTTAATTAGATCAAGTTTTGTTTTTGCTTTGATTTGAGATCAGGATGGCTACCCCTGCTTTTTTGACTTCACCTAAATCATAATAGATTCTGCTCCAGCTCTTGACCTTTACCCTGCATATATATTGCCCTGCTTCAAGTGTGTTTCCTGTAAACAACATATTATGGGATTCTGGCTTTTGATCCAGTCTACTATCCACCTTTGTTTTATGGGAGATGTCATCCCAATCACATTTATGGTTAAAACTACTAATTCTGTATTTCCTGCCATCTTATTATCCCCAGATTATACTTTTCTCTTTCTTTTCCCCCTTACCTCCCTTATCAGTATTAAACTTATGAGCACCACTTGCCTCATGCACCTCTCCCTCTTTAGAATCCCTTCCTTCCCCTTAGAATCCTTCCCCCCTTCTTATATTTTTTCTTACTATTTCTGTATTTTCTCATATTTAGCCTACCCTTTTCCTTTTCCCTTTTCCTCCCCCACTTTTCAATGAGTTGAGAGAAGTTTCTCTGCAAACAAAATATGTCTAACATTTTCTCTTTGAGCCAAATCTGATGAGAGTAAGATTCACACAATGTTCCTCTCCCCCTTCTAAATTTCCTCAGATAAATGTTTCCTTTAACTCTTTGTGAGACATACTTTCCCTCTTTTTACCTCCATTTTCCCCTTTTTCTAATACAATTTCTTTTCCACTTCCAATTCCTTTTTTATATTATAAGAGTAAAATCAAATTATACATAGACTCTTTCTGTATGCCCATAACAGAAATACAGTTCTCAAGAGTTTTTATCTTTTTATGCTTCTCTTGAGTTTTATATTTGGAAGTCATTTTTTTTAGCTCGTTTTTTTTTTTCACTTAAAATAAATGGAATTAATCTATTTCATTGAATATCCATCTTCTTCCATGGAAGAAAATGCTCAGCTTATCTGGGTAGTTCATTCTTGGCTGCATTCCAAGTTCCTTTGCCTTTTGGAATCAGATTTCAGGCCCTTCAATTCTTTAATGCAGAAACTGCTAGATCCTGAGTGATGCTTATTGTGGCTCCTTGGAATTTGAATTTTTTTCTGGTTGCTTATAATATTTTTTCCTTAGTCTGATAGTTCTGAAATTTAGCCACAATATTCCTTGAAGTTTTTATTTTGGAGTCCTTTTCATAAAGTGTTTGATGAATTCAATTATTTTAATGACTATTTCTGATTCTATAACATCTGGGCAGTTCTCTTTGATATTTTCCTGAAAAATAGTGTCTAGGCTCTTTTCTTCATCATGATTTTCAGGAAGCCCAATAATCCTTAGATTATTTTTCCTAGATCTATTTCCTAGCTTTGTTGTTTTTCGAAGTAGATATTTAACATTTTTTGCTTTTCTTTTTTTTTTTTTTTTGCTTTTGCTTGACTGGTCCTTGATGTCTCAATGAATCATTCATTTCTATTTATTCAGTTCTGATTTTTAATGAGTTATTTTCTTCATTTACTTTTTTTACTTATTTTATTTATGTCCAATGGAGTTTTTAAATGAGTTATTTTGTACTATGGAATGTTTTTTTTTTTTTCATTTTACAAATTTTTTTAATTAATTAATTTATTTTTCCAATTCACAAATTTTGCTTTCCTGGGAGTTCTTTACTTTTTCCATTTCACATTTCAGAGAGTTGTTTTCTTTTTCAAATATTTTTAAATGAGTTATATGCCTTTTCCATACTCTCTTGCATAGCTTCCCTTTCTTTTCCTATTTTTCTTCTAGCTCTCTTTTAAGATCTTTTTTAATTTGTTCTAGGAGAGCCTTGTATGGTGGGGACAAGGTTATATCCCCCTTTGGGGTTTTGTATGGAGACTATCTGCTATTATTCTCCTCAGAGTTAGAAAGCTATTCTCCTTCGTTATAGAAGCTACCTATAGTTATAGCTCACTTTGGTTTTTTACTCATTTTTAAAATAAAAATCTTTTAGTCTGCCTTTTAGGCAAGGAGGTTCCACGCTTCCTCTATAGAACAGGGATGGACAGTGGCTGTCCTGTGAACAGGCTGCGAATGGGTTGTGAAGAGTGACCATGTTGCAGGAGAAGAACTGCTCTGTGGAACAGTGACTGCTGTGTGAAGAGCAGCTGCACTATTATCATGCTGAGTCACTCCTGGTGCTGGGTGGGTGTGGCCAGGTCACAGTTTCACTCTGGATTTTGGGGTACACTCTACCTTTTGTGTTTGCGTAACTTCTCTGCTGATCTACTGCTTTGCAAACAAAGCAGAGCAGCCAACTTTTGGTAGAGTCCTCCCCGCAAATTCTTTGCCTGAGGAAACTTCACCCACATCCTGGTCCATATGTGCTGGCCTCTGTGTTCTGCCTCCCTATCTATACTGGCCTCTTCCTGCCTGATCAAGACAAACCTTTTCTGGTGATCTTCCAAATTATCTTCTGCTGTTAATTTGTTGTACTTCCAATATTCATGGATTCTACCAGTCAAGCACTATTTCAGAGGCTGAATTTTGTAATCAATAGTGAGGGTAGTAGGGGAGCTCAGAATGAAGCATATGTCTTCTCTGCCATCTTGGCTCCACCCCCCAAAATGGTATTTTGTGATCCACACTCAGTTCCCACAGTCCTCTCTTCAGGTGCAAATGGCTCTCTTCATCACAAGATCACTAAAACTGGATTCAATCTTCTCATTATTGAAAAGAGCCAAGTCCATTGGAATTGATCATGAGATAATCTTATTGTTGGTGTGTATAATGATCTCCTGGTTTTGCTCATTTCACTTAGCTTCAGTTCATGAAAATCTCTCTGAAATTATCCTACTGATTGTTTGTTACATAACAATAATATTTCATAAATTTTCATATATCATAACTTTTTCAGTCATTCTCCAACTGTTGGGCATCCACACTTTTTCCAGTTTCTTGTCACTATAAAATGGGTTTCCATAAACTATATTTGCACATGTAGGTCTCTTTTCCTCCTTTATGAAATCTCTTTGGGATATAAGCCCAGTAGAAACACTGCTGAATCAAAAGATATGCACATTTTAATAGCTCTTTGGGCATAACTTCAAATTGCTCTCCAGATTGGTTGGATCTATCAACAATGTACTAGTGCCCCAGTTTTCCCAATCCCCCTCAACATTCATCATTATCTTTTCCTGTCATTTTAGCCAATCTGAGAGGTGAGAAGTGATACTTCAGAATTATCTTAATTTGCATCTCTCTGATCAATAATGCAAATCTCTTATTTTGGAAATAGTTGTTTTGGTAAAATACTACTCAGGATCAGAAACTACATTATCTCACACAGAAGATACTTTGGAAGTGTTAACATGTATCAGGGAATAAATTGCTTCCAGAAGTCTAGAATGTCTAAATGATGCATCTTCTAAAAGTCAAAAAACATATATTTTAGCTGAATAGAAATGAAGAACTTTTTTAGAAATTAGAATTGTCCTTTAGTAAAACAGATTATTTTGAAGTAGTAAATTCTCTATCATTGTAAATGTTCAAGCACATAATGGAATATGGTAGGAGAGGAAAACTAGTTCATCTTTAACATTTCATCCAGTTTTAAGGATCCGTGAAATTTACTTTCTAATCACAGAATCACAGGACTCAAAGTGACAAACAATCTCAGAAATATCTAGGTCAATCCACAGTAAAAGGATGATTCCCACACACATAAGTAGAAATCATTTGGCCTTTACTTAAAGATTTAACCTCAGTCACTGCTTCTAGAAAGTAGCCCCTGTATGTGAAGAACATAAGAACCACTAAAATAAAAACTTAAGTAACTGAAGGATTAATTGGAATATTCATCTGTATTAAAGGACTTAAAATTGAAAAAAGAAATGTAATTTCATCCTAAATACATATGACCATCCAAATGAGTTCAAAACATTATTCTGCAGCAGAAATTTAGCACACCTGCCTAAATTAGTGATCTGAAACTAGCATATTAATTTCTATGGCAACCAAAGAAAAAGAAATTCTTGGAGAAGGTACATAATTGTCACTTTAGTCTATTGTTTTTAATGTTAAGGATGAGCTATATTTGAACTTGTCCTCTTCATCCCCAATCCAGCACTCTATCAATTGCACTACCCAATTGTTTCACAAATTAATTGATGCTCTTTATTTGTTATTTCATTCATTTCCACATGTCACTTCTAGACCTTCTCTTCTAGAATGGCCTTATCATTCATTTTTTCTCATTTGAAGTTGATGCCTTTTATTTATCTCTCCCCAAATCTTTGCCATGATTATCGTAACTATTCTACTTTAGGATTCATTTCCTCCTTCCTTATAACTTTAGAATTTGAAACTTCAATATTTTGACAAGTTGGTTTTGTTATTTGTCTTTCTTTTTCAGGGATATGCACTACATATACATATATACTAGACAGACACACTGTTGTGAGTCAGTTGATCAGAAAAGTTTTCAAAAGTAGAGAATGAGAGAAAAACCCAGACATGCATTTCAATCCAAGAAAAATTAATTGAGCAATTAATTACAAGATAATGGGCTAAGTATTAGGATCCAATGACAAAAATAAAAGCTCTTAATCTCAATAAATTCATATTTCCTGTGGTGGGGAGGTAAGAAGGCAAGGAGAGACTAGAGATAAAATATGAATTCAAACAATTATTGTTCCATGGCATCTGAGAAAGGAGAGGACGCTGACTCTTTTAGGGGAGTAGAGAGATTTATGAAGGCTTCATCAGGAAGGCAGAATTTAAATTAACTGTGAAGAGGAAAAAAGGCAGGAATAATATCTTAACCTCACTTTCTTCATCTAGGTTGAGTTATTTTCTCCTTAAAAGATCATTGAGACATTAGCAAAGACTCAGTTAGCACAGGGAACAGGAAACTAAAGGCTCAGATTATTCATATCACTTTTCATCATCTGAGCACAAAGCAACCATAGAGAGCTAAAGAGGCTCTGTGATATTTGGCTGGTGGAGTGTGATTAAAGCTTTGCTCACCTAAATCAGTTCAGGGGATTCTCAATGGCTAGCCTTGTTTTGTTTAATTTTATTTTTACATTATAACTTTATTACTAATATAGTATAATTCCTGTGATCCAGGTTCAGTATGCATTTTCTTATACCTTAAACTAATGCCTTATATTTTAATTAGGCTAAAAATTGTATTTTATTTTTCTCCAATTACAGGAAAAATAATCAGCATTCATTTTTATAATATTTTGAGTTTCAAATTTTTTCTCTTTCCAAGACAGCAAGCAATCTGATATAGGTTGTGTGTGTGTGTGTGTGTGTGTGTGTGTGTGTGTGTGTGTGATTCCTAGCCTTGTTGAATCTTTCTCCATTGTTAATTATTTTTAATAATTGGCAAATGTTTCATTTTGTTTCAGTATCAAACCAAAATTACTTAGGGACTTGCTAAAGTTAATCTCAGAAGAGTTGCTGAGAGTCAGTGATGAAGAGGGAATGAATAATTTTGCAAAGACAGAAGATAAAATATCAAATTTTTATTGTTTTGGTATTTTTTCAATTATGTCCAAATTTTCATGACCCTATCTGGAGTTTTCTTGGCAAAGATACTGAAGTGGTTTGCTATTTCTGTCTCTTGTTCTTTTTACAGATGAAGAAACTGAGGCAAACAGGGTTAAGTGACTTGCCAGAGTCACGCAGTTGGTAAATGTCTGGGTTCACATTTAAACTCGGGAAAATGTCTTCTTGACTCAAGGACTAGCACTCTATCCACTGAGACACTTAGCTTAATATCAATTGAATGAACAGATAATGTACAGTTTAGCAAGAATAGTTAGTAAAGGGGAGAAGTATGAAATAAGATTGAAAAGACTGAAAAGAGTTCGGTTGTGTGAGTTAGACTACCAGAGAAAACAAGCAGTTACAGCAGTTGAATCCTCCAAAAAGGGTAGAATACAGCATCAGGGGAATAGAGATGCTAGTACCAGAGGTGTTGAGCTTTGAGCTGAGTATAGAAGCTATAATTTGGATACATAAGGATGTGAAGAAGGAAAGGTAATTGTCAAATGCTAAAAATAGCATCTAAATCAGGATTTGCAGGCTAAGGAATTTGGAAAGAACTCAGTAACTTTAACCATCATAGTTTCATACAAACAAGAAATGTATGAATTATTATATTTCCTTTCTCTTATGCCATGCTGGACTTTGCACATAGAATGAGGCTCACCCTTCTAGTGGAAGTTAAGGAAAACAACTCTGGACACTGGATTTGGAGGACAGAGTGGTTGGGAATCAGGCAAGTCATCCCAGAAGTTACTCAATGAATATTGATTCAATGAATGAGCACATAAATGAATTTTTTTCAAATGCTTTGAATTCTCTTAAGTATTTGAAAAAAAATTTCCATTAAATCTCATTTATACTATTGTTATAACTTAAGAAACCAGGAGTTTATGAACTTCTTGGGATTTATAAGGCTCACCTGAGTTTACTTGTGGCCTACTGCTTCTGCTATGTATAGCATGCATTTCCCCACTTTCTATCTAACCAATTTCTCTCTCCTTTTGTCACCCCAAGCTTATACTTCCTCTTTGGGTGAGATGGCCATACTCTTGTCAACAGTTGGTAGTTTCCTGTTTATCATAATACAGGTGGCAATCCAGGTACACCTATAAAGGAATCACTACCCAACATAAAATAAAGTAAAGACCTTTTTTCTGACAGAGTAAATTGCCATGATATGCACATTATTGTAACCAAGGCATGATTCCTTGATTAAGATGAATCAGAAAGATATGCACAGAACTAGATATGAGTCCAATCTTAGCACAACTCTCCAAAGTGGCATTGCCATTCCTTTCCTTCTCTCAACATGACACAGATTAAACTTAACCAGAATCCTTGTAATTGACTTTGTTATACCTTCCCCTATTGTGGGTGCTCCCCCATGCTCTTGCCCTATAAGCATCAATTTGAGTGAACTAAAATGCTCTATGATAAAAGACAATATTTTATGTATCAATGATCTGTTTGAATGTTTTGACAAAATTCCTTGTAGCTATCCTTTCAAACTTTCCTGAATCTATATCTCTAAATTTATTTTATTTACTTTTTCCTCATCCTTTCTCATATGATTTTCATGCAAATAATTTAGAAATTATCACCCAAAAAGCCTCCTACTATTAAAATATGATTATGAAAATATAATTGATTTCCTCCTCCCACAATATTTTAGCTTTTATTGCATGATTAAACTTTTATTAATAAAAGAAGGGAAAGGCTTTATAAACCTGGATTCTTTTTTGTTTGTTTGTTTCCAAAAATTTCTTCTCTCAAGGAAAATACTTCATTTTTTCTGTTTATCATATTGCTCTCCAATCTATTGAATTGAAATGCTCACAATGGCAAACTTGTTCAGCAGTTCTTTCTGGAAAACAAAGCACACTTATGGACTATTCTTGTGACCCAGGAAACAGATCAAAAGATTTAAGCTTAAGATTAAAAAATGAATATTTATTTGCAGACACAATATTCAGTCCTCATTCAGTCATATTGTATAATTCTACTTTAAAATGTTATTACAATTGTTATTTTAGAGTTTAAAAATACTTTTTTATTGTTGCTAAGTCATTTTTCAGTCATATTGTAATGCTGGAGAAACTGAGGCAAGATAGAGATTAGAGAGTATTTAATAATTTATTTAAAATGGAGAGATTTACTGGGATCAAATGGATCCATGGTTTGGACCCAAGGCTGAATAAGACTATAATCTCCAAGAATTCAGCAAACAATATGACTTCTCAATGACCCATATACACATGGCTCAGATTCAGGGAGTAGACTGAGGCAGAGGTGGAGTCAGGGGGCTGAGAGCAGGAACTGGACTCTGACAGGGTGGGGTGAGCCTCTGGAAATGGAACGATATAGGATATGGGATGACCTAATGGGGGGAAGGAACCCCAGGGATGGGGAGAGGCATTCTGATATTCTAAAACACAAGAGCTTTTAGCCTTATCAAATATTCTGATAGAGAGGGAGGGGGGGATTTGCAGGACTGAGTTTTGATCTGATAATTATAAACTGAAGCAGAACAATTAGAGAAACTGAGTCAGGACTGGGTCAGGATAATTAGGGAAACTGAATCAAGACAATAAAAGAGAACTGTTGTACAACAATATCTAACTCCATGACCTCACTTCTATATTTTACTCATTATGTTATCAATATGTTGCAATCTCAATTTTCTCATCTGTAAAATGTGTATAGAATAGGATTATTCTGAAGATCAAATGAAATACCATTTTTAAGATGCTTTGCAAACCTTAGAAAGTTATAGAATTTATGTTACTATTTTTATTATACACTTTAAAGTCATATAAATGTTAACCTTGATTTTTGATCAACGGATATTTACTAAGCACTTAGTATAAGCCAGACAGTATACTAATTACTGAGAATTCCAAGAAAAAAAGATCTCCCTAAGGAGAATACTTTCCAAAGAATGAGAAAATATGTATAGAAATGAGGACAAATATAAATCAGAACATATCAATATAAATTAAATATAAGTATATGTAGATGGAAGTATTTATTCTTGGTAAATATAGTAAGTAAAGTATTATTTACTATACTTCAAAGTACTTATGATAGACTATTATATAGAAGGGAAGGCTAACACTTGAGAGAACTGGGGAAAACCTACTGTAAAAAATGATAATGTGAATTGAGTAAGGATGCAAACTAGGGATCCTGAGGGGCCAGAGTTTGGTGGGGGGAAGCCTTGTGCAAAGACATGGAGACAAAAGATGGAATACTGTGTGAAAGGAACAGCACATATAACTGGATTATAGCATTCAGAGGAGGAAACAATGTATAATATCAGGAATATGAAGAGCTTTCCATGCCATCCCGGGGTTTGTATTTGATCAATATTATTGTTATTATTATTAATAAATGTTGGTTGGATTGAATTTACAATAGAAGAGGAAGAAATTTAAATTGACCTCTACAATCACTAATGTATAAGATGGAACATCAGCATTCATTCACTTGATAGCTGTAGGCAAAATCAGGAGCTGAATTCCCCCAGGAGCAAGGTGGTTGGAGCTCTTAGGCTCAAAAGACAACAGCCAATTTGGTATCATTAGCAGGCTGGCTAAAGGTCATTTCTTACATCTGTTGTCCAGAGCAGATATTTCACTTATAAGTACATTTGTGTTCCTCTCTGTGACTTTGCCCAGAAGGCTGTCTAAAAATAGGGCTCCATCTTGAGGAGACCTAAGACAACAAACAAATCATGCTTCTATGTAGTTGCCCTTACTCCTCCCTTATTTATGGGGAGTGAGTGCTTCTTTTAAGATTGAAGAAATTTTCTTGACACTCTGCTCCACCAATTTTCTTTACCTATATTACTCTTCTACCTTTTTTCTTCCACCACATATACACCTATATATACCAAAATATCACCATAGATAGTTTTTGAATAGTGTGTTTTAGAACTGGGAAATACCTTATCGTCATTTAAGCCAAGTTCTTCATTTTCATAGGAAAATAAACTCTTAGAGAGGATAAGCAACTTGCTCAATGTCATATAAGTTACAAAAGAGCCCAAACTATAAACTACTCCTCATCTAAAATTCTTTCTAACATAACTCATCACACTTCATAGGATGCTTTTTGTCCTACCACAACTGTGATGCAACAGTTGGTATCTATGGCAACCAGGTTTTTTTTTTTGTTTTTTGTTTTTTGTTTTTTAACTTTCTTATCTATCATCAGTCTTCCAACATTTCTGACTTTTGGAAAGTCTTGTTTCCTTCTATATTTAGTTAAAAAAAAACACAGAAGACAGCATTTTAATGGAACTTTAAAGTACACAAAATATTTTATCTCATTTATTCTTCTACAATATAAAAGTTCCTAAAAGATGCTACAGCTCTAAAGATTATAGAAAATCCATAGTATTGGGACTTCTGGCCAAAATGGCAAAGAGGACCCACACATCTATTTAAGCTCTGTCTTATTCTCAGAATATTTTTTTCATGACAAATCCTCAGAATTGGTGCTTGATTTTAAAAAAAGCACAAGTAATTACCAACAGAAGATATCCTTGAAATTCATCAGAAAAGGTATGGTGAATTTTGCTCACAGGTGGGGATGGTTAGATCGGCACAGACTGTAGGCCGGCAGTGAGGGTACCGAAGGCAGCTCACACTGAGCAGACCTGAGGGGGGTGAAGTGTCATCTTAGCCATTTCTTCAGGGAGAACTTTACCACAGTGTGGCTACTTTGCCCTGGCAGCAAGCCAGTAGATCAGCAGAAAATCTATAACACAGGGGGTTATAAAGGGCTGAAACTCTTGAGTTAATGCACTGAGATTGGACAACCACGCATGTAAGGCTAATTACCGTGGACAATACTCTATTAGAATATGCTTGGAAAATGTCCCTTCCCACTAGCCTGTGCTGGCCCAATCATTTGGTGTATACAGAGAATTATAGGAGGGACTAGGGAGTGGAGTAAGATTAGCCAGGGTCACTTCTGGGCAGGAGACAAAGAGGTGAGGTCACAGAGATCCTGCACATCCATTCCCTTCATTTCTATCACTAAAGACCAAGAATAAAGACCAAGGACTTTTGCTTATCCTGACTCCAGCTGATTCTAAGGTATCCAGGATGCTAATGCAGTCACCACATTTGGTGCCCAACATGTGGACCAAGGACCCTAATTTCTCTGACGAAGTCCCAAGTGACCAGGAAATAGGGTGAGTATTTTCACAGACAAACAGGGAACTTACTTTGTTAAGGGCTAAACTAGTAACCTTTTCTAGCTGAAATGGGGCAGACATTAGGAAAAGATTCTCCCCCATCCCCAGCCCCACCCCAATCCCGCCCTGAAGGGGTGCTGTAGAAAACATACTTAAGTTGATCAAGGGACAAGGCTTAATTATAACTTGGTTGCAGATCACTAGACTCTTGGTTACATTAGAATGCATGTTCCCTTGGTTCTTAAAGGAAGAAAATAGAGGGCCAGATAATTGGAAACTAGTAGGAGATCAACTCTGTGAATATTACAATGATAAAGGTCCTGGTTCAATTTCCAAGGAAACCTTCTATATGTACAACATAATGCAATTGGACTTAAAGAATCCTACAAGTTATAGAAAAAAGAAACATTTTCAGAACAGCGAGATGAGGAAGTGTGAGGAAAAGGAGGAAGACAATGAACAGATTAATAACAATATCACTAGAGGGCATTGGAGTTAAGTGAGGATGAAGGGCATGGTGAAGGGAATGGTGATTCTCATTCTCATCAGGCAGCTTCAACCCCGCCTAAACCAGAACTGGTCCTTGACAAGCCCCCATCAACTTCACCTTCAAGGATGGAGGGAAGAGTAGTGGGAGGGGCAGTGATATCACCAGCACCTCCCCCCCCCCCCAGCAATCACCCCCTCCTTGACTAAATTGCAAAAGGCACTACTTAAAACCACAGAAGAAGGGAATTTCTCTTTGTATCTCTTGCTGTTGCATTTTGTTGGTGATATATAAAAATGCTGAGGATTTATGTGGATTTATTTTGTATCCTGCCACTTTGCTAAAATTCTGAATTTTTCTAATAGCTTTTTAGCAGAGTCTTTGGGGTTCTCTAAGTATACCATCATATCATCTGCAAAGAGTGATAGTTTGGTTTCCTCATTACCTACTCTAATTCCTTTAATCTCTTTCTCAGCTCTTATTCCCAAGGCTAGCATTTTTAATACAATATTGAATAGTAATGGTGATAGTGGACAACCTTGAGTATATCTCTCCATTTAATAAATTATTAAATACTCTCTAATCTCTATCTTGCTCAGTTTCTCTGGCATTACAATTGAAGAAAATAATTTGTTTTTTGTTTTTGTTTTTGTTTTTTTTTTTAATTAAAATGGAACAATTGGAAGCTAATGACTCTGTAAAACATCAAAAATGATAAAATTGAAAAGAAAAAAATAGAAGAAAATATGAAATAGCTCGATGGGAAAAACAACTGACCTGAAAAAACAGTGTGAGGAGAAATAATTGAAAATGTTTTTTTGTATACTTGAAAATCAATATGAAAAAAATAAAAGAATTTAGACATCATCTTTCAAGAAAATTTCAAGGAAAAAAGAAAGCAAAATTAAAATTTAAAGAATTAAAATTCAACAAATTTAATGAAAAGTTCCAGGAATATTATTGCCAAATTCCAGTGCTCCTAATGATGAATTGTTTACACTATTATATTGGAAGGTGATACTTGTAACTCCTAATAATTTTGTAATTATAGAAGTTAGAAGTATGCTTAGATGGATGGCCTGAGTATGAATTGATTATGATAAGATGATACTCAAAAAACAAAATTAAATTAAGGGGTAAGAATGAGTGATGCACTGAGATAAGGGGAAATGGAAAGATAGAATGGGGTAAATTATCTCACATAAAAGAAGCAAGAAAGAGCTTTTGAAATAAAAGTGGAAACTGGAGGTAATTGCAGGCAATATTTAAACCTTACTTTTATCAGAATTGGCTTAAAGAGGAAATAATATGCAAACTCAATTGGGTATAGAAATCTATTTTGCCTTAGAAGGAAGTACAAAGACAGGGGGATAAGAGAAAGAAGGAATCTGATAAAAATGAGACTAGCTTAAAGGAGGTGGGAGAAAGAAATAAAACACTTTTGAAGATGAACAGGATGACAAGACAGAGAGACGTATAAATAACCTGGGGTGAGGGGAGAAGCATGATGAAGAGAAATAAAGTTAGCAACCATAAGTGTAAATAAGAATAAGAAAAAGAGTAAAATAGAAGCAGAATGTTTACAAAAACAAAATCTACAATATAATTTTATTAGAAATATATTTTTTTATTTTTTTTATTATAGCTTGAAATATACTTTTAAAAAGGGGTTTGGGTTGAATTTATTATGTTTCATTTGAAATAGTTTTATAGGGATTAGCAATTGTGATTTCAGATCAAGCAAAAGGCAAAAATCAATGTAATTTAAAGAGATAGGCAGGGAAACTATGTTATGCTAGAAGTTACAATAGACACTAAAGTAATATGAATGCTAAAGATATATGCACTAAATGATATAGCATCCAAATTCTTAAAGAATTTTAAATTATTTACAAGATAAAATAAACAGTAAAATTATACTGGAGAGAACCTTGTCTTTTCCCCATTAGAACTAGATAAATCTAAACAAAGAATAAAGGAAAAAGAAATTAAGATGAATAGAATTTTAGAAAAATTAGATATGATAGGCCTCTGGAGAAAATTAAATAGATATAAAAAGAAATATATCATTTTCTAAGAGGTATATGGCACCTACACACAAAAAGACTGTATTTTACTGCAAAAAATCCCATAACAAGAAAAGCAGAAATATTAAGTGCTTCTTTCTTAGATTATAATATGAGCATAAAGTCTGATTAAAATTAATTAAAAATGAAATAATTGAATACTAAAGGGTGAGAAGGTCAAAGAAGAAATTATAGAAATAATAAATACCTTCATTAAAGAGAGCAATAACAATGAGAAAATTCATAGAATACAACCAAAGCAATACTGAAGGAAAATTTACATCTTTACATATAATGGAATAGAATAAAATAATCAAGTAGAAAAAGAGAAGATCAATCAATTTAGTGTGCAATTTAAGAAAAGCTGGAAAAGAACAAATAAAAATCCACAATTATACAAACAGAAATTAGAAATTTTAAAAATCAAAGGAGAGATTAATAGAGTTGACAATAAGAAAACAAATAATTACTAAATAACACATGGGATTTATTTTTTGAGAAAACACAATAAAATAGATAATGCATAGTTATTTGATTGTTTTAAAAGTCAAATTAACAGTAGCAAAAAAGACAGTTATAATCATCACCAATGAAGATGAAATTAAAGCAATTACTAAGAACTATTTTGCCAATTATAGACCAATAAATAACAATCTAAGTAAAATGGATGAATACTTACAAAAAATATAAATTACTCAGATTACCTGAAAGAGAAAATAGAATATCTAGATTACCCTATCTTGTAAAAATAAATTTAAGAAGCCATCAATGAATTCACTATGAAAAAAATCCCCTGGATCAGAGAGTTTTACAAATGATTGCTATAAAACATTTAAAAATAATTAGTTCTAATACTATATAAGCCATTTGAGAAAACAGGCAAAAATATATTATCATATTATTTTTACATCAAAAATATAGTATTGACAACTAAACCAGGAGGAGAAAAATAGGGAAAAAAAACATGAATTGATATTGATATAAAAAATTTAAATAAAATTCTGGCTTGGAGATTGCAGTGGTATATGACAAAAATCACACACCAGGAGCATATGAGATTTATACCAGTAATATAGAGCTCATTTGGTATTAGAAAAACTGTCAACCATATCAATAGTAATATCAATAAAAATCATGTGATTATCTCATTAAATTAAGGGAAAAGGTTTTAATAAAACAGTACTCACTCCTATTAGAAATTCTAGAATGCAGGGAATAAATGGAGTTTTCTTTAAAAGGATAATATTTTCTATCTAAATCCTTCAGCAAACATTATTTGTAAATAAAATAAATTAGAAGCTTTTTCAATAAGATCAGGGTGAAGCAAAAATGCCCATTATGACCACAGTATTTAATACTGTTCTAGAAATGCTAGCTATAGCAATAAGAGAACAAAAAGAAATTGAAATAGGAATAAAGAAACAAAATTATCACTTTTTTCAAATGAAATGATAATATACTTGAAGAATCCTAGAGAATCAATTAAAATAAATTACTTGAAATCATTAAAATATTCATGGATGTAAAATAAAGCTATGTAAATCATAAACCTTTCTATATATTACCAAAAAAAAGTTCAGCAACAAGAAATAAAAAGAAAAATTTCAGTTAAAATTACAATAAAAAATAAAATACTTGGGAAGGGTCTAAATGTCAAGACAAATACAAGAACTATATGACCAAAATTGCAAAACACTTTTCAGATGAAAAAAGTCAAATCTAATAATTGAAAATAATATGACTTGCTCCTGGGTAGACTAAAATGAAAATTCCACCTAAATTTATTTATATTTATATCTTTATCATATATAAATATATGTGTATAAATAATATATAATAGTATATTATATCTTAAATAATATAATATTAAATAATATATACATTATATTATTGTAATATTGTTTATATAATATAATATAATAAAACATATTAATTAATATTAAACAATATAATAAATAATGAATATTTATTTATTTAGCACCATGTCAAACCAATGAAACTACAAAAAGTTACTTCATATTGCTAGAAAAATAGTTTTAAAATTCGTTTGAAAGAACAAAATTTGAAAAATATTGAGTAAATATTTTTCATGTGCAAGGTGGCGGCTTAGCCATACCAAAAATTAAACTATACTACAAAGTTTATAATCAAAAATTTGCTTGGTGCTATCTAAAAAATAGAGTAGTAGATCTGTGGGATAGATTAGGTATACAATATACAATAATATTTTATAAATACTATATAATAAATAATGTTTTATAAATGCAATTTTATAAAACCAAAGATTCAAACTTTAGAGATTAGAATTCATTTTTTGACAAATACTGCTGAGAAAACTGGAAAGCAGTTTAACAGAGAATAGGTGTAGAACAACATTTCACATAGTATATCTAGATAAGGTCAAAATAGGTACATAATTGAAACAATGGGTGACCATAAGTAAACTGGGGGAGCATGGAATAATTCACCTGTCAGATGTATGAATAAAGGAAGAATTAGAATGAAAAAAGAGATATCACGAAGGGATATATATAATGAATAATTAAGACTTCATTAAATTGAAAAGGGCTTGTGTAAATAAAACCAAAGTTAGAAGGAAAGGAGAATAATGTGAAGGGAAAGAATTTTCAATCAAGTTGCTCTGGAAGAAGCTTCATTTATCAAAGATATAGAGAACTGAGTCAAATTTATAAATATATAAAAATTATAAGTCATCCCACAATTTAAAAGATAAAATTATATGATAAGAACAGGAAGTTTCAGGAGTACCAGATTGTATAATATGACAGAAAAAAAATGACAACTGTTGGAGCAGATATTGGAAAACTGATACATTAATACATAGCTTTTGAAATTATGGATTGATCCAATCATTCTGGAAAACAAGCATGTTGTTTGGTATACAGTACATAATTAATAAATAATGTCAAATAACAAATAATTGACCCTCTCTTTTTAGAATATGAGCTTCTTGAGAACAATCACTGTTTCATTTTTTGTCTTCTGTTCTCTATGATTGACACAGTATCTAGTAGATAGTAATTGCTTCATAAATGCTTCAAAATTGTAACACTGGAGTAAAAACAATAACAAGCCAAGCACAAAGAGAAATTTCATGTGGGCCTATCATTCTTACTAATCTGTCTCTTCAAATCTTTGTGTTCAACAGTTCCTATTCTAGGAGACCAGTCCTTCTCTTAGATCTTTTATGACTCTTGCTTATCCAAATTCTTCAGCTAAAACTTGGTAAGCAGGCCTACTTTCTTCTGTTTTATGAATGGGACAAGCCTTCAGATAGACAGCTTGTTTAAATTCAAGGATAAACAATTCTTTCTTTCCCTGTTTGTATATACTTCCTTATCTAGTAGTAGAATGAAAGAATTATTTACCCTTAGATAAAGACCTATCTGATAAAGGTTTTCACAATTTCAGATAACACAAAGCTGAAAGGAATACTAATACACTTGATAAGACATTCACAATCCAAAGAACTCAAACACCTAAAAAAGTATCAAATCAAAATAGATATAATTTAATGAAGACTTGTATAAACACTTACACCTGATATTGAAAACTGGATACTATTTTCCATGATCAAATTCTAGAGATTTTAATCAAAAAGTTTAATATGATAAAATATTTAATTTTAGAAGCCAAAGAATTTAATATGTTCTTAGGCTGCTTTTTACAAAGGTATAGTTATTAGGACAAAGGATGATGATAATCTAAACTCTGTGTTAGTTAAACTCTATCTAGAATATAATATAGTGCTAAGTACCATATTTTAGAAAGGAAAAGGGTAAACTGTAGAATCACTTTTATAAAAAGTAATTGTACATACTAAGTAGAGGATTATGCCCAATTAGGGCTGCCACTTTTCTATAGAATTACACATACTAGAAACAATATTTAGATAACGGCTTCCACATTGAAGAGAACAGGGATTGAAGAAGTCAATGAAACAGTATGTCAGGGTTTTTAAGGAGATAGTGATATTAAAAATTAGGTCCATCATGACACAGACAGGGTACTGATACCTAAACCAGGTAGGTTGAAAACAAAGAAAGAAAATTATAGACCAATCTCCCTAATGAATATTGATGCTAAAATCTTGAATAAGATATTAGCAAAAAAACTACAGAAAATCATCCCCAGGATAATACACCATGATCAAGTAGGATTTATATCAGAACTACAGGGCTGGTTCAGTATTAGGAAAATGATTAGTACAATTGACCATATTAATAACCAAATTAACAAAAATCATATGATCATCTCAATAGATTCAGAAAAAGCATTTGATAAAATCTAATATCCATTCCTATTAAAAACACATGAGAGTATAGGAATAAATGGACTTTTCCTTCAAATAATCAGTAGCATCTATTTAAAACCATCAATAAGCATCATATGTAATGGGGATAAACCTTTCCCAATAAGATCAGGAGTGAAACAAGGTTGCTCACTATCACCATTACTATTCAATATTGTATTAGAAATGCTAGCTTTGGCAATAAGAGTTGAGAAAGAGGTTAAAGGAATTAGAGTAGGTAATGAGGAAACCAAATTATCACTCCTTGCTGATGATATGATGGTATATTTAGAGAACCCCAGAGATTCTACTAAAAAGCTATTAGAAATAGTCCACACCTTTAGCAAAATTGCAAGATACAAAATAAACCCACATAAGTCATCAGCATTCTTATATATCACTAAAAAAAAAAAAATCCAACAGTTACAAAGAGAAATCCCATTTAAAGCAACTACCTATAGTATATAGGAATCTATCTGCCAAGGGAAAAATCAGAAACTACATGAGCAAAACTACAAAACTATTTTAGTGACCTATAAAAAATAACAACAAAGTTTATATGGAAAAACAAAAAGTAAACTCCTCCTTATATATACTTTCTAAAGGAGTGAACGCCTTTAAAGGTGTGAACTAAGTACATAAGCATTAGCACCTTGTTTCAAGTTCTGGCCCATAACAGAAGAAGAAGGAATTTATGACCAAAGAGGAACTAGAGATCATTATTGATCACAAAATAGGAAATTTTGATTACATCAAATTGAAAAGTTTTTGTACAAACAAAACAAATGCAGACAAGATTAGAAGGGAAGCAATAAACTGGGAAAACATTTTTACAGTCAAAGGTTCTGATAAAGGCCTCATTTCCAAAATATATAGAGAATTAACTCCAATTTATAAGAAATCAAGCCATTCTCCAATTGATAAACAGACAATTCTCAGATGAAAAAATTGAAACTATTTCTAGCCATAAGAAAACATGCTCCAAGTCAGTATTTATCAGAGAAATGCAAATTAAGATAACACTGAGATACCCCTATACACATATCAGATTGGCTAGAATGACAGGGAAAGATAATGTTGAATGTTGGGAGGGGATAGGGGAAAACTGGGACACTGATACATTGTTGGTGGAATTGTGAATACATCTAGCTATTCTGAAAAGCAATTTGGAACTATGCTCAAAAAGTTATCAAACTGTGCATACCCTTTGATCCAGCAGTGTTACTAATGGGCTTATATTCCAAAGAGATTTTAAAGAAGGGAAAGGGATCAATATATGCAAGAATGTTTGTGGCAGCCCTCTTTGTAGTGGCCAGAAACTGGAAACTGAGTGGATGCCCATCAATTGGAGAATAAAGCAAGAAACCTGCTATTATTCAATTGGCTGAATAAATTATAGTATATGAATATTATGGAATATTATTGTTCTATAAGAAATGACCAACAGGATGATTTCAGAAAGGCCTGAAGAGACTTACATGAACTGCTGCTGAGTGAAATGAGCAGGACCAGGAGATCATTATATACTTCAACAACAATACTATAAGATGATCTATTCTGATGGATGTGGCCCTCTTCAACAATGAGATGAACCAAATCAGTTCCAATAGAGCAGTAATGAACTGAACCAGCTACACCCAGCAAAAGAACTCTCGAAGATGACTATGAACCACTACATAGAATTCCCAATCCCTCTATTTTTGTCTGCCTGCATTTTTAATTTCTTTTTCAGGCTAATTGTACACTATTTCAAAGTCCAATTCCTTTTATACAGCAAAATAACTGTATGGGCATGTATACATATATTTTATTTAACTTATACTTTAACATATTTAATATGTATTGGTCTACCTGCTATCTGGGGAAAAGGGTGGAGGGAAGGAGGGGAAAAGTTGGACAAAAGCTTTTGCAATTGTCAATGCTGAAAAATTACCCATGAATGTATCTTGTAAATAAAAAACTATAATAAAAAATAAAAATAAAATAAAATAAAAATTAGGTCTGTTTTATGAAGTAGTGATTAGGTCACAGAGGAAGATTTATTCCTGTACTGAATTCCATAAAAAAGAGGTAAAATGACCATCAGATCAGTACATAATAATAAGTTTCTGAATTTAATAATGTGACATACCAAATGAACTGCAAAGGAGAAAGGATTAACAAGTAATGGCAGCAAAGAGAAGGATGAAAGTGGTAGATTGAGATAAGAAATTTGATGATTCTTCCACCTAGCCCAATATAAGAGAATGTGTGTTGGACAAAGTAGCCTTAGTTTAGAAGACTAGAGTAGAGGTAGGAGAAAGCCCTCATCTTCTCAGTAATGAATGAGGCCTATCTTCAAGTATTTAAAAAAATCAGTTCATAGTAAAAATGTATTTACTTAACTCCAAAAAGTAGAAACAGGAGGAATGCATGGAAGAGAAGTAGAAATGGTTTAAGATTCAAAATTAAAAGGCATCTGTGAGAGGTAAGGGGGTACCATCCTTGGATAGCTACAAGCAAAAGTTGAATGATTGCTTGTACGGAATATAATTCAAGGAATGCCTGTAAAGTTTCTGGTTATGCTAGAATATATTTTATAAAACTCATTGTTGAGCATCTCAAAGTATCAAGGAACTTTAGGAAAAATATCAAAATGTGATTGGGAAATGTTTAAGAAAATAAAGCCTCAATACAACATACATAATGTTAATTTAGTGGTTTTCTAAATCAACTTTTGGCCTATAGAAATGCATACTTTTTTTCCACTGGTAGACAATTTCTAAAGATAATTCCAAGGTGGACATTCTGTGATTTCATGATTCATAAGTATCCATTTTTCTTACCTATAAGCATCTTTGTTCAATGCCTAAAGAGTTCAGAAGTCACATATAACCAATAGCAGCTGAAAGGTTTAAAATTTGTTTTATAGCCAATGGCTCTTCCATGTCAGCCCATGTTGAAGCTCATTCTATACCGAGTCTCTTGGGTGTCTTTTCTTCCTTCAAAACAGTAGTCAAGCAAAAATTTATTTTAGTTTTGGTTTTGGTTTTGGTTTTGGTTGGTTTGTTTATTTTTGCATTCAGGGCCCATGGAATTAAGCTTATCCAAAGATAATTCAACAACAAAATGAAAGGGACAGAAATCAGGTAAATTTAATTATAACTAGTATACATTGACTTCATTTTCTCCAATTCCTTTCTCTTAACTCTTGCTGTATATCTAACCATAATCACATTGCTGTCACAACTGGGATACTTTTTAATTTTGATGACTAAAAGACAGCTGTTCCCAAATTGGCCCAGATCTCTGCCAGCCTTTTCAATTGCACTATACAATCAATTAAACTTCTCTGACCTATTCCTGTCTCTAGATAAATTTTAGAGGTGACACTTTACAAAGCAAATCATGTATATAAATTGGTTCTACTGACAACTATAGAAGCATAGTTATACATGACTTGAATATTATCAGATACCAAAATGTCCAAGAACACTGACTTCAAGAAAGTAGTCAAGATTTAACTAGAAAAATTCTCATTTCAGCTACTTTATTCAAACACAATAAGTCTAAGCAACACAGACAACAGAAATCTTTCTTTGTAGCTATTTATTTCTCATTGACTGAAAACAATGTCAAAAATATTCATATTGTGCCCCAATTAATGAGGTCAATAAAATAATTGCCTTCTCTTCTAACATCAGTACTATAAAGAATTAACATTAGAACCTTAGCCCCCAAAACTGACAGTGAGAAGCTTTCACCAAGTGCAGTTATTAAAGGAATTCACCACATTTGAGGTAGTGGAATATTATTGTAAGTTCATAGAACCACTCCATAAAATGGGTATTAATTTAATCCACAAAGTCCCAAAAAGGACAAGCAGGATGGTGAGTGGTATGAAAACAGTCAGTTTCAATTCATCTGAATATTTGATAAGAAAAACTATGTAATGAAAAGGAAGAAAAGGACATTTTCCACTATTGCAAAGGAAAGAATGAGGACTAGCAGGTTCAAGCTAAAGATGGATAAATATTATTTCAATTTAAAGGGAAATATCTTATGTTGCTCATCTTTCATTTCTGAAAAGGATCAGTAATGTTTTAACTACTGAATGAATTGTAGTGCAACCGAGTTGCACCAATTCATCAGCCTTACCCTTTTTCCCAGTCCTTGAAGTACAGTGGTAGGACAAAAGTCAAGATAACTGTTGATGGCCTTGAAAGCAGTAGATGACTTTGGAGTCTGACCAAGTTCTATGCATTCCACATCACCTGCTTCTGCTGCCTTCCACTCATTCTAATAAAGAAATCTTCATATGCTTGGAATAGACATCCTCCTAACTCACCTACTGAGTTTGAGACCTATTACCCTCAACCAGGTTTAGTCTCTTTGCTGCAACAGTTTTATCAGAGTGGGGCACTGCTCATGCTACAGCTTCTTGGAGGAACAGTGAAAGTTGAGTGCTAGTAGACACGAGAGGTGAAGGAGCAATCCTGAAGAAGAAGCAGGAGCCCTCACACTAGAATTGCTAGTCCTTCCTGAACACCTTATATATAAAGCTTAAAACAACCATAATGGTAGCTGACATTCCTCTACCTACTTGAAAGTTTAAGAAATACCTCATTTTGACACTGAAATACACGACACTATTAAGATAAGGTTAAGAAACATTAACTGACCCACTCATAGCCACAAAAGTAATGGGTGGAAGCAAGCCTTGTCTGATTTCAGTTTCTACATTCTTTCCACTATAAAAGGTGATGTAAATGGCTAACTTATCCTTGAAAATAACAATATAGTACTAAATCCAAATAATGTCTACTTATATAACTGCCTGATCTCAGAGTGAAAAGTTAATGAAGTTAAAAACTTATGTCACTAAATTTTACTGCTATATAATTCTTATGAGTTATGCATTTACTTTCTTCAGTATTTGTAAACCCAGTGTCCTCAAGTTCTTTTTTGGTGCTATGCCCCTCCTTGGGAGCCTGGTGAAACCTATAGTCCTATTCTTGAAATATTATTTTTAAATGTATAAAATGAAATGAGCAAACAGATTCTGCCCAAATGCAGTTACCAAATTAATTTTTAAATAAGTTAACAGACCCCAGGTTAAGAACTTTTGTTACAAATTATTGCTTATCACTGGATTTATATGTTTCAAAAAAACATTTTTTTCTTTTTGGAGAGCTAATCAAAGGGAAAATATTCATTAATTCATTAACTACCATCTTCTTTCCAATGTGTCTTTTAAACCTTACACTAGCCCAGAAGAAACAACTTTTAATTTGCTTCTGCAAAAGCCCTCCTTGAGTTAACAGTTATTCTCTCCTTTTACCTCTGCAGGTGTTCTCTCAGATCTTATATCTTTTATCTCTCAGATTCCCCCAAAGAGAAGCATACAACATGCTTCTATATTAAGCATTACTTTACTTTTCTCATTCAGTAATTAGGGACTTTTAGTTACTGTCTGGGTTTCTTAAAGAAACCAAATGCTGCATGCCCTCCAATTTATAGCAATAGTAAGTACAAGTAAGTACTGTGTAATTGAAATTTAGCAGTTGGGCAAATGATCATTAAGGACATTCTTTTTGTGATACCCTGTGTTCTAAATGAGGGAAATATAAAGGTGTCCCAATGTAGTCATTAGTGTCAAGAATCTTTCACTCCCCCTTGCCTTACTTTCTCTAGCTTCATTGTTTTCTTCTAAACACTAAAATAATTTCCTAATTGATTTCATGGCATCTGGTCTCTTCCTCACAAGTTCAATAGCCTTATAACTACTAAATAAACTTCCTAAAACTTGAATAGGGCCATATCATACCGTTTTTTTGGGGAATCACAAATGAGTCCCTCAATGTTCTCCTTTTAATGTTTAACATCTTTCACAATTGGCTTCCAATATACTTTCCCAGGTTTAGGGCACATCATTCCCTTTATACATTCTATAATTTAATCAACAGGTCTATTTTCTACTCTGTGAATTCTACATTTCATTTCTCATTTGTGTACAAATTGTTCTTTGTACCAGGAATGTGCTTTTGCCTCACTAATTCCTCTCAAGATGCTTAGCTTCCTTCAGATCATGTACCTCATCCCAAAGAATACTTTTAATGATCTGTCCAATTATTAGTGCTTTCTCCCTCATACTTAAGTTATGTACATGATTATTCACTTACACATTTCATTATTCCTTTCCTCCTCTACTTCCACAAAACATAATCTTCTTGAGAGGAAATGATTTTTTCAGTGAGTTTTTCTTTGTATCATCAGTATCCACTGCAAAACATTGCATATAGGTATTTAATAAAGGCTTAATGGGTGTATTGGAATGGATTGAATTCAATGTATAGTTAATTCTCCATATATTTCTCTCCTGTTTTCCAAATATGGCAATCATTCCCTTTCTCAGGGAGCAACCTCCAAGTGTTATAACTTTGAAGTACAATTCCAGACAGGTCTTTTCCTAAAGCATTACAGTTGAGTAGTTTCTTAGTCTCAGGCCTCACAAAAAGTTGTCTTTCAGGTGCCTAATGTACAATACAAGTTAATTCTCTGTCCAGTTCCATACTAACCAGTAATGATTTGCTATTGTATTACATGCTAACTCTCCCAGAGCCCAAGTAGCATAACTCTCACCTATTTCTTACTCTCCATAACTTGGAAGAATATCTACTCTCTCCTTGGTTGTTTCTTACTTCCCTGACATTTTCTGGAAGGAAGTTAGGCAGTGTAATACTCAACTTACTCAGATTGTTTTCCAAAACATCTAAATGAATGTGAAATAAGAAGCATTTATTGCTCTAACAATACTAGGTTGTTGTTCAATAGTTTATAGCCCTACCTTGTTCAAAAGACAGCCAGTTTTACTACCTATGTAGACAATATACATATTATATATAATACACTGCTACATATAACATACACACACACATACACACACACACACACACACACACACACACACACACACACACACACACATATATATATATATATATATATATATATATATATATATATATATATATATATATATATATATATATATATATATATATATGTAGGCAACTCCTTCATAGAAAAAAGAAAAAAAAAAAGATGATTTTGTCAAAAAAGTTCATGATCTAGTGGCCAAGATTCTAGCAAGCTTCTAATTCTTCACAATTAGCTAAGATTGACTTGGGACTGTCCTTGAAAGCTTCCCAATTTGTTAGGGATATGCCCAAACTTGTTTTGTTAGTACAACATTTTTATACCTAGGTTTTTCTCCAAACCCTTAAAATATATCTGAATAGAAAAGAAGAAGAAAGAGAAGAAGGAAAAGGAGAAGGAAAAGAAGCACAATAAAAAGGAGGAAGAAAAACAGCAGCAACAGCAGCAGCAGAGAGATTTTTATTAAAGATGGAATTTAATCTAGGTCTTCCGGATGCTGTCCATTATGGCAAGTTACTTCTTTGTACTGATGTATATACATATGTATGTACTTGTAACTGCTACCCAAAGTCCATTGGCATGAGATGCTCTCCTCCTTGGTAAAAATAGTTTCTGTCCTGTGTTAGAGATTGAACAAAATTGGTGAGAGTTGAGAGAGCTACGGGCTTTACCAGTTACTCTTCTGTTCTCTTCAAGGTCATTCTTCTTTGAAACTGGTCAAACTTCAAATCTTGTTTGAGTGTTGTCACTTCACCTTCTCCTGATGTCCAGCTTTAAGCTATTAAAAGAAAACACAGGAGAAGATATGAGGAATAGATAGTCTTTGTTATGTATCTCTTCAGACTTGCTAATCTAAAAACTTTGGGGAATTTCCCCTTGACTGAGATTTAGGAAGTTTTCTGTATTGCCTGGCATATCCTCTCCTATGTATACCTTTTTTGATTTCTGTGGTACTATGATTTTGGCCCCAAACTCTTGCTTCCTCTCTTAGAAAGAATGAAAATCTCCTCTAGAGAACAGTAGGGGGGAAAGAGGCCAATGTTGTCTATTATATTTCCCTTTGAACCACAAAATGACAGACCTTACTGATGGGCCTCTTCTCTTTATATATGCATATATTTATGTTTGTATGTTTGGTTGATATTTGTAAGCCATTATTGGTTTTGTTTATCCAGAGAAGTTTTTGCTTCCAAAAGGTTTATGAAGTATAAAAGAGCCTAGATGTTAATTAAATGGCTTGTAGGACTTGTCTCTGCCCTTTCCACTGACATTTAATCTCTTAAGTTTCTTTTCCAGTTTTTAGCTACTTTAGTTTTCTCTCTCCCCCTCCTATATCACAGGCATTTTTATTATTTTTTTATTTCGAAGTGGGACAAATTCCTTTTATTACCAAACCCTACTTGTTATTGTTCCTTATTTTTTTTCTTGAAAGCCTCTCTTATCTTTTCTTCTCACCCCACTAGTCCCTGTGGTTGCAGTTAAAATGGTAGCCAGCAGCTTCTGGCTGGGCTTCAGAAGAACCTTCATTTGTCCAGATTCGTGAGGGACCAGAGGCTGATTCTAAGCTTTGTAGGTTTACCAACTCAATTTTATCTTTTCAACTCAAAGAGTTTTAGGTCCTGGTAGAATGAAATCACATCAATTCATCTCACAGGAGACTGATTAATAAACCAGAATGCTAATTTATTAATTTGCCATTAGAAATGTAACTGAGACCTGGCCAGTACATTCTCTTTTGGTAGATAAATGTACTTGGAAAACCAAGCCACAGGAAGATCAGCTGGTTTACTGCGAGGCAATTTAGTGTAGAAAATAGAGTGCCAGGCTTGTAATTTAGAAAGGCCTATGTCCCAAATTCCATTTCAAACACTGGCTGGGTTATGTGATCCTGAGGAAGTCCCTTAATTCCTTTGATGATTCAGCTTCTTCATTTATAAAATGGTAAGAATAATAATATATACTTCTTTTTGTTATGAAGATAAAGGAGATAATGTGAGGAGATAAGCAAAGGAAGAGGTGTGTAGATACTTCAGTGGATGGAATGATGGGATAAGAGGCAAGAAGATCTCCTGTTTTCCCTCCTGGCATCAATAAAAGTGTCCCTTGTAGAAAGGTGGGAAGAGAAGAAGCCATAGATGTCATTTTGCTTCTGTTTAAGCCACATATGGACAGTACATGAAACACATGGGCCTCTCTACATAGAGTTCCATTCTGCTATACATTCATTTATAGGCTAATTCAACAACAATTGATGATGCATCAACTACATGCCCACCACTGTGGCTACATGAAATAAAAAAATCTATGCCCTCAGAGAACTTATATTTTACTGAAAGAGTTTGGCCTAGAAAACACTACACTTAGAGCAGAACCAAGGGAACATTGTATATTGATAGACATCTTTTCAATGATTAGGTAATTCAATACAATTCCAATAGTCTTGTGATGGAAAGTGCCATCTATTCAGAGAGAGAACTATGGACACTGAATGTGAATCAAAGTATAGTATTTTCAACTTGTTATTATTGTTGTTTGTTTACTTCTTGGTTTTTTTGCTCATTTTTTTTCATTTTAATCTGACTTTTCTTGTACAACATGACAAATATGGAAATACATAAAAAGGAAACTCTACACTTAGTAATACTATGTGAGGAGCCATATTCTGTCAATTGATGATGGTCTCAATTTGTCATCCATTCCATACTGTGTTCTTATTAGCTACAGTCAAAGAAGATGACATTCTCTGATCCGTTTCGAACTTATGATGTTAGAGAGTAAGAAAGGACCAAAGAGTCAGCATTGATTGGTAATGTAGCACACTCTGCACTTGTAATGAAGCTGTATCTCATCTCATTTCATCTCTATTTGCTTCTCATGCCCTGTTATTATTCAATTATATCATCCTACTAATATATTTGCAGATAAATCCAGAATAATATCTATATTGTTTTATGCACTTAAGACATAAATACGGCCCAGGAGATATCTGTGAATAAAAATATAGTCTTCCGTCATCAAGTCATGATCTGGCAATTAGAAACTCATTAATTCCAGTCCCAGAAGCATCACTAAAGTACTCTACCAGTAAGCTTTCAGAAACCTCTCTGGGCATTAATAACCTCCTTGGGCTCTTGTGTCCTTGACATTGAAATGCTTCAGTGTCCAGGACCCTTTTTCAGGAATGGAATAAAAACCAGTATTCTCATAATGTTAAGTTCCCAGGAGATGGGTGTAACATAAACACAGATAAGGAATTCAAGGTCTTCCTTTGGAAATTCCACATAACATGTGGAAACAGCAAAAGTTCATAAGATTTAGAGATCGTAAAAAATCTAGTCCAGTTCTCTTATTTGAAAGATGAAAACTAGGGAAGAGATATGACTTGCTCAGAATTATATAAATGGCAAATAGAAGAACTCAATTTTGAAGCCTAGGCCTTAAACTCCAAAACCATTTTTCTTTCTATATTTCACTGAGATGCAATAACTGTTAGTTACATCTTCTCTATGAGTTTTTGCTTATCTATTTCTGTGAGAATATGTCAAAAATTAAACCTTTGACACCAGTTTTTACAACCAACATTGTATGATATTGCAAAGGGGATCTTATGACACAATTTTCTAGACTGTGAATTTTATGGATTGGTAAAATTAAGATGTTCTAGAAAGGTTAATCACCTTTCAGTGAGACTATGTAGTCTGGCTCAATGAAATAAGCATCATTCCTGGCATCCATGATCCATAACTGCTTTGAGTATTTACACTATTATATTCCTTTCCTGAAAAAACATCCAGGTTCAGTAGATGATTAGATCTGTGCCCATAATCAAATTGTTTAAGCTTCTGTTTACTCATCTGTAAAATGTAGATAACAGAGCTCACACTTTTGAGGAAAGTGGTTTTGAAAGTTTGTCATGCTGTGTAAATTTAAGCTAGCCTCATTATTAAGAAAGGAAAATATGTGTGAACATACTTCCTAAAGTGCTATTCAAATGTAAAATATTTTAATTTAAACTCTGAATTAAATTATAAGGAAAACAAAATGGGAGTTAAGAAACATTTAAGGGGCCTTTTAATTTTATGATACTTATTCTCAAACTTCTCAAGGAGACAAGCAGAAATTTATTATAATAAAAATTGAGAACAAATGTACTTTAAAATAATAATAATAATGGCTCATATTTATACAACACCTTTTGGTTTACAAATCACTTTCTGAAACCAATCAGGTAATGTAAATATGTAAATATTATTATCCACATTTTAAAGATTAGGAGACAGATTTGCTCCAATTGAAAAAGTCATGAACTGTCAGAATCTGAGCTTATATAGTTGATTTCAAATCCCATGTTCTTTTCATGATAGAGATCATATGATTTGGGTTCATGAAGATATAAAACTTCATTATAATAACAATAATAATTAAGTGCTTACAATTTATAGCCACATAAAAATGAGAAAGAAAACAGAAAGCAAGCAAACAACAAAACAGATAAAAATACTGTTTTACTATCCACACTCAGGTCCCATAGTCCTTATTCTGGATGTAGATGGCTCTCTCCATCACAAGTTTATTAGAATTGGCCTGAATAATTTCATTGTTAAAAAAAAAGCCACATCCATTGCTCATGAAGTTGTGAATAGATTCAGCCATTCTGGAGAGCAATTTGGAACTATGTTCAAAAAGTTATCAAATTGTGCATATCCTTTGACCCAGCAGTGTTTCTATTGGGCCTATATCCCAAAGAGATCTTAAAGGAAAGAAAGGGACACACATGTGCAAAAATGTTTGTGGTAAAATGGTTTTTGTAGTGGCAAGAAACTTGAAACTGAGTGTATGCCCATCAGTTGGAGAACGGCTGAATAAACTGTGGTATATGAATGTTATGGAATATTATTGTTCTAAGAGAAATGATCAGGAGGATGATTTTAGATAGGCCTGGAGAGAATTACATGAACTGATGCTAAGTAAAATCAGTAAAAGTAGGAGATCATTGTACATGACAACATCAATATTATACAATGATCAATTCTGATGAACCTGGATGGCTCTTTCCATGACATGATTCAGGCCAGTTCCAAAAATCTTGTGATGAGGAGAGACATCTGCACTTAGAGAGAGGACTGTAGGAACTGAATCTGGATCACAACATAACATTCTTACTCTTTTTGTTGTTGTTTGGTTGCATTTTGTTTTCTTACTCATTTGCTTTCTTTTTTATCTAATTTCTCTTGTGCAGCAAGAGAATTGTATAAATAAGTTTATACATATTGGATTTAAAATATATTTTAACATGTTTAAGATATACTGAATTGCTTTCCATCTAGGGGAGAGGGTTGGGGGAAAAGAGGAGAAAATCTGAAAAACAAGGCTATGCAAGATTCAATGTCATCAAATTATCCATGCATATATTTTGATAATAAAAAGCTTTATAAAAAAACAAGAATAAAAAAACACATCCATTAGAATTAATAATCAACATAATCTTGATGTTGTTGTGTATAATGTTGTCTTGATTCTGCTTACTTCATTTAGCATCAAGTCATGTAAGTCTCTCCAGCTCTTTCTGAAATCATTCTGCTTCTTATTCAACAATAATATTTTGTAACATTCATATACATAACTTAATCAACTATTCCCCAACTGATAGGCATCCACTCAGTTTCTAATCCTTTGCCTCTATGAAAAAAGGACTGCTACAAACATTTTTGCACATGTAGGTTCTTTTCTCTTTTTTAGGGATACAGGTCCAGTAAAGACACTGGTGGACCAAATGATATGCATAGTTTGATAATCCTTTGGGCATAGTTACAAATTGCTCTCCAGAATGGTTGACTCAGTTCATAATATCACCAATAATGCATTACTGTCCCAATTTTCCCAAATCCCCTCCAACATTTATCATTATCTTTTTTTGTCATCTTAGCCAACGTGAGAGATGTGTAATAGTATCTAAGTTGTCTTAAGCTGTATTTCTCTGATCAATAGTGATTTAGAGAATTATTTCATATAACTAGAAATGTTTTTAATTTCTTCATCTGAAAATTTTCTGTTCATATCCTTTGAGCACTTATCAATTGGAGAATGGTTTGCATTTTTATAAATTTGAGTCAATTCTCTATAGATTTTAGAAATGTGGTCTTTATCAGAACCCTTGAATGTAAGATCTATTTTCAAGTTTTCTGCTTCTCTTCTAATCTTGCCTCCATTAGGTTTATTTGTACAAAACTTTTTAATTTAATATGATTGAAATTATCCATTTTGAATTTCATAATAAACTCTTATTCTTCTTTAACCACAGATGCCTTCCTTCTCCACAGATCTGAGAGGTAGATTATCCTTTGTTGATCTAATTTGCTTATAGTATCATTCTTTATGTCTAAATCATTAGCCCATTTCAACCTTATCTTAGAAAAGGGTGTTAGGTATTGGTCAATGTCTGTTTTCTGCCATACTATTTTCCAATTTTCCAGCAATTTTTGTCAAATAGTGAATTCTTATCCCAAAAGCTAGATTCTTTGGGGTTTATCAGACACTAAATTGCTATAATCATTGACTATTATTTCTTGTGATCCTAACCTATTCCAATTATCAACTAATTTATTTCTTAGACAGTCCAAAAAGTTTTAATGGATGCTACTTTATAATATACTTTTAGGTTTGGTACAGCTAGACCACTTTCATTTGCATTTTTTCATTAATTATCTTGAAATTCTTGACCTTTTGTTCTTCCAGATGAACTTCTTATTATTTTTTTCTATAATTAATTGGCAGTTTTATTGGTATGGCACTAGAAAAGTGAGTTAATTTAGGTAGAATTGTCATTTTTATTATATTAACTTGGCCTACTACAATACTATTTGCATAATTTTATAATTAATTGTTCTCTAAATGTTTGGTAAAATTCACTTATAAATCCCTGGAGATTTTTTTTTCTTGAGTTGATTCATAACTTGTTCAATTACTTTTTTCTAAGTATTTATGGACTATTTATGTAATTTGTTTCCTTCTCTGTTAATCTAGACAATCTATATTTTTATAAGTATTCGTCAATTTAACTTAGGTTATCAGATTTATTTGCATACAGTTGTGCAAAATAGCTCCTAATTACTCTAATTACTTCTTCATTGGTAGTTCACCCTTTTCATTTTTGATACTAGCAATCTGATTTTCTTCTTTCTTTTTTCTAATCAAATTAACTTAAGCTTTATCTATTTTGTTGGGTTTTTTTCATAAACCCAATTCTTAGTTTGGGTTATTAATTCAATAGTTTTCTTACTTTCACTTGTATTAATCTCCCCTTTTATTTTCAGAATTTCAAATTTTGTATTTAATTGGGAGGTTTTTAATTTGTTCTTTTTCTAACTTTTTTGGTTGTATGCCCAATTCATTGATCTTCTCTTTCTCTAATATATTCAAGTAAGCATCTAGAGATATAAAATTTCCCCCAAAACTGTTTGGGCTACATCCCATAAATTTTGGTATGCTGTCTCATTATGCTCCCTTTAGCAAGATGTAGTATCCTTGCTTACCTCTTTTAATTAGAACTATTTTTATTTTTGCTTGATCTATGATCAGGATCACTATGCCTGCTGAAGCAAAATAAATTCTGTTCCAGGCGTTTTACCTTTCCTCTGTATTTGTCGCTCTCCTTTAAATGTGTTTCTTGTAACCAACATATTATAGGATTCTGGCTTTTAATCCAGTCTGCTATTCACTTCCATTTTATGGGAGTGTTCATCCCATTCACATTCACAATAAATTGACTAAACTCTGTATTTTGTTATTATCCCCAAGTTATACTTTTTCCTTTTCTCCATTCCCTCCTCCCCCTTGTTCATTTTTTTGTCTCTTCAAGTAATGGAATTTACTCATTTTACCTCTCCTTTCCTCTTCCAGGAAAATCCCTTTTCCACCGCTAATTTCTTTTTTATATTATCACAGTATAGTCAAATTATATCTACACCCTTTAAGTATATTCCTAACAAAGATACAGTTCTTAAGAGTTAAAAATATTGTCTTCCCATATAGGGATATAAACTCTTCTCTTTTTTATTTTTCTTTTTTTTTTAATTTTTTGACATTATATATGCATGAGTATTTTTTATAACATTATCCCTTGTATTCATTTTTCCAAATTATCCCCTCCCTCCCTCTACTTCCTCCCCTTGATGACAGGCAATCCCATATATTTTACATGTGTTACAATATAACCTAGATACAATATATGTGTGTAAATACCATTTTCTTGTTGCACATTAAGTATTAGATTCCAAAGGTATAAGTAACCTGGGTAGATAGACAGTAGTGCTAACAATTTACATTCACTTCCCAGTGTTCCTTCTCTGGGTGTAGTTGTTTCTGTCCATCATTGATCAACTGGAAGTGAGTTGGATCTTCTTTATGTTGAAGATATCCACTTCCATCAGAATACATCTTCATACAGCATTGTTGTTGAAGTGTACAACGATCTTTTGGTTCTGTTCATTTCACTCAGCATCAGTTCATGTCTCTCCAAACCTTTCTGTATTTGTCCTGCTGGTCATTTCTTACAGAGCAATAATATTCCATAACCTTCATATACCATAATCTACCCAACCATTCTCCAATTGATGGACATCTATTCATCTTCCAGTTTCTAGCCACTACGAAAAGAGCTGCCACAAATATTTTGGCACATACAGGTCCCTTTCCCCTCCTCAGTGATATAAACTCTTTAATCTTTAAAAATCAAAGTTTTTTTTTCTTCCCTTTTTTATGTTTTTATGCTTCTCTTAAGTTCTGTATTTGAAGATCACTTTTCTATTCAGCTTTGTTCTAATCATCAAAAATAAATTAAAATTCCCTATTTAATTGAATGTGATCTTTTCCCTTGAAAGATA
Source organism: Sminthopsis crassicaudata (assembly GCF_048593235.1). Lineage (NCBI taxonomy): Eukaryota > Metazoa > Chordata > Mammalia > Dasyuromorphia > Dasyuridae > Sminthopsis > Sminthopsis crassicaudata. The sequence continues at coordinate 572,376,697 of NC_133618.1, forward strand.
GTGTTTAATTTTGCTGAATAGTTAATTCTTGTGTGCACAAGACCCTTTGTCCTCTGGAATATCATATTCCAGGCCCCTTGATCCTTTAAAGTGGAAGCTATGAGGTCTGTCTAATTCTAATTGTGGCTCCTTGATATTTGAATTATTTCTTTCTGGCTTCTTGCAGTATTTTCTCCTTAATCTGCTCATTCTGAGATTTAACTTCAATATTCCTTGGAGTTTACATTTTAGGGTCTTTTCAAAGAGGTGATCAGTGCATTCTTTCAATGACTATTTTACCCTCTGGTTCTAGGACATCAGGGCAGAATGATTTCTTGAAAGATGTTGTCTAGGCTCTTTTTTCATCATACTTTTCAGGTAATCCAATAATTCTTAGATTGTTTCTCCTGGATTTATTTTCAGGTCAGTTGGTTTTTACAATGAGATAGTTTACCTTTTCTTCTATTTTTTTTTCATTTTTTAAAATTTTGACTGATTCTTGATGTCACATTGAGTCATTCTCTTACATGTGTTCAATTACAATTTTTAATTATTTTCTTCAGCTAGCTTTTTTATTTCTTTTTCATTTGGCCAAATTAACTTTTAAATAGTTGTTTTGCTCACTGGATTTTTTCCCATTTCACAAATTCTTTTTTTTAAGGAATTGCTTTATTTTTTCCATTTTACCAAAACTATTTTTAAGGACTGCTTTTCTTCAGACAATTGCTATGTTTCCTTTTCCAAAACTCTCATGTTTCCCCATTTTTCTTTAACTCTCTTTTAAGATACTTTTTGGATTATTTCAACAGAGTTTTTTTGAGTTGGAGATAAACTTATATCACTCTTTGAAACTTCATCTGGAGATGTTTTCTCTTCAGTCTGCTGAGGATTTGAGATCTGTTCTTCCCTTTCTCCATAAAAGCTATTTATGGTCAGAGCTGTTTTTTGCTTTTTTTGCTAATTTTTAAAGGTTGAGGCCCACTTTTAGGGTAAAGGGGATATTGTTCCAAGCTTCCTCTACAGGTGACAGTGGCTTCAAACTTCCCTGGGGCTAGTGCTCCTGGCTTTTTTCTCATGCTGGGTGGATGCGGCTAAGTCAAGCTTGTTAGGCTGGAGTTCAAGGACTCACTATTTGCCTTCTGTAATTGCATGGATGGTCTCACAGGTAATATGCTGATCCACTAGTTTCTGAATCAGTACAAAGTAGTCAATACTGCCTTATTTTGGTTAAAAGTCTCCCTGTGCATTCACCCAGCATAAAGGCTTCTCCACACTGGGTCTCCTTGCACTGTGCCTTTGCTAGGCCTTCTTCTACCTTCCCCCACCTGATTCAAGTTCTTCCAAAATAGTTTCTGCTAGAAATTTGTTACAGTTCAAATATTTGTAGGTTCTATCACTCAAAACCCATTCAGAGGATTGATCTGGTGTTCATCTGAGGGAAGTCAGGAAGAGCTCAGACAAAGACATTTACAGTCTGCCATCTTAATTGCTGATAATTTATATTCTTTAGTGAAATTTTCCATTAATAAAAACAATATTCCTTTTACTCATTTGAAGGAGCTAAGGAATTTGGGGGTGAGAACTGTCTTGTATGGGTCTTCAATAGTTATGGCTGCTGAGAAGGTAGAGTTGAATCTCAGAGCAGCAATTGGCAAGACTCATCAAAGAATTTTTCATTAAATAATGTCAGTGATCGATGGGCTAAAAAGTTAGAGTGGTTGAATTGACAGTCGTTTGTGGCAATTAGTTAATAATTGTTTGTGGTAACAATGATGCTATGGCTCTTCTAAATAGGGATTGTTCTTTTTAAGAATGGTTCCTAAGGACACTAGGCATGAAATCAGAGAATCTTTCTTAGGATTTTTAGGTATATTGGGCTTATATCCCAAAAAGATTTTAAAGAAGGGAAAGGGACCTGTATGTGCAAGAATGTTTGTGGCAGCCCTCTTTGTAGTGGCCAGAAATTGGAAACTGAATGGGTGCCCATCAATTGGAGAATGGTTGGATAAATTGTGGTATATGAATGTTATGGAATATATAAGAAATGACCAGCAGGATGACTTCAGAGAGGCCTGTAGAGACTTACATGAACTGATGCTAAATGAAATGAGCAGAATCAGGAGATCATGATATACTTCAACAGTAATACTATAAGATGATCTATTCTGACGGATGTGGCCCTCTTCAACAATGAGATGAACCAAATCAGTTCCAATAGAGCAGTAATGAACTGAACCAGCTACATCCAGCAAAAGAACTCTCTAAGATGACTATGAACCACTACATAGAATTCCCAATCCCTCTATTTTTGTCTGCCTGCATTTTTTTATTTCCTTCACAGGCTAATTGTACACTGTTTCAAAGTTCGATTCTTTTTCTACAGCAAAATAACTGTATGGACATATATACATATATTGTATTTAGCTTATACTTTAACATATTTAATATGTATTGGTCTACCTGCTATCTGGGGAAAAGGGTGGAGGAAAGGAGGGGAAAAGTTGGAACAAAAGGTTTTGCAATTAATTGTCAGTGCTGAAAAATTACCTATGCGTATATCTTGTAAATTAAAAGCTATAATAATAATAAAAAAAGATTTTTAGGTATAGCTTTCTGCTATTTTCAAGAGTGACCTTTCTTGAAGCCACCATCATCTTTGACTGACATGTTTTCCACTTGTTGTTGTGGTTAATTATTTAGACATTGGTCACTACCCTTCCCAATGCCACCACCTTAGAAAAAATTGGCTATTGACTTTCACTACAGGAAGAACCTTTGATAGATTTCTTGAAATCCATATGTTTATCTAAAATAAAAATACATAAAAGACACAGAAGCACCATGTGCTCACAGACACATAGAGACCCATGAAAAAATGCATCTGGTTACTGTTTCCTCACCCAATAGTTCACATCATTCTACACTTTTAAAATTATAAAATGGATGAAAATAAGTTTGTAAAGTACTCTAAAAAATCCTGTGCAATTTTAATAAAACATTACACTGAGGCATCTATACAAAGATTAACACTTTCACATCAAAAGAGAAGAAAAAATATGGTGGTCTTAAAATACATGAAAAATAGATCAAAAACCTTTAGGAAAAAAATGTTTGGAATAAGCAGGTAGCATTTCACTGAACAGTACTACAGGCTGATAACAGGAACTTGCCTTTGGAATTATTAAATATACTACAATTACTTTACTTTCCTATGGGTGCACATATGGAATCCAAAGACACTCCATGAGCCATATCTACATAAATTCAATGAACAATATTTTAAGAAACATTAGACAAATTACTGAGTCATGGATTTATTGCGCTAAAATAAAGGGTTTCATGATTGCAATTCTGTTTAAGTTCTATGTTATCAGATAATACATATAAATTATGGTTAAGGAGTCTGTTCTTAGTGAATGGTATCAAGTATACAAGGAAAAGGGTTGGCTAGGTGGTGCAGTGGATAGAGCACCAGCCCTGAAGTCAGGAGGACCTGTGTTCAAATCTGGTCTCAGACACTTACTAGCTGTGTGACTCTGGGCAAGTCACTTAACCCCATTGCCTCAGCAAAAAAACAAAGCAAACAAAAAAAAAGTATACAAGGAAAAGATGGAGACAATGCACTATATCACTTTAATTTATAAAAATTTAGTATCTACTGAGTACCTATCCAGTTATAAATTGATAACTAAAATGATACAACAAAAGTCTGTTACACTTTGCACATTGATAAATGACAAAACCCTCATATCTGCTGAGGATTATCCAATCTCCATGTGTAGGAGGCAGAACTCAAATTCAGGTCTTCCTGACATCAAGTGTAATGATACTTGATAAATGATAATTTTTACTTGCATTATCTGATTTTTGCCTCAGGCCAATCCTGTGAAATAGCAAATGTTCTATTATCCTCATTTTAAAGCTGACGAAATGGATTTAATTAAGCAAAATAACCCCCAGAGAAGTCACATCACTAGTGAATGGCTAAATTGGAGTTAGAAATTACATCTTTTGACTTGAAACCTGGTCTTTTTTTTTTTCACTGTACCTTATGGCCTTACTTCCCAAATGGGTGTGGCTGAAATTCAGCAATGCCATTGCCACACAGTGCTGAGAATCAAGAAAACAGTGTTTCCCTTTTTAACCAGATGTGTGGCAGCATATCCAGACAACCAATCTGATTATTTACATGATAATTTACAAAAAAATAAGAATGCTAATCATAACCTTCTATAAGACAATAGGTTTCCTGGTTTTGAAGTAAAAGTAAACATAAGCAGTTGGCTCATCTTGAACCCAGTGAATTATGCCAAAGTTATGTGAAAAAAAATGTATGGGCTTCTCTGAAAATGCATAGCAATGGCCTGTTTATGGATTTGCTTTACACTGAACAAAAATAAGAATTGATCTGAACCTTGTACCAACCTTGATTTTTCAGCAGTTAAAAAAATTGATTTGGGGGTTTCTTTTTGGAGGACTACTCAATTTTGCACACTTCAGCACTTCATGATTTCCTAGCAGGGGAGATCTGCAGTCTGCAAAATATTCTCAGATCAAATTGGAAGTATGAAATGCCAAAAATCTCTAAGGAAGATTATTCTGCTTCAAAGATTACAGCCTTCCTACACACATACCTCCTGCCTAGATTCAGAGCTTAAGTTTAGGGGAAAGGAAAGAGAGTGAAGGAACTTAAGGATCCTGACATTTTGACTATACCAATGTCCTCATACAATCAATCAAAAAGGCAAGCAATCAATACCACTACCTGATTTTTACCTACTTATGGAAATAAATTTTAAAAGGTGAAGTTTGTTTTTATTTTTCCCTATATAGTAAAGTGATACTTGGGTGAAGTTCTGAATTCCTTGGGAATGAAGCTTGTTTAGAAGCTTCATTAACCATGTTAAGAACATTCATGTAAACATACAAACAAAAAACCCTCCATAAATTCTGAAAAATAAATTGGTGACTCTGCTCTCATTATGGAATATAATAATATAGGATGCAGAAAAATGCATTAAGCTTTTTTGGTGGGGCAGAATAAAATGTATGTGATAACATTTTGTTAAATCATCATAACTATCAAGATAAAGCACCTACTGTGTGCCCAGCACTGTGCTGAGTATTATGAATAAAAATAATTAAAAAAAAAACTAGAAACACAGTCCCTGATCCCATTAAGCTTATGAAGGAGTTGACATTTTATGGAGGATAAAGCATGCAAACAATTATGTTTATATAAGATATGTACAAGGCATAATTGGTTGTAATCTCTAAAAGAAGACACTAGCAATGTAAGAGTGGAAAATGTGGGATAGGGGAGACCCAGGAAAAGCCTCTTCAGAAAATGGGATTTCAGTGAACTGATTATAGGAGAAAAAAAAACAGGCATGAAGGAAGTGCAGGTCAAGAAAGAAAATATTCCAGGCTTGTGATGGAGTCAAATAAAAGTGTATATTTAGAAGTTTTCCTTTGAATTTTATTCTACTTTTGGTGTATTTATTTAGTAGTTGTAATGTTCTGTTCTCTAAATTATAATCATTCTCTGTAAGAAGATTTCTTGGGGAGCTGCTGGAGGCAGCCTTAGTTTCAGTTCAGTTCAATCACACCAAATACAGCCAGGGATTAAAGTCCAGATCCTTTATTTTCTCCTTTGTGTCTTGTCTCCTTCCTTGATCCTGGTGAGCTTTCTTAGAGGTCTATCTCTCTCCTTGGTTCTCCCAGAGCTCTTCTCCCAATGTCTCCAACCAGCACAAAGGTGAAGTGGGAATGAATCTTGACTCCGCTTCTGAGAGTGGGATTGTGGGTTTTAGTGGACTTGTGAATCTCCCAGAAGTTAATCTAGTTGTGAATCTCCCAAAGTCCTCTTTGGCCCTGAATCTCTTAAAGCTTCCAGTGGGCTTGTCCTTTTATATGCACTTTTAAAGGTGTGAAAGGTGTGAACTCTGAATTAGAGAATTGTTAAGTACCATGCTAAATTAGACAGCCGACTTAGCACCTTGTAAGAATCCTAACAAGTAGTATTTGTTATGAATGTTGCTCCACAAAGACTTCCTCTGATGCCTCATAACAACATGGTAATGGCCCTAAGTTCTCAGAAGTTACACCCATAGGGAATAACTTCCAACAAGTGCTACTATAATGGAAGGACTTCATGAGCCTGACAATTTTGTTTTTGTTGCTATTGTTGTTTGTCATTTGTGTTTAAAGAGGATCGATGACATCACATGGTGATATCTTGACTCATGTGAGAACTAGATTTAATTGAGGCAACATTGCAAAAATTCATCAACCATCACTCTATGTTCCAGAGACAAAGTCCAATGTCAAAACAAATCAAGTTAACTGGTGATGACCTAGGATGCAGCAAATTAACTTGGCACTTTTGACATTTAACTAAGTTTCAAGCATTCAACAGAATCTGTTCAAGTTGTTTTCATGGCCATTGGTATAAATAATTTTCACCTGTTCATTCTGCCAGTGGAAATTTTCACATGGTTGGAATAGAAATCCCCTAGCTCACTGTCAGATTTAAGGCTTATGAGTTACCCTCAACCTGATATGACCCATTTGCCTATATCACTATGCTTACTGGGGCTGTTGCACATGCTATAGATTCTTAGAGCCAGAAATGAGAGTAGAATGCTAGGTAGACAACAAAAATAGATAAGCAGCCCTGAAAAGAACTTAGCAAACCCTCACACCAAAAGTGCTAGTTCTCCTTAAACACACCACAAATACATACATACTGACAACCTAATCTGTTTTCAAGGGACCAAACCAGCTAAGTAAATATGGAAAGATATTAAATGAAACCCCATACATATCTACTTCTTTAAGGATGGTGGCAGAGTAGCACCAAAAGGGGACAGAAAGTCATGACTAACCTAGCTATTAGATTACTGATAAATTTTAACTTAGTTTTTATTTGTCCAGGAATCACACTGCCATGTAACTAGAAAATTTTGCACAGAGGAAATGTAGCACAAATCCTGCCCAAGGCAGCTTTATAGGTCTCTTTTGTTCAGTGACTCTCCTCCCTCCTCCCACATTTTCTGTTCATCATTGTTATAGATGATCAGCTAGACTCAGCATATACCAACCCCTTACCCCTCCCTCTGACTCCACTAAATACTGAGCTAGAATTACCTTAGTGATCAGTCCTTACTTGATTCAGCTATTTCTCCCCAGAACCAGAGCAGCACCTCAGAGGTATCTCTCCCACATGCTGTCTGAATCTTCTACTTCTGTGTCCCAGTATCCTCATTCTCCTCAGGAAACTGACAGATTCTCTCTCAATTATTTACATTTTAATCACTTTATCCAATTACTGTGGATGTGAGTTAAAGTTAGACAAGAGCTATTAAAAAATCCATGGGAAGATCTCTAGAGTATGGAGTATATATTCTGGAAAGGATTTAAGAAGAACATGGATTTAAAAAAGTATGTTCAAACGGATTGATATGACCAGTATCAGAAAGATCAAAGCTGTATTTAAATGCTGAGATCTCTATAATTCTGTAAGACAAGCTGATGACAAGGTAAGAAGACTAATTTTTCAATGAGAAATGTTTGCAATCACACATTAATCTCCTCACTCCACTCCCTTTGAAATAACTAAGTAATAGTGAGTACCTAAAATCTGTTTCTGGGAGTCACTGAAGAAGAAAACATCTATGACTTCAGATAAGGTTTTGGAACTGAAAGAGAATATCTATTCCAGAATTTTAGTGTCCTTGCTTGTTTGAGTTGAAACTGCTTCCCATCTTTGTGAGACATCTACCTTAGTCATTTGATGTGGTCACAGTGACTTTTGGCATGCTCTATACACTACTCAATACACTCTAGTGGCTCCCTATAAAATCAAATACAAAGTACTCTTTTTGACATTTAAATCACATCAAAATGACCCCAACTTACATCTCTAGTCTTACTGTATATTATTACACTCCATGAACATTAAGACCAATCTTACTGTTCCTCATATGTGACTCTCTCCCCTTTTCCCACAGTCTTCCCACATTCATGTTTTTCAATTAGGTTAGATCTTATTCTTTTTTTAACTATTAATTTTATAATTATAACATTTTTTGACAGGACATATGCATGGGTAATTTTTTACAGTATTATCCCTTGCACTCCCTTCTGTTCCGAATTTTCCCCTCCTTCCCTCTACCCCCTCCCCTAGATGCAGGCATTTCCATACATATTAAATATGTTATAGTATATCCTAGATACAATATATGTGTGCAGAACTGATTTTTTTTTGCAAAGGAAGAATTGGATTCAGAAGGTAAAAATAACCTGGGAAGAAAAACAAAAATGCAAACAGTTCACATACATTTCCCATTGTTCCTTCTCTGAATGGATCTGATTCTGTCCATCATTGATCAATTGGATCTGAGTTAGATTTTCTCTTTGTTTAAGATATCCACTTCCATGAGAATACATCCTCATACAGTATTGTTGTTGAAGTGTATAATGATCTCCTGGTTCTGCTCATTTCACTCAGCATCAGTTCATGTAACTCTCTCCAAACCTTTCTGTATTCATCCTGCTGGTCATTTATTATAGATCAATAATATTCCATAACCTTCATATACCATAATTTACCCAACCATTCTCCAATTGATGGGCATCCATTCATTTTCCAGTTTCTAGCCACTACAAAAAGAGCTGCCACAAACATTTTGGCACATACAGGTCCCTTTCCCATCTTTACTATTTCTTGGGGATATAAGCCCAGTAGTAGCACTGCTGGATCACAGGGTATGCACAGTTTGATAACTTATTGGGCATAATTCCAGATTGCTCTCCAGAATGGTTGTATTCTTTCACAACTCCACCAACAATGCATCAGTGTCCCAGTTTTCCCACATCCCCTCCAACATTCATCATTATTTGTTCCTGTCATCTTAGCCAATCTGACAGGTGTGTGTAGTGGTATCTCAGAGTTGTCTTAATTTGCATTTCTCTGATCAGTAGTGATTAGGAACTCTCTTTCATATGAGTGGAAATAGTTTCAATTTCATCATCTGAAAATTGTCTGTTCATATCCTTCTACTATTTTAGATCTTATCCTTGAAATATATTTCCTCTTCATCTCTTAAAACCAAAACTCAATTCAACCATTACCTTCAGCACAAAGGTGTCTCTGTCTCTGTTTCTGTATGTATCTATATCTGTCTTTGTCTCTGACTCTCTCTGTATCTGTCTCTGTCTTTCTGTCTCTGTCTCTGCTTATGTGTCTCTCTTGTCTCTCTCCTTTTTATGTGCATATACTACATATGTGAATTATTATATATGCTGTTTCAAACAACTAGACTTTGTTTCACAAGACCAAGATCTGTTTTACTTTTGTTTTTATATTTGCAGCTTCTCCCAAAGGACCTAAGTACTTAGTTAATGTTGATTAATTAACTAATTTCAAAAATCGTCCTCCTATGTTTGTTTTGAATGTTACCAAGAATATTCAGAAGAATTATCCCACAAACTTAGAACACAATTCCCAAAAAGGAACTGCAGAGATATTCTGAGGCATGGCAACATGTTTGGAATCACTGGTTAACATCCCAAGATCTTTTGTATATCTAATTTCTTGTATATTTGTTTAAAATAACTGGCACTTTTGTCCACATTTTATCTGCCACCTGTGGAGAAAACTTTTCTTCTATTTTCTTGGAAACCACATTACTATTCTAACCATAAATCATCCCTCGTGTGTGTGTGTGTGTGTGTGTGTGTGTGTGTGCGCCTCTTTCCTCAAAGATTGTTATTTGATTTGATTTGATCCTCAAAATTCAGCCTTTTTCCCAATAAACTGAACTTGCACCATATACTAAACCAGTTTTACTGAGTGTTTCATTATCCAGGGTCAGTTGTAGAAAAGAGCTCACCTTACTATTCTATGTTAACATGAGATTTTCAGTGGTTTGTAACTAGAGATCAGGAATGATGCACCCTCCCTCCTTTTTTACTCCTTCCCCTTCCTCCTTTTTTATCCCACCTGAATAACTGATAAGAACTCACTTCCATCTTTGGCAGAGAAATATATTCATTTAAAAAAGATAAAAAGATTTTATAAATATCAATTATTAAGGTTTTAGATAAAAGGAAACATTGTTCTTGTTTAGAAGCTTGTTTTTTGTTCCTGGAAAGAGGAATTTTGGTACTATTTCTAGATTGTCTTTGTATCTTAGCCATTGTTCTTCCTAATCACTTGAAATTTAACTCAACCTTAATTTTATCCATTTTTCTTTACTTGAAAGGCTAAACTCATTATCTTTAGTACATTTGATACCATTTTAAATGAAATCCTTGCAAATGCCTCATGATATGGTCAGCAGTCCATTAGCCTTTTATGGCACTTTAAGTCACCAGCAGCTAGAGGATAGTGTTTCTTATTAAGGATTGAAGTTTGGAGAGAAAAATCCTGATATCAATCCCTAAAATGATTAACTTCTAAATGAATAGAGAGGTGTGTGAATTTGAAGTTGGCCTCTTCTTAGGCAAGGAAAGGGAAAAGATGGAGACTAAGACATGCTTACTTATGTTTCCTTGAATAAAGTGATCTTTCTTTCCACTTAAATTGGCCCTTTGAATGTGCAGCTGAGATTTGGGAGATTGGCATTGAGGAGAACAAAGCTAGCAGATGTGAAAAGAAGACCAATGGTCAACAGCAAATCAAATATCACAAATATAAAATATTACCAATAATAAAGGCATATGATGTCCTCAGCAAGTGAGTTTTACTTACTCAAAGGAAATAAAAACCTAGAAGTGAAGAAAATATAAACCTGAAAGACTTGTCTTTTCTAGATATTAATCTGCATATTAATATATTATCAGGGAGTCTTTTAGTCTGTGGAAGAGCCCCAAAAGTTCTTAGGAAATTTACATGGTTCTATAGTAGAGGAAAGTGATGAGGATCAGTGTGTCAATAAGCAATTAATAAACACCTACTAGGTGCCATCACAAGGCTAAGAGGAGCAAAAAATAGTCTCTGTTTTTGAGGATCTCAATCTAAAGAATGAGATAATGTGCAAACAACTATATACAAATGGTCTATAAACAGTATAAATAAGAAATAATGAACAGAAGGAATGTACTAGAATTAATGAGGATTGGCAAAGAATTACTGTAGAAAGTGGAATTTTAGGTGGGATTTAAGGGAAGCCAAGAGGGGGAAAAATGAGTAGGGAGAGATGTGATTGAAGAAGACCAAGAACCATTCTGAGACAGAAAGGACTTGAAAGCCCATATATTTTACTCCCATCACTTGATGTTATCATTATTACAAATTGAGTCTTACAAGGGCTTTGGCCAAAAGCAATACAATTATTTAAGTTTCTCAGGGTGTCTCAAGTCTTCTGATTTTCAGCCAGTATGCCTTCCACTAGACAATATCCACTTACATGACAGAGAGACAGTTCTGAGTATGCCTCTATAAAGCCCAGCTATAATGGCTGATTATATCATCTTAAATTTAGGAAGAGAATTTCAGTGGACTAGAAACCCTTGACATAGAGCCTATTAAAGATCATATCTGATTTTCCCTATGTTTCTCAAACTATCTTGGTCTCAAGACCCTTTTACACTATAAAAAATTATTGAGAACCTGACAGAGCTTTTGCTTATGAGTTAAATCTATAAACTGAAATGTATTTATGCTGTTTTACAAATAGTTCTGACTTTACAGAAACCTTGAAAGACTCTGAGAATACAGAAGGATTATATGGGCTAAACTTTGATATTATAAATTATAATTTATTGTTGTCATTATTGTTCAGTCATTCAGTCATTGACTCTTTATGACTCCATGGACTATCGCATGCCAAGCCCTTCTATCCTCCACTTTTTCCAAAGTCTGTCTGAACTTATGTTGTTTTCATGACACTGTCAATCTCATCCTCTGCCATTGCCTTTTTCCTTTTTCCTTCAAACTCACCCAACATCAGAATCTTTTTCAGTGAATTCTATCTTCTCATAATGTGGACTAAGTATTTGACCTTCCAATAAACATTCCAAATTAGTTTAAGTATTGACTGATTTGATCTCCTTATTGTTCAAGGGCCTCTCAAAAGTCTTTTCCAGCACCATAATTCAAAGTGTCAGTCCTGGGGATCTCCTCTGTCTTTATAGTTCAACTCTCACAGGTATTTATTGTTACTAGGGAAAAAAAAAACAAAACTATTGCTTTGATTATACAGACCTTTGCTGTCACAATGATGTCTCCACTTTTCAGCATGCTTTCCAGATTTGCTTTACCTATTCTTTCAAAAAGAACCCTCTTTTAATCTCATGGCTGCAATTTGCTGCGTGCAAACATCTTTGAGCACCAAAATATAAAATATGATACTGCTTCCATTTCTTCTCCCTCTTTTTGCCAAGAAGTGATGGGGCCAGTTGTCATGATCTTAGTTTAGTTTAGTTTTTTGTTTGTTTGTTTTCTTGTTTAATGTTGAACTTCAAAGCAGACTTTACACTCTCCTCTTTCATCCACATCAAAAGGCTTCTAATTCTCCTTCACTTTCTGCCATCAGAGTAGTATCATTTACAGATCTAAAATTGTTATTTCTCCAGCACCATATTTATGCCTTTTGATTCATCCACCTGGCATTTCACATGACACAATCTGCATATAAGTTAAATAAATAAAGTGACAATATACAATCTTGTCATACTTTTTCCCCAATCTTAAGCTATTCAGTTTTTCCAAGTTCAGTTCTAAAAGTTGCTTCTTAATCCATATATTGGTTCCTTGGGAGACAAGTAAAATGATTTAGCACTCCCATTTCTTAGAGTATTTGTCATATTTTGTCATGAGCTACAAAGTCAAAGGCTTTAGTATAGTCAGTGAAGCAGAAGTTAGGTGTTTTTTCCTAGAACTCCCATGCTGCTTCTATAATCCAGAAAGTTTTGGCAATTTGGTCTCCAGTTTTCTGCCTCTTTGAAAACCAGCCTGTTCTTCTGGTAATGCTTGGTTAACATGTTAACTGAAACTTAGTCTGCTGAGTCTTAAACATAACTTTGCTAGCATATTAAATGAACTTACTTTATAAGCATTCTTTGGCATGGCCCTTCTATAGGACTGAATGATCTTTTCCAATGCACTGGCCACTATTGATTTTTTGAAGTTTGCTAGAATATTGGGTGCAACAATTTAACAGCATCATGTTTAAGGTTTTTAGGCACTTTAATTGGAATTCTGTCACCTAGTTTTATTGTTAGAAATATTTCCTAAGATCCACTTGACTTTATTATCTAGGATGTCTGGCTCTAGATTAGTAACCAATATTGGTGATATTAAGATCTTTCTCATATAATTCTTCTATGTATTCTTGGCAAATCTTAATCTCTTCTATTTCTCTTAAATCTCTACCATTTTTGTCTTTTATCATGTGCATCTCTGTATGAAATATTCCATTGATAACTCTAATTTTCTTGGAAATTTTTTCCTCACTCATTCTATTGTGTTCTATTTCTTTGCAATGCTCATTTAAGAATACTTTCTTCCTTCTTTGCTATTCTCTGAAATTCTGCATTAAGTTGCTTATATCCTTCCTTTTTTCCTTTAATTTACACTTTTTTTTTCTCAGCTATTTGTAAATCCATATCAGATAGCTATTTTGCCTTCTTGCTCTTATTTTTCTTTGTAAGATTTTTTTGTTACTGCTTCCCATACAATATTGCAAATTTCTGTCCATACTTCTTCAGGCACTCTATATACCAAATCTAATTTCTTAAATCTATTCATTACTTCCACTTCATATTCATAAGGGAAGCTATTTAGGTCATACTTACATTGTCTGATGGTTTTTCTTACTTTCTTCAATTTATGTATGAATTTTAAAATAAGAAGCTTATGATCTGAGCCACATGAACTCCAGCTCTTATTTTAACTGACTGTGTGGAGCTTCTCCTTTGGCTAAAAAATATATAATCAATCTGATTATGATATTTACCATCTTTTGATATCTATGTGTAAAGTAGATAATATACCAGACCCAGATAAACTGTAACCCACAACTATGGCCCATTATAGACTTCAAACTAATAATGTTTTTTTATATTTTTATGCTGTCTGCTTTTATGTAGCTTACAAGCTATTAAAGCTATACAAAAGAGACCAATAGGCCTCATTTGACCTGTGGGCCAACTTTGCTAACTCTTTTCCTGAAGTAATGAAATAAACTTTTTGTATTTGTATTTCCAGAAAGTGTCTGACACTTAGTGCATGCTTAATATATATTCAGTGACTGATATGTTGATGAGATGCCATAGATAATCTTTGAAATATTTTGAAAAATGGAAAAGGTGCCTGGGGATTCCATAAAATATAATTTCCCATTTTAAAGGGAAGATATAGCATAGTATAATAAATTTTTAACAAAGCAATTGGCAATGCTTTTGTGATATCTATTCTTGTAGATAAGAGGAGATTTATAGATCATATTAAAATTCAGTATAGCCCACTTGGAGTTAGTTGAATGGTTTAGATCTAGAGCATTGTCCATAATTGGTCAGTGCCAGCTTGTGGAAAAGTGAAGATGTGCCTCGATATGATATACCTGAACTGATCAACTTTTTTATAAATGATTTGGATGAAAGAATGAATGATATATTTTAAGGATATTAAAAACCTTGAAGGACTTTACTTGATTACTTACTTAGTATGCTAAATGACAGATCCACAACCCACTATAATTTAGACTGGATAGAATGGTAGAATGAAATATGATTCAATGGAAATAAAAATAAATTTATATACTTGATGTAAACATAACATTCAAAAGACAGGAAAAACTTCAAAAGACAGCTACTCCTTTTTAAAAAATCACCTAGGTGCTTTAATGAACCACAACTTCAATTAAAGTATTGTATTGTATTCAGTTCTAGGAAGCACATTTCAAGGAAAATCATAGGTTAACTAATATATCCAGAAAGGGGCAACCAAGATGATAAAAAAGCACATAAAATAAAAGAAATGAGAAGGACTTAGAAAAGTTTAGTCTGTTGAATAAAAAAAACAAGAGGGTTATAATAGTTAACATAAAAAAGTGTTTCAAGAAGAAAGATTTTTCAGGTTGGCCTAAATCATTTTGGAGATTTATTCTAGCTCTTCATTTGTCTAGGAACTATTATCCAGACCAAACTACACTGGATCTAAAATTATATGAGTGGAATAAAAAAAATAAATGTAAGAGCAATAAGAGAAATTAAATCAATAAGCAATTGTCAAGAGGGAGCAAGATGAAGAGATGGGGGATAGAGAGAGAAAAATAAAAATCAACTCAGATTTCAAGCTTGAATTATCAAGAAGAATAAAGTACCATCAACAAAAAGAGAGAACCTGGAAGGAAGGATATTTTGTGAGGGAATTGATGGATACAGACATGTTGATGGATTTCAGATATGTTAAGTCTGAGATACTACTAAAGTAACTAGGTGAATATCATAGTTATTGTTAGAATAAATTAACTAGTTAATTTTTTTGCAGAAAAGGAAACTAAAACTCAGGAAGTTCAAACTTGCTTACCCTGGGTTACATAGTAAGAGTCAGAGGTAGAATTTGCATGGGGGGGGGGGGGGTCTGCTGATTCCAGATCTAATTCTTTTCCCAAAAAACTGTCAATGTCAATGTCCAGAAGCTAACTGGAAAAAATAAACTAGAGGTCAAGGATAAGGCTGACTGGATATATAGATTTGATAGCATCAACCTAGAGGTGATCATTGAACCCAAAGAAATAAAAGTACTAATTACCAAAGGAAAGGATATGCAGAAATAAAAGAAAAAAGGCTCAAGGATAGAGTCTTAGGGACAACCACACCAGGGAGCAGAAGATAAAACATAAGAGATAGTGGAGGAGTTGTCAGACAGTTGGTGTAAATAGAGAGTAAAAAACGTCACAGATTTGAAGGAAAATAAGCACTCAAGAAGGGAGGAGTCTGTTGTGGCAAATACTTCAGAAATGACAAGAATGATGAGTCTGAGAAAAAGTCATTGGATTTAACAATTAAAAGGTGACTTGCAGTATATGGGGGACAAAAGCCACACTGCACTGTCCTTGTCTTATTAGCTAATAGTAGCAATAATAAATATGAGCTAATAGTGTAGTAAGATGATAAGGAGGAAAAGGAGGAGGTGCTAATCTTCACTGAATGGTATCAAATAATTATACAAGTATTTGGTGATAAATAGCATCCCTATGACATAGTAGACAGAGAAAAAGTATAACTTCCGTCAAAAAGACCTCATTTCAAATCCTACCTTAGATATCTACTGAGTATTTGACTCTGAGCAAGTCATTTAATCTCATTGCCCCAAACAATTCTCTGGGATTATAAGGAAAGAAGGAAACAAATATTTATAAAGCACCTAATATGTTCCAGTCACAATATTAAGAACTTTCCTGATGTTCTCATTTCATCCTCATAACAACTCTATGTGATATGTGGTATTATTATTCCAATTTTTCAGTTGATGAAACTGAGATAAACAGAGATCAAGTAATTTGCCATTACTTGTCACACAGTTATTATTTAAGGGCATATTTGAACCCATTTCAGGATCCAGTGGTCGGTCTGTCTATGAACTATTTAGTTGCCCATAAGTAGCTAAGCAGGTGCCTGCCTACTTTATTAATAGAGAGACTTTCTTTATAAGAAGAGCCCAACACCAATGAAATTATAGGTCTAATCCCAGTATTGTTATTGTTCAGTCTTTTCAGTCATATCCAACTCTTCATTACCTTTTTTGGAGTTTTCTTGACAAAGATATTGGAGTAATTTGTCATTTCTTTCTCCAGTTCATTTTACAGATAAGAAAACTGAGGCAAGCAGGTTTAGGTTGACCTGCACAGGATCACACAACTGGTAAATATCTCAGGTCAGGTTTGAACTCATGAAGTTGAGGCTTCCTAACTCCAAGTTCACCACTCTATCCACAGAACCACCTAGCTGCCCCTAGCCCCAGTATAAACCATTAAAAGATAAAAAGAGGCATATGTACTCTCTTTCCCATTATGATATTAGGTAGTTTTCAGGAAACCTGCATGAAAAAGAAGTAAACTACCAAAGAGACATAGTCTAGCTACAATTATTTCCCTGGAGACCCATTATCTTGAGAAAGTTTGCTCTCAAATTATCCATAGATATTGTAACTACAATTTTCATATATCTGCAGGAAAGAAGCAGAAATAAACAGCTAAAGCTCCAAATGTTTTTAAAAAATAGGTAAACGTTTGTCCTTATGTGGAGGTTTCCCATAGCCAGGATCAAGATCTCACAACATTCAAAGTGCTGCATGGATGCAATGATTTCCTCTCAACCATTTCCTCATTCTCATTTAGTTGGTGCCCTGGGGGATGTGTTCATGGGATATTAATGTGTTAGTCACTCATATAGTATCAGAATGCTCATGGAGAAAGCCCAGAGTATATCATCTCCTTTCTAACTGCCTTCCAGTGAAAGACCATATTCCATAAATGGGTTGCAGACTCCCACCAGAAAATCCACAAAACACTCAATGAAGTTTACACATCAAAAAATTCTACTTATGCCTAACAATGCTTGTCTCCCTCTTGGGACTCTTAATAGGTTTTCAGAGTAATCTGAAAAGCAATTAAGCTTACATTAGTGGTATTTCAATTCTTAAGGAAAAAAAGTATTTTGCCAAAGAAAAGACAGAATTTATGCTGGAATGTCTCTCCAATAAGGCAAGCTACCATTGTGTAAAATTTGATAATCTTTATGTGCTAAGTGAGAGAAGTTTTGAGACCACATACGATTGATGTTCAACTTTCTACAGCATATTCCAAATGTCTATTGCTTTTGCACATTTTCTTCCAAAGTAAAAGACTTGATTAAACTCATCTGCTACAAATTCTTAAGCAAAAGTCAAGGTAGTTATTAGCACCAACTCAGAATGTTTGAGATAGAAATGATGCAGGTGAGGACTCTAAAATATCCCTGACTGCAGCCTCTAATGATGAGAAGCTTACTGCCTACTAAGGTGGTCTACTTTATTATTTGATTGCACTATCGTCTAGGAATGTTTTTCATATTAAAATTATAGAAAATGACAACATTGTTCCAGGAACTCAGTTGCACAAACTAGGATTACTCCTGGATTTCTTACCATCTCTCACCACTACCATTCCATATCCAAGCTGTTACTAAGGCCTGTCAAATATCCTCTTTGCAACATCTCTTGAATATGCCCTCTTTTCTTCTCTAGCACCACCATCACTCTAGTGCAAGCCCTTATTACTTCATACTTGAATTGTTCCACTCAGCCTCTTGGTGGGTTGGTCTGCTTCAAGTTTCTCCTCACTCCAAACCACTAATGTGATTTTCCTAAAGTACAAGTCTGTCATGTCACCTACTCTTCTCAATAAACTACAGTGGCTTCCTATTGTCCTCTAGAGCAAATATGAAATTCCACTTGGCATTCAAAGTCTTTCATAACCTTCCTAGTCTTTCATAGACTCCTCCTGCCTTTTTAGGTTTCCTAAAACTTAATCTCCAAAAAGTATTTGTTCTTTGATCCAGTGGCACTGGCCTCCTGGTTGTTCCATGAACAAGACACTACATTCCTCTCTGAAATAAGTATTTTCTCTATCTGTTCTCCAGTTATGAAATATTATCCTTCCTTTCTTCTGACTACTCACTTCCCAGGTTTCCTTTAAATCCCAATTAAGATCCCAACTTCTACAGGCATATATGTGTGTGTATGTGTGTGTGTGTGTGTGTGTGTGTGTGTGTGTGTGTGTGTAATTTGTTTGCATGTTATCTCCTTCACTAAATTGTAAACTCCTTGAGGGCAAAAACTATCTTTTGCCTCTTTCTGTATATCCAGTGATCAGCACAATCCATGTCACATAGTGGGCACTACATACATACTTGTTGATTCTAGTTGATTAAGATCTGCTTCCTCAATAACTTAAAATGACTCAAAGGAATGAGGTGGCTGCTTTTAAAAAATCAACATAGTTTAAACCATATTATTTTTAAAAATAGTTCCCAGATCAAAAGAAATAATTCAATTTAATTTTAAAGCATTTATTAAACACTGTTTGCAAATCACTACCTGCTACATGTTGGTTGTGATTTTTTATGGGGATCAGGGAAAATTAAAAGTCTTTGTATTTTTATTTGAAACATTTTTATATTGAAGCAACAACAAATATGTTGTTCTCCCCTCCCCCCACAATTGAATGCAACTTACTTAAGGACAAGGAGAGTTTCATAATAAACACCTGCTATATTAGTAAAATTCTATTTTTAAAAGGAAAAGTGCCCTAGAGAGATATAGGTGGATAAATAAGCATTTCCTTCCTAAGTGGTTTCATGTAATATAGGCAGAAGATAAAAAGTTGCTTCTGTATGTATGTGTGTATGAGCATGAATTTATGTGCCAATGGGGCATATATTTACATCATTCATTAGCCATTCTACCTTAAATAAGCACCTCTTATGAAAATCAAGCACCTTGTCTGTGGAGATCCTTCTTACTCAAGAGCTCTTCTCAATGAACAAGCAAAACTGATGGGCTTTCCTTCAGGATAAGCTTCATTCCCTTGCAGTTTGATCACAGCTCTTTAGATACTGAAAAAAAAAAAAGAAAGAAAGAAAATGATTCGTTGAGTGTCAAGAAAATTCTCATTATATGTGAACTTCAAGCATTGCTTTTTCCTCAAAGGACTGTAATTCCTCACAATCTAACCATTTTTCCATGTGTCATATCATTCCTGAACTGGTTATTCCTAATTATCTTATCATTTGGAACCTGGGAATCCCCCAGACCACACTTTTCTCTGTAGGGTCATTTCCATCTGGGATGACAGTAGCTAATTGGCTGATTTGATTTACCTTATAGATTGAGTTAGCCCTTCCCTCTAATTAGAATCTCATCATTTAAAAAACTTCATTTGATAAGATGAACAGGATGGATAACTTGAAAAACTTCATTATTTTTCTCTGGTATTTTGTGTTTCTTCATTGCATGTCACCTCTTAGTGCTACTGTAACTATTTCTCTTAAAAGCTATGAATGTTTAAGATGGGGGAAATTTGTATTGCTCTTTCTTTCTTCTGATCATAATTCAAGCCAAGTTAACCAATAAATACCTGTCTGCTCAAAACTGAGTTGAGAATTTTGGGAGAGAATACAATGGAAGGAAAATATAAGAAATCTGTTCATGAGTTGCTTCTGATTCTCCCTCCCCCCATCTCTGCCTTCCCTTTCAAAGAGGTAGCACAGTACTGTGGGGAAAAGTGCTAGGTTTGGAGTTTATGCTATGGATATTACCAATAAATAAGATATATGACTATTCCTATGGTTACTTTACTTTTCTAGGTCTCAACTTTCTTACCTATGAAATGACAAGGTTGAGGGAGATAGTGTATATCTAGGATCTAGGATCTCTGGAAAGCACCTGCTCAGAGCAATTGGTACAACTGTGTCCTTTCCATGACTTTCCAACCAAGGAAATAAACTGGTAGAAGGGGTTAACACAACCAAAAGATATTCCATTCAGTCATTGGATGTAGCGTGCTGTCATCTCTAGAAGCTGCTGGATCGCTCTCTGGGAAGAGATCTGCTGTGTCTTCTACTCAAATCTCTCCGACAGATTCTTCTTCCTGTAATGAACCGTTGTCTCCAGGCAGTTGCTGTTAACTCTTGTCCAAAGAAGTGACTTCCCTTCCTGCAGAGAGCCCCGTCAAGCCTGATGCAATTCAGAGTCTTCTCCTCTTCCTGGAGTGCTGTCCTCTTTATCCTCCCAGAGAATGGGCGTGGGATAATGCAAGGGCTTCTGGGAAGAACCACTTCAGCCAATGGGCTTGCTCCTTCTATCAAGTCAACCTGAGTTCTCACCTTGTAATTGTCCAGAAAACCTGAATTCTCACCTTGTCACTGTCCAGACAACCTCAGTTCTCACTTAGTAATCCTAACAATTGGAGAAGGAGATGACAAATCACTAAAGACTCACAATGAGTCCACCCAAAATAGAAAACAGACACTGATTCAAGACAATCAAAGAAGATATATTTCCACAGATACTCAAAAAAACTTTTTTTATAGAGGGCAAAGTCTTGGAATTCAGGTATAAAACAATAGAATATTAAAAAAAAAAACTGATAGTATTAAATACTGTTAAAGTAAAAAACAAACAAACAAACAAACAAACAAACAAACAAAAAAAACTACCTAAGATGGTAGATTCTCAAAGTTATCCATCCATGTTCCAGGTTTTTGTTTTGTTTTGTTTTGTTTGGGGCTTATCAGATCTGTGTCTCATTAGCATATTATACAGCACCCACCCAAAAAGTGTTTTGGGTTTTTTTTCAGTGAAACACTAAAACTCTTTCCATACTCATGGAATGTTGAATACTGATAAATATATTCATATATCAAGAAGCAGAATTGCTATGGAATCATTAAAAATTCTCAAATGGAAATGAAATACTGCCATATAATGGTGCACCATGCTACATAAGACATTTACTTAAAAACTGGAGATAATTATACTTTAAAGGCTTATGATTTAAGCCCCATTGAAAATCTGTGCACCACAATCAAGGCCAGGTGTTTGTCAAAGATATGTTTGATATCATGACCCAGCTTTTTAAGAGCTAGCATCATCTACCCGAGGAAAACCATACATTGGAGATCATTGAAACAGAGATTAAGATAGTTTCAAAAAAATTTAATGTGCCTTTCTAGAGCAAAAGACAAAATAGAAGGACTCAGCCTCTACCAAGAATGGAGATAAATAGAAATAGATAAGCACAGTCTTGATGAGCAGAGTATTATTGACAGGAAAATGAGAAAATACAGAGCATTAATGTGGAGAAGTAAGCCCTGGTCTTTCCCTTTATTAGGTCCATGTGCAACACAAGAATCTCTTGTCTTTCCAAGGGGCAGAATAGCTGACTGGAAATCAGTGGGAACTTGAACCTCTGTGAGATAAGAGGTTAGTTGTTTCTAAATCTTAAACAATGAAAATAAAACTATTCTATGTTTTGAAGCCTGGTGAACCTAAACACTAATAACATAAATTAATGACCATCACCATTGAGATTATATCAAGTATGGAGGAGATAATCAGATTTGTTCTATTGAACACAGAGGACACAACTGGGGGCAGTAAGTATAAATTGCCCAAAGGTACATTTTGACATCATTTAAGGAAAGTTTCCCCAATAATTTGATCTTTCAAAAAATAAAATGCACTTCTTTTGGAGGCATTGGATTACCTTTCACTAGGGGGTCTTTAAGTGAAGACTGAATTTATTATGTTGTAGAGATATTTTTTGTTGAGGTACAAGTCAGACTAGATGGCCACTGAGTTTTTGTCCACTTCTAACATTCTCTATTTTTTAAGAGAAATAAGGATTTATACATTTATGAATCCTAGCATATACTATCCTTTCACATTAAATACACTGAGTAATTTTCTCATATTTGATTATATGGTACTTATGTAACTTTCTCTTTCTAAACAGAAAAAGTAAGCTTTGTTAAATCTATCTGGTCATCTCTGAACATAGAACTATAAGTAGGTGGTCAAAAGCAATGCCCTTGAAGTCAGAAAACATAGGTTCAAGTGAAATATTTGGTATTTATGAGCTATAAATCTATGTGCAGCCATTTAAACACTTTCATTACTTTCATTTTTCTTCTACGTAAATTGATGATAATACACACACACACACACACACACACACATACACATACACACTTTCTAGCCTTCTACCCCATGGGATTATTGTGAAAAAATATTTTAAACATAAAATACTTCATATATATATATATGCATATTCATATATATATATATGCATACATATATGTGAATTATATAGGAGGAAATGAAAATAATGGAGATGTTCCAAAGAAGAGGATCCAAATTGGTTAAAAAGATGGAAATAAAAACTTGGGTTAAGTTTTTTTACCCTCAAACTGAGATGACACAAATATCTATTGAATTTTAGAATTTAACAGGACCTTGAGATTATTGAATAATTGTTTTCAAGCATACGAAAGCTTATATTGAAGATGCCTACAAGTCATATCCATTGTCATAGAAATTGTGATTGAATTATTGAAAGAAAGTTTGTCTAAGCCTAAGAAAAAACATCTTGATTATAAAGGTTTCAGGGATAATTCATTCCACACATTTGCAAGGACACAGGCAGTTTAAAAAAGGAACTTCTCAAATAATAAGCCTAGACATGTCTAGTAATAAATTCCCTTGAGGTGATCAAATAGTTCATGGAAACATGGTACAACCAGAAAAGCATAATGATGAAGAGTCAAGGAAGAATAAATAGAAGCAAGATTCTGCAGCAGTAAAGGGAATGAGACTTGGAAATAGGAAGAAAGATGATAAGCAAAAGAAATATGGGAATTTAATGATTCAATTCAAAAAGTAAAGTGAATAGATATAATAAGGAAAACTAATGGGATTCATAAAGACATAAAAATGGCAAGGCAAGATGGCCAGAACCAATTTCTCTCCCTATTCTTCCTATGAAAAGAATTAATAGATGGAGGATTTCTTTCCTCTATCTAAGACAGTCACTTTTCATTCAAAAGACTCTAATACTGAAAGAGATTAAGTACATACTCATTTTGGAAGATGATACAGGGCCATCATGGGACAAATTCCTACTCCACAAAGATGGAGGAGGGACATCTCTTGGTGAAGAGTGAATATATGCCTAATGGTATTGGTCTTAACAAAACGCAAGAGAACATAACTTGTCAAAACAGTTCCTCTTCTATATGGTCTTTGAAAGCAAACTAACAGATAAATTTCACTTTTCTTTTTGTCTTTGATAGGTGAGATAGGTGCATTCTGTTTTATGAAAAGAGACACCTTGTGTTCATGTGAAATAATAATGGCTGCCTTAGAGTAGAAGTATATGACAGATACATGTACCCTACCATAGTTTTTAAGCCAGATCATAGTTGAGATTTAAGTCAAGAGCTCAAACATTTTTTACAGAAACACAGTCCATGGACAATGGGAAGCCAGAAGTGAATGTCATGTTATGATTAGATCTTGAAATTGGGTACCTTTGAAATATAATAGTCCAAAGAAAATCCCAAATTCCATCCAGACTAGGGATTGGTGTGAGACCTGCATCCAATAATAATTGCTGTGATGAAAAGTTGGTTCATATTTTGTCTAAAATAGATACTTACTGGCCATGCAATCGTAGGCAACTGATAGACCATAAGACCATAGAACTAGAACTAGTAAACATCTCAGAGGGTATCACATTCAACTCCTTCACTTAACCTTTCTCTTAAAATTTCTTTTCAACTTTCCTTTATGATTAGCCAATCATTAGAACGTTTCCTATGCCTTTTCAGTAAGGTATCAATGGGTACAATCCATTTTCCATGGAGAAGTACCTTTTGCTTATTTCTTGAAATTTTCCTGCAATCTAATCAAATTAATTAGGAAATTCATCAGACTGGGGAAGGAGTCCTGTCATCAATCCTTCTACTGAATCAGTATGTCTTCCAACTCCTGGCATCTAACTTTATAACTTTTCTAACTTCATTTAGACTGAATTAGTAACTTGCTCAAGTCTTCCTGACTCTGGGTTCAGTGTTTTATTCATTATTCCATCTACTTGCCCCAATTCAACATTTTACCTCTAGTTGAGCACATATCAACTCAACAAAATTTAGTAGCCACTATCCTCTTCCTCTATCTCTCTCCTAGTGCTGTCTTACATAAAGTAAACAATCAGTAGATGCTGACTTGAACTGAAAAAGTATCAAAGGAAATTACTGAATTTTCATCTCTTAGAGATCTTTAAAAATGGAACTGATATGTATCTATATTAAACAGTTTAGGAATTGATCAATCAAAAAATAAGGAACTAGATCTAATTGTTTCTTGAGGTCCTCTCAAACTTCATCATTCTGTAACAATTAAAAAGAAATTAGAATAACTTACCTTTTAATGTTGTGGATTCCTTCAGTGTGATGCACTTCAGTTACCAAGAGTCAATGATCTGCCCAAGATCATAGATTTCAATTTCAATGATATAAGTATACTTCAATTCACTCATGAATAGTTGAAAAATCATTGCTTTTTCTCAGATAACAATTTCATTTATTTCAGTAGACATTATAGAAAAAGTAACAACAAAAACTGACATAGAGAAAAACCAAACTTACTAAGGATAATTGCAAATATCTACTTAAATCAATCATTTGAATGGAAAAAAATCTCAAGGCTTACAGCATAATCTAATAGGCATTCCTATATATATTTGCCAAGCAGGAAAGAGTAGAAATAAAAGAAGAGAGAAGGACATGAACTTATAAGCAGCTCTTTTTACATTTTAATTTAATATAGTCTGATTTATTTAACAATTATTTCATGCCTAGGTTATATCCAGCGTTGTGGGTCCAGGTACTGAGATTGGAAAAAAAAATGAATAGATCCTGAAGGAGTTTGAAAGGGAGGGAGGAAAAAGTCATAGAGGTACACAAATACATGAGGAAAGAGAGTCAGAGACAGAGAGAGACAGAGAGAGACAGAGAGAGAGAGAGAGAGAGAGAGAGAGAGAGAGAGAGAGAGAGAGAGAGAGATCCCCTATTCAAATCTCTTAATTTTACGGAGGAGGAAATTGAGAGCCAATGGAGGTAATGACTTCCTAATAATCTACTATCATATAGGTAGCAAGTTACTAATATAGGATTGGAAACCAGATCTTCTGACTCCAAGGCCTAACAGGTTATGTTTAAAATATGTATGTAAAATAATATATATTCATAATCTATACATATTTAAACCCTAAATGTATTTTCTGTAGAATATACATAGAAAAAATTTAAACCCCAAATATATTTTTGTGGACTCTATTCTACAGGAAAATATAGAAATATAACTCAATAGGTATAGCTATTTAGCTTCCTATGCTAGCCCTCAAAAATCTGTTAACAGCTAGCAATATAAGTGAAATTTGTTCCTGGAATAAGTATACACAAAGTTTAACACAACCTAACCACAAATCTTCTAAATTAGAACAATAGAAAACAAAACTTCATCAACATGGCAGTTAAATCACTTTCCCAGATCCAAGCTGGTAGCAACTCTGTGCCTGGGTCATATACTCCAGAAGGGCCATAAAAAGGAGAGTGATGGTGAGGAATGAAAACAGTAGCATCTAGGAATTTGAAGACTAGGAGTTATAGATGAACCCATCTTATTTTGTAAATTTATAAGAATGTCTCAAAGTTCTGAGTCCATTCTCTACTTTTTACCCTTCTTTTATTCACTAGACTACCAGGATCCCAACTTCTCTTCACTTTGTCTTGCCATCTTTGGTGAACTTCCACATTTGCTCTCTGTGGCATACAATGTAAAGGATACAGAAAGAGAGAAAGACAGAGACAAAGAGAGACATGGAGTCAGAGGGACAGAAAGAGACAAAGAGACAGTGAGAATGGATAAGTGATTTTTCACCCTCTAATATCCTTGTTTATCATGAAACTGAACATATATATTAACAATATTTTGGTACCATAACCAGTTTATAATTTTTTCTCTATATGCATTTCCATAGCAGTTATTCCCATAGTGAGAGCCAACATTATGAATCAAGTCCACAGTCTTCATATACATAGGGAGCGAGAAGTAACTTCAATCAAATAGTAACAATTTGATATTTCTATAGATCTCTAAGTTTTTCGAAATGCTTTCCATACATTATCTCATTTGAGCTTCACAACAACCATATAGATAAATACTATAAATATTATTATCTTGATGATATAGTTGAAGAAATTGAAGCTGAAAGAAAATCTATTTTAGATCACTTTCTGCTTCAATTATCAGACTAGTAAATATATAAGAAAGGATATGATAAGATAATATTTTCTCCTACACAGAGTAATACAAAACGAAAAATGTCTTATGAAAGACAGACAGAGAGAATGGGAAAGGGAGAGAGGGATAGAAGAGTGAGTGAAGAGAGAGAAAAGAAAGTGAGAAAACATAAAAGAGAAAGAAGGGGGAAAGAAAGGAGGGAGAAAAGAGAAATAAAGAGAGAAAGAGAGAAAGAGAGAAAGAAAGAAAGAAAGAAAGAAAGAAAGAAAGAAAGAAAGAAAGAAAGAAAGAAAGAAAGAAAGAAAGAAAGAAAGAAAGAAAGAAAGAAAGAAAGAAAGAAAGAAAGAAAGAAAGAAAGAAAGAAAGAAAGAAAGAAAGAAAGAAAGAAAGAAAGAAAGGAAGAAAGAAAGAAAGAAGAAAGAAAGAAAGAAAGAAAGAAAGGAAGGAAGAAAGAAAGAAAGAAGAAAGAAAGAAAGAAAGAAAGAAAGAAAGAAAGAAAGAAAGAAAGAAAGAAAGAAAGAAAGAAAGAAAGAAAGAAAGAAAGAAAGAAAGAAAGAAAGAAAGAAAGAAAGAAAGGGAGGGAGGGAGGGAGGGAGGAAGAAAGGAAGGAAGGAAGGAAGGAAGGAAAGGAAGGAAGGAAGGAAGGAAGGAAGGAAGGAAGGAAGGAAGGAAGAAAGGAAGGAAGGAAGGAAGGAAGGAAGGAAGGAAGTAGGAAGGGAGGAAGAGAGGAGGTAGGAAGGGAGGAAGGGAGGAAGGGAGGAAGAGGAGAAGGAAGGATGGATCAAAATAATTTTCCAGCTAAAGACAACGTAGAAGATCAGCAGGAAAGGTCTGTCCTACCTAAGTGAAAGTGGGCTACATTTCAGTGCAGGGTTCCAGCACAGATCCAGCCCTAGCAAATAGGAACAGGTCTTGGAAACCACTAAATCAGCAGTGGCAAGAAGCAAGAGCTGCTTCCAAAGCTCTCTACCCACAGATGTAAAGGTATCAGACAACTGATCAGAAGATTACAAAGTCTCTTGGCTAGTATTGAGGCAGGACTTTGTTGTTTTACCCATACTCAGATCTGAGTCACAATAATGAGTAATAGTCAGGATGAGGAGAATCACTAGCACATGAGCACTTGCAGCCACAATGGAGTAAGGATGCCCTTCATAATTCCAAGTTCTTATGGTTGCTCACAAGAAAAGAATACAGATCAAGATAATAATAAAGACCCCTCTCCTTAGATCATACCACCTTGGAAGAACTGGAAACTTAGTTTTCTAGAAGTATCTCTGAAAACAGCTGCACAAAACTTCTGAAGTCAAGAAATAAGCAATAAAAATGAACAGATAATAGAAAGAAAATCTGACCATAAAAAAATTACTATGGTGACAAGGAAGATCAAAATGTACACACAGAAGAAGATAACAAAATCAAAACTCCTTTGCTTAAAAAAGGATAAAACATCAAAGCTTCTACTTCCAAAATCTCTAAGAAAAAACATGGATTAGTGCCAAGCCAAGGAAGAGCTCAAAAAAAGATTTTGAAACTCAAGTAAGAGAAGTAGAAGAAGACTTCAGATGAGAAAGAGAGTGATGCAAGAAACTCATGAAAAACAAATCAACAGGTTGGGGCAAAGGAGACACAAAACAAAACTAAATAAATAACACCTTCAAAAGACAAAGTAGGACAAATGGTGTAAAAAAAAATGATACAAAAAAACAATAAAAAGAAGAATGCCTTAAAAAGCAGAATTAGCGAAATGGAAAAGTAGTTATATAAATTCATTGAAGGAAAAAACTCCATAAAGAGTAGAATTGGCCAAATGGAAAAGAATAAAAAGCTCAAAAAAGAAAATAATTCTTAAAAGTATAACTAAACAAATGGAAGCTAAGGACATGAAAAATCTAGAAACAATAAAGCAAAAATGCAAAAAACAGAAGTCAATATGAAATATTTCATAGAAAAACAACTGCCCTAGAAAACAGATCTAGGAGAGATAATGTAAAAATTATTGGCCTGTGATTAAAAGCCAATGATCAAAAAAACACCTTCACATCATCTTTCAAGAAACTGTCAAGGAAAATCTCCCTGATACTCTAGAATGAGAATATAAAATGGAAATTTAAAGAATCCATTAAACATCTCTAGAAAACAGTCTCAAGATGAAAATTGCCAGGAATATTATAACAAAAATCCAGAGCGCCAAGGTCAAGGAGAAAATTTTGCAAACAATTAGAATGAAACAATTCAAGTATCTTGGAGCCATAGTCGGAATAACACAGCTTCTACATTTAGCAGCCTCTACAATGAAGAATCAAAGAGTTTGGGATATGATATTCTAAAGAACAAAAGAGTAAGGAATTCAACCAAATATAACTGACCCCAGAAAACTAAGTACAGTCTTTCAGAGGAAAATGATATTAAATAAAATAGATGTTTTTCAAGCATTATTGATAAAATAAAATTTAAAAAAACAGAACTGAATAGAAAATTTAGCTTTCAAATACAAGTTCCAAAAGAAGCATTAAAAGATATACAGGTACACAGAGTACAAAGGCACACTCTCTATGCATTATATTTATCTAGAGTTCTTAAAACTTTCAAAATTGTTATTATTAATTTTTATTGTACAAATTATTCTCTGATTCTTACCTCATTTTGCATCAATTCATATAATTCTTTCTAGTATTCTCTTTTACAATAATAATATATTATGTTTATGTGCCATAATTTGTTGATGAATTTCCCCAAGTGATTGTCACCTCTTAGTTTCCAATTCTTTTCTTTCACAGAAAAGGTGTTTTCAATATTCTTGCACATATGGAACCTTCACTTTTTCTTTGATCTCTTTGACAATATAGGACTGGGAGTAATATGACAGGGTCTTTTAGATCATAGTTCCAAATTGCTTTCCATAATAGCAATATCAATTTATAGCTCCACTGAATAAAGCATAATATTCCTGCTATCCCATAGGTGTTCCAACATTTATCATTTTTGGTGATGTTTGCTATTCAGTTGAATATGATAGGTGTCCTCATATTTGTTTTAATTTGCAGATCTCTAATTTTCTATAATTTGTAACACTTTTTTATATGTTATATGTAACACTTTTGTTCATAGCTTAATTATTTTCTTTGAAGACTGCTTGTTTATATCCATTGATAATTTATCAAATAGAGAATTTCAAATCAGTCAACAATAATTATATTAAGCATTTACTATTTGCCAGGAACTGTACTAAATACTGACAATAAGAAAAATTAAAATGTTATACCTATCATAAAGAAGCACACATTTCAAAGGTGAAAAATCATTCAAACAACTATGTACATACATAAAAAGCAATTGAAAAGGGAAGGCACTAGCAATG
Organism: Sminthopsis crassicaudata; assembly: GCF_048593235.1. Lineage (NCBI taxonomy): Eukaryota > Metazoa > Chordata > Mammalia > Dasyuromorphia > Dasyuridae > Sminthopsis > Sminthopsis crassicaudata. The sequence continues at coordinate 572,406,894 of NC_133618.1, forward strand.
AAGACTGCCAGAAAAGGGATTTAGTCTGAGTATTTCAGGAAGGTAGTAGACAGAAGTAAGAAAGAGTATTTCAGGTATTGAGTACAATCAATGAAAAGGCACAGAATCAGGAGATGATATGTCATGTACAAGAATCCAAGAAAATGGGTTTTATTAGATTGTAAACTATGTACATAGTTTAATAAAGTAATGATAATTTTACTAAGTTTAAAAAGGGAATAAAGTACAGATAAACTGTAAAGGTAGGAAGGGGAAAGGTTATATAAGTCAAAACTTATTTTCTATTTGATCTTGGAGATAATAAAAAGCTTGGTGTCAGTTGAGTTGGGAGGAGTAACTTTGTGGCATTTATGCTTTAAGAACACTTTACTAGCTAAGTAGAAGATGGATAGAGTGGGGAGAAACTTGAGGCAGAGGCCCAACTAGTCCACAATCACCATAGCCTAGACAAGAAGACATGAGGTAATGAAAGTCTGAATCAGAATAGGGCTTATGTTAGGCAGAGAGATAAAGGAACATAGAAAAAAGTGTTGCGAATGTAGAAACAAAAAGATTGGGCAAAATTTACATATGCCAAGTGTACGTGAGAGAAAGAAATCAAGGATAATGCTGGGACTGCAAGCCTAAGTAATTCAGAAAATGATAACAAACTTAATATCAATAGGCAAAATTAAAAGAGGAAAGGTTTTGGAAGGAGACAGATATAATGAATTCTATTTCAGATATATTGAGTTTAAGATGTTAAAAGGAAATCTCATTTGAGATGCCCAAATGATAGTTAATAGGTATACAACAATAGCTAGCTCCTCAGAGAGAATAAGCTAGAGTTACAGATATGGGAGTAATTTGAATAGAAATGATTATTGAATCTTTGAGAACTGATGAACTTACTAAACAAGATAATATAAAGGAAAAAGGAAAAGACTAAAGAAAGAATTTTGGGGAGACACCACTGATTAAATAATGACCATGGATGAAAATCCAGCAAAGGAGATTTGGAAGGAGTAGTTTATGAGACAGAACCAGGAGAGAACAATATCATGAAAACCTAGTGAAAAGAGAATACAGAGAAGGAGAGGGTGTTCAACAAAGTAAAAGGTTGAAAAAAGATCAAAAAGAATAGTAATTGAGGAATGATTATTGAATTTTTCACTTAAGAGACTAATGGTGGCTTTACAGAGAGGAAAAAAGGATAGAAAGAAGGAAATAACCATGAAATAAATCATAAAATGCAATGCACAAAACAAAATTAGCAACATGTAAAATATTTTCTCACTAGTAATTTCATAGAATTCTATGAGCTTTTGTGCCATCGCAACTGAAAAAAATAATTGCAGATAATATTCACTTTTCATAACACATGAAACCTACAGTACCATAAACACTGTCCATCAAATACAATTCTTAAAACTAAAACAGTTTTTTAATCTGAATTTTACCTTCTACCATGTCAGATGGCAGTATGAGCATGTTATACAATATACTATACTGTTGTATACCTCTCTACCTTGGTCACCCTCGATAAACAAAGAAATAGTTTCATGAGAATTTAGTTAGCTACAGAAAGACACACCAGTCTCAGTATCACCCCCAGCACCTTGTTCTCCATGGCCAGTAAGTGGTTTTAGAATTGTGAAGAATGTTCAAGCTTGGCATAATCCATTAATGATGTCTGCTTCATACTCTATATTGAGAACTTAAGGATCTCAGAGTTTGGGAGCATAACAGAGGCAAGCTGATATTTTACATTGAGGAGGCAATTGAAGGTAGAATCAGTAGTTTCAATGTCTGTAGTTAGTTGGTTCATTAAGCGAACAGCAGCTGCAGACATTTTGATATAACTTTATTTACCTGCTTTATTTTTTCACTAAGTTACATTATTGATTTTGCATGCTTGGGTTTAGAGCCCAAAGGACTTGCACTACACTTTGGGGGCATAACAGCAACACAAAACTTGAGTTTTATAGCAAACTATGAAAGTATGCAATGAATACCTGAGGAGCTTTTTACAATGGTAAGATGAGGAAAACCAGTGAGCTCCTCCACAAACTTAGGCACATCTTTTTTTTTTTTTTCTTTTTTCTTTTTTTTTTCTCTCTATTGCACATATCTGTGCAACAGAACATAAAAGTGAAAATGAGTTTAGTAATAGAATCACAAATACTTGAAGTCACAAAAGTTAAACATTTAAGGGGAAGCTGGGTGGCACAGTGGATAGAACATCCTCGTCAGGAGGACCTGAGTTCAAATTTGACCTCAGATGCTTAATACTTCCTAGCTGTGTGACTCTGGGCAAGTCACTTAACCCTAATTGCCTCAACAACAACAACAACAAAAAGTTAACATATAAATGTTGAGACTGACTGTACATAATTTTCATGGCTTGTTTCTTCCTGATTCCATTTTCTTGGCTTCTCTTATTTTACTACTCCAGAACTACTACTTCTAGACTCCTAACTATTCTGCCTCTTCTGCCTCAAGTATATTATGAATCTGTGATTCAAATGCCCCTTACTTGGACAACTGTTAAAATCTACTCAATCAGATGAAATCAACATGAAATCCTTAATGTTTTCCTGATGAATAATACAGAAACACTTAATAAAGCTGAAGTCAGGGACACTTCAGGGATTTATAGCATTAGATAAAGAAGATCCTTGTCTTAGCAATGTTCAGCAATTACCAATGAACAAGTACCAATGACTGCAAAACACTTTGTAAATACATTATAAAACTTGGGAAATAGACTAAAAGGGTTCCAAAGATTAAATTAAATTAAATTAAAGATTAACTCTTTCCTTTAGAAAAAGGAAGAAAGAAATCTAAAGATAAGTATATAAAGATAAGTGTGTGTGTGTGTGTTTGTGTGTGTGTGTGTGTGTGTGTGTGTATGTTTAGTTCTTTCTACATCTGTGGGCTTATATCGAATGAAGAAAACAATGTTTCCAGACCTTCAATTAACTCTTGACAAAGGAGCAATTGCTTACAGGACTGAAGAAAACAGTTCATAATGTTGCCCTGACTGATGAAACATGCTCTAACAACAATGAAAATCTGTGATAGAATTTCATTGTGCTAAAGTTAAATGCATGTTCTTTCCTTCCAAGAGTCAAATGGGATTATCTTCACCTTCCATACCTGTTGTAACTGTGGTTTCAAGACAGTGTGAAAAGGCAAGCTAGGGTGCACAAAAAGCCCTGCAAATGGCACCCATTGGAGAAGCAAAAAAGTAGCAAACTGTTGTTGTTGTTTCTGAATAAAGGCAACATTAGCAGGATTTAAGCAGTCACTGACTCTTCTGCCATTGTCTTTAACAGTGACAAGTCTTGGAAGAGACTGGAGCTTTCAAAAATTGCATGTTAAATATAAAGTGCGATGTGATGGAAAGAGCATTTCATCTGGAGTTGGAAGATGAAGCATGAATAATGCAATCATTCCAGATCCCAACTCTGTACCTGTGTGACCTTAGGAAAGTCACTTAACCTTAAGGTTACAGATTCTTCATGTGTAAAATGAGTGGGTTAAATCTGGGATCCTTTCCAACTCTAAAACTATGATTCTTTACAGAATTACCATTCCCTCACAAGGCACTGACACTCAGAGTTATCCTGATTGTCCTTTTTTCATCAAGTGCAGTCTTACTTTGATCAGCACCACACCCTTTAAGGAATGGAATACTATTGATACATGAATTTTTATGTCTTAAAATGAAAATAAGTAATGGATTAAGCTTTTAATGCCACAACAACTATTGGTATTATTACTTATTGATTACTGTATTTATCAGGGAAATTCACAATTTGAGAGACTTCTAAGAAAGACTTTTATGTGGTTGTATAAAGTTAATAGTTTTCTGTGAAGCATTTTCAATGCTAGCTTCAAAAATGCAAAGTCTATATTTTTCTTTTCTTCTAAATTCTATAAGATTTTGTACTTCTACCCTAGTTCCACAAACACAATTTTTATAAGAGTAATTTCTTAAGCACCTAGACAATTCTATGGGGCATGAATCCACTAGCTGGATGTAGAGATATGAGTTCAAATCTTATCTTGGACATTTATTTAGCTATGGACAAGTGTTTAATCTATATTGCTGCCAGAGATATTTTATTATCCCTATACCGATATGATACTTATAAGAACTTGGAAAAGGCTATAACAGGACCAGAAGATATCTTGCAGGCCCAAAAGAGCATATTGTTCATCTGGCAGTATTCAATGGGGCTAAAATCAGTATTCACATTCTAGGTACTCACTATCCATCTGAAATCTGTAATTCATCTCTTCAATAACTCATATCTTTTAATAAATCTCAACAGTATATACATGAGTTTTTCTTTTTTAAAAAATTTCACATTTGGGTATTTTAGGATCATGTTTACAACTTAACATTCACTTAGTGAATATTAGCTACTAAATGCTGACAAAAAGGAAGCACAGACCAAACACCTCTCTGACCTTAGCAATTACTCATGAACATTAAAACAATGGAGGTGTACTTCAGTCCTTAAAAGTTTACTTTCACAATCCATCTTTGAGTCAAGTGCTGTCACTTAGCCTCCCCTCCCTGTTCTTTATAAGCTAACACTATATCAATATCACTATTGGGAGATAGGATGACCCTTCTCCATGTCACTACATAAACACTGGGGCACAACATTAATGATGTCCCTCCCTCTTTTTTGTGCCAAATGAAGTTTCTTCTAATTGTGGCTCCAGTCATAAATGGTGATAAGGAATCTGTATTCCTAACAAATGACTTTAAAAGCTCTTCTCATCTTAAAACAGACCTCAATCTAGCCTAATCTGTATTTCATAGATGAACTGTTATAGCCATTAACTGAGTATAATGGGGGTGTGAGTATCAATAATGAAAGTGTAGTCTTTAGACACCACTTACTCTTCAGCTTCTTTTGTGCTCATTCTTTGCTGATTTTTGGTCGTTTGATACTTTTACTTCATCCAAAACAGATCAAGTTATAGCTTTGTGTGAAAAATTGGAGGAAGCACCCAGAAGTCCAGTCTTCTCTAATATTCATATACCTAACATCAAGAAAGAAACAAAAAGATATAGTGGTACAATTTATTCATGGGCACATGACAGCATAGGTGAGGAGATAAGGCAGTTTAGCTGCATTGCCTGCTACTTTTTACCACCTCTTTCATCCCCTAACAGGCTTAAACCACTTCTTCATCCTCATATAAAAGCCACCAAGAAAGAAAGGGTTTTTTTCCCTTTTATTCAAATATTTTGTATCTAAAACTTGGCTCTGACCTAACAGACAATTAAAAAACTTTGGTTACCACACAGTAAACTAATGAGAAATAGTCAAAATATAGTTTGCATACTCTAAAGTAGAAAAAGGGCCCTTTCCCCACTCATTTCAGGATACAGGTTCATCAAGCTTCCACAGGGGTTGATATGAAGTAAAACATATTGTAGAGGCTTTAGGTTCTAGGCCTTTGCCAACCAATCCCTTGGATCCACTTTCTGTCATGTAAACTCACAAAATCTAGTAAAAATTCCAGAGAAAATATAAGAAAACTGGATAAAAAGTCAAGCATGCTTTGGGAATTAATAGAATCTCTGCTTTCTATTTTCATATTTTTTAACTGCGTATATAAAATCACATGATTTTACAATCTTAGAAAGTTCTATCTAGGAGGTAGGAGGTAATAATTCCACTACATTTTGTCCTGGTTAGATTACATCTAAAAATAATTAATTCAATTCTCAGCAGCATTTTTACAGAAATCATTGATAGGCTGGAAAGTAAGCAGTATGCTGAAGTATGTTAAACTCATTACATGTGAGAGTCAGTTGAGGAAACAAGGAATGTTTAGCCTGGAGAAGACTGATGGAAGTGAAAAGAATATAACTATATTCAAATAGTAGATTGTTGTCATGGTAATGAGATATGAGACTAGTATTATTTGAACTCATAGGGCAGAATTAGTAAAGTATAGAAGTTGAAAAGATATATATGTAGGCTTGATGTCAAGAGCTTTTTAATAGCTGGAGGAATAAAAAAGATGGAATAAATTGGCTTGGGAAGTAAGAATTTGTCCTTTTTGGAGTTCTTCAAGCTGAGGCTGGATGATTGTGTCAGGTATGTTATAGTGGGAATTCATTTGGGAAATGGTTTAGACTAGAGGAGCACCAAGTTTCCTTCTATCTAAAAAAATCCAAGATTCCATGAACAACCCCCCAACACAACCCATTTTTGTTTGTTGCTATTTTTGTTTAAAAACCTCTCTTAGAAATAACCAAAAATATCCTGTTTCTTCAGGGGCAGATGGATAAAAAGAGAAAGTATGAGATGATATTCTGTCTGAAGATGACCAAGGAAATGAGAAACCTTGAGAGGAAAGGTTAAAAAGAGGGCTCCTATATATCACCAACATTTGGATTTTTGGATATAGTTTTATTTTTCCTCTCCCAAGATGCTTAATATTCATTGAACAAGTACTAGAATTAGATAGATGGTCAACAAATGTGACACAAGATATAGGGATGACAAAAGGAATTTTGAAAGAAAAATAATACTAGAGATATGTCAGCAATAAACAATAAGCTAATTTGTCAGAAAAGACAAACTAGTGTGACCATGACCATTTCTGTATTTCCTTTTTCAATCATTTTTTTAATATCAATGGAAATCACTGAATGAATTCATGTTCTATCAAGTAGAACCACTAGAACCAATGCCATTCAGGAAGCTAATGTGTGGAGTGTGTTTAACATCTGTGTGTATAGCGGCTGCCATTCCTGAAGTAGTTCAAGTCATGCCAATGACCCAGTCTGGAACATTTCCATTATTGGAATATCTGAGATCATCTCCTATGCAGCTGGTTCCCTTTACCCTAACAAATATTGTGAATTAGCTGCCATGAGTAACCAACAACAATTCTTTTCTCTCTCTCTCTCTCTCTCTCTCTCTCTCTCTCTCTCTCTCTCTCTCTCTCTCTCTCTCTCTCTCTCTCTCTCTTTCCATGTCTTTGAGTCTACTATCACAGCATCTCCAGTATGTTCTTTTCTCTGTGTTTACATGACTATTGCTCCCTGAATACTTTTGCTTCCCCTTCTCTCATTAACCAACCTATCTGAAGCATAATCCTAGCCCAGGAAATAAGAGAAAATTTGGCTCACTAGTTTCCCTCTTAGGAAATTGAAAAAAAGACAAGGTGCCCTGCTTAGAATGAACAGAGAGGTTAATGTGGGTCCTTTTCTTTCATTTATGATTTCCTTGGGATACAGACTCATAATGGTACTGCTGGGTCAAAAGGTAAAGGCACAGATATTAAGTAGAGTGAAGACTGAACAAAGGTTTGTGAAAAAGCTACTGTGAACAAACTTAATTGCCTCATAATAGTTGAAATAATAGCAGAGTATGGATCACTAGACTTTCCACTAAAATAAGAAAATTTAGAAATCATAGATAGAAGTGCCCAAGGATATGCATTATCTCTTACTTGGACTTGCCATCCATATTGCTGTCTTCATTTCACTTATAGAAATATTTTCTAAACATACATACCCTTTTGATGTCCAAGGTTCTCTTCTCCCCACCCATCTAATGATATTAAGCTCACTACCTCCACTCCCTGCTAATTATTAACTATATTCCTAGTTAAGAATCTACCTACTACCTACTATAGTAATGTGAAAATTAAAGAGGAAATAGTCTCTTCTCAAAACCTATTCTCATTTCTAGCAAATACAAATTTTTCTCCTTCTATCTTGCCTTAGGGTCAGAAAGAGTGCTAAATTAGCCTATATTTCAGGAAGGACTGAGAGATTAGAGAAGAAAACTTTTCCCCTAAGAAAAGAAGTAAATTGAAGCAATTAAAAAAGGTTGCTGGAGGGGGGGGTTGTCCCTTAGGGATGCAGAACACCATTAGGGTGGTGCATGATGGTCTCTGCTGAAATGAAGCTCACCCATTTTAAGTGTTGCTAAGCAATGTTGGCAGGAGATAGCATAGGAAAAGCTCAGTTGAGGGTGTATATATATAAAATATTAAGCTCTTGCATAGCATCATTTATAGAGGGTTTTAAAAGCATCAAATCTCCGTTGTCTATCTTTTCAACTCTTTTTGGTCCATGCAGAAGGCTTTAACAGCAACATCAGCACATATACTGGACAAGCAGAATGAGCGTGGCATATGGGAGTCCTAATGAACAATTAAGACATCTGGACTATTAATATCACCTCTTAATAAGAAGGTAAGGACCCAGGCAACTTTCTTATAAAATGCACATCATTCAGCTGATAGTTTTGTTACATTTCACTGTAAGAAGAACTTGGTGTTGTAGTGTCTGATGAGATGCACTAACTAGTCTTAATGCTTCTAAGGCATGAAATCTCCCAGGCAAAGAACAGCAACCTGGCACTCAAATATTCATGTCCCTCCCAACTACAAAGATTCTCTCCCACTATTCTTATTTCATATTACTTAATCATTTTCATGTTCCAACTAGAGCCTGAGTGGTCCCATCAGCAGAAAGCATAATGTGAAACAATAATAAAACAGTAAGTTCCAGGGTTTACCTAAATGCACAAGGATTTTAGTCTTATGCTTTCCAGGACTGACCATATCTTCTCTTGTATTTTTATAAGCTTCTCCATTTTTAGATTATACATGCTTGGTGAATGCCCATGAATTTCCTAGTATGAAATTCTCTATCAACTCTTTAGATTTCTTTGCTCTAAAATCCTGAAGGACAGGAATTTGTTGTTTTTATGCCATCCTCAATTAGGCATCAACTAGGATGCCTAGATTTCATTTTTTTTACTGTATATCTCTCCCTTTGATGCAGAGAAGTGTCTTACCTAAGGATAGTGATTGTTATCAGGGAGTAGCACATATATGTGAAGTAGAAGAAGTTGAGTTTTATTTTGCGTGCACATAATTTTTTTCTTTCAATGGTCTTGCTTCTCCACTTTATTTCCCCTAATAGAGAGAGAAGACCAATGGTTTTTCTATGTCTTGGATAAACTTGGCCAAGTGTGATTCTTGTGTTAAATGAGAATTCTACTTCTGGGATGAAGATATCCCAAGGTTTGCTCTATCCTAAATCAGTAACTTGAGGTTTCCTGGTTTCTTTTGGGGGACACTGTGAGGGGGGAAGCAGTTATTGTAAGGAAGTAGCAGATTTTTTTCATTCTGATTTTTTTTCATTTGAGGTGAGATGTTTCAGATGTATGAAGAATATTCATGAAAACTCCCCAATAAAGTAGCTAAACTATCTGCCTATAACATAGACTAGTAGAGTTTCCTACAGCAAACACTAAGGTGTTAAATGACTTGCTTCTGGTCACACAGCTTCTGTTTGACAGAAAAAAGAAATGAATCCACCTCATACTGATCAAAGGTCATCTCTCTATCCACTATGTCAAAACTATACTCTCATTCCTGGCTGGATGTATTTAGTTACTGACAAACCACTGCTCCTTCAGGTCTCTTGGCAGTAGAGGAAATGAAATGCCTGAAGGTTCAAATCCTTTGACTAGTAACTTCCATTAATTAGAGCATTCTATAATATTTTAACAGTTTTGAATAGGACACCTTTTCTTATGGTTGAATGAACACAAAACCCATCCATTTTCTCAATACTGGCAACTGAATAATATAGTCTAGAAACAAGATTTAAAAAAAAATCATAAGACTGCCTGCCATTAATGTCTCTGAGGAAGGTCATAGAAATAAACAGTCCTAAGTACTTTGATGTAACTATATATGAGGACTCAATGTTGAAGCTGGACACAATTGAAATATGTCATTTTGTAACTTTTTGCTGCCATCCTTCCCTACCCTCCACCCATACCTAAAAGGTTCTCCCTCCTCATCTCTACTTCTAGGCTTCCCTGACTTCCTCCAACTCTCAGCTATAATCTTATCTTCTGCAAAAAGCTTGTCCTGCCCGCTTTTATGCTGGTATTTTCTGTTGATTTTCTCCAATTTATTATGTGTATATATATATATATATATATATATACATATATATATATATATATATATATATATATATACATATATATATATATATGTATGTGTGTGTATATACATACATACATATATATATATAAACTATTTTTGTATGTAGTTGTTTGCATGTTGTCTCCTTGTGCTAGAGTATCATTGTGAACTCCTCAAGAGCAGATAGTACTTTTGTCTTTCTTTGTATCACCAATGCTTAGCACAACTAGCTTAGTAGATGTTTAATAAATGATTGATTATTTACTATTTTTCTTCCTCTATCTCTGTCTATAGGAACAGAAGTTGCCATAGACAAAGTGAGAATGTGCTCATGCTACCCAACAGGCCGTTAACAGTCTGATCAGAGGAGTAAGGTGGGACTCACTGCCTTCTTGTTGGGAACCTGTAAAACAGACCCCACTGGTCAAATGTGTTCTTATATTGTCTGATTTCCATGGATTTGGGATGAATTGATTGACTTTGAAATTATGCCCAGCAATAGAATAATTACTTAACATCTGAATATTGTTTTGGTTTTTTTTGTTTTTTTTACCAATGTTTTTTGGCAAATATTTTATGAGAACCTAGTGGAAAGAGAAGATTTTCATGCTCTTTAATCCAATCCAACCCCAAAAGCATTTATTAAGCACCTATTGTATTTGTACAACATCTTAGGTCTTTAGATACAAAATGAAAAAGAAATAAGTCCCCGCTTTCAAGACACTTATTTTAGCTAGCTCAGTTTATTATTTTATATTTCAGTTGGTTGTATGGCTTTTATGTCTATTTTTATTCCATTCTTCTGACTGGTTAGTAGACTGAGTGTGCTGGCTCTGTTTTTCTTCTTTTTACATACTCAGTTTTTACAACTGTAAAAAGTACCTGGAAAAAGACACTCAGTAAGAAAAGGAGTACAAAATCTTTCCTGGAAAATGGACAGCTGTCCCCTCCCCCCAGTCCCCTTTCCCAAATTAATAATTTGAGCACACACCAATTTGCAAACAGCAGCTCTAGGCATGTGGCACAGCATCTGTTCCTGAGACACTAGAAAGCCCAGCTAAGGCAAGCTGGGTGTCTGCCAACACACACTCTCCAGCTCTTTTGCTGACAAGGCTGTCAATAACTGGGCAGATGGCATCAAATACACTGCCAGGAGAGTTCAGTTAACAACCAAATGTGTTAAATGATTTCAAATTCATTGTATGCCAAGTATTGTGCCGTGCCCTTTGTCGGGTCATTAAAACTATTCCCGATGAAGAATGGAATAGGGGGTTAAGAAATCAGGAGGCACAAGCTTCATATAATAAGATTAACTAAGCTTCACACAGTTGGTAGGCAATATATGATCAGTCATTGTGAATACTTTTCCCTTAGAAGGAAAAAAAAAAATCTCATTCACAGATTTAATTTAATGCCGTTTGGACACAGAGATCAAATCCTTGGTAGCTGTACATGTACATGTGACAGAACTTGGCAAGAAATATATGCATAACAGGAAGGTTTTCCACATGTTCTCTGCAAATATATTTACATATCATTCTATCTTGTGAGGGCCCTATACAAACATGCATGCTAAATATGGATGGCATTTTAAATTAACAGCCCAGGGTGGCCTTTACCAAATAGCACTGCAGCAAAAATTTAAAAATCCTATCAGTTATCTGGAGGTAGCATAGGGTAGCTTCTCCTTTTGGATCATTTATTTGGCTTCAATTAAAAAGTATGTGCAGCACATATAGCACAGAGCATGCTGGACTAGAAATTTGAAAATATATGGTCTTTCCCCCCTGTCATCTGCAGCAACATGACTTCAGGGCAAGTTACTTCACTAATCTGATGTTCAGTTTTCTCCTCTCTAAAATGAAGATTTGATTTCATTCGATTTAAAAAAAACATTAGGTACCTATTGTGAAGCAAGCAATGGAATAGAAAGACAAAAGCAAAAAGAGTTTCTGTCCTCAAGAAGCATCCAATCTACTGGGGAGAAATAACATGTAATTTAGGCAAATGGCTTTAGAGATAGGAGGGACCTCCTGAGTTATGTTTGAAATCCAATATATGTATGTGAGCAACTAAGTGTAAAATGTTGAAGAAATAAATACAGAGTGACTTAAGAGGGGGAAAAAGAATGAAAATAGGAGGGGGAATGGGGATGAAAAAGCCTACTATAGTTTAAAATTGCATCATACAAGTTCTATGAGAAACAAATTAAAAAATAAACAGAAAAGTGTGTTAAAAACTTTAAAGTGCTATGGAAGCCCAAGATATCATTAAAAGCCAATCATATCCTAATAACCAGAAACAATTTGGGTACTCCAGGAGGATTTACTAAGGGATGAAAATGAGCAGCTGAGACTTTAAACAGCACTGCTGTCCTGCAGTTTATAATACAGTAACTTTTAAAAATATATTCCAGAGATTTAAGGCTCAGTTCCATACTGTTGTCTATGCCTTCTCTTTCCTCTTTGTCTCTGAAGCTTTTTTGATTAATATACAAGGAATGATTGAATTTATAGGACTTGGGCCTCAAGATAGATGACATCAGAACAGAATTGTTTCTTTATCCATTCATACTGGAGGCTGAGCTGAATGAAATCAATAAAGATTATTTCAGAGTCATGGAGTAAAAGTCAAACTTTACAAGTGGGATTAAATTAGAAATTTTCCAGTCCCATTACCTAAGAATGGAGAAAGAAGTACAAGTGCCCATTTGCCAGCAAGATCATTGATTAAGGAGTATGGCGTCTGGGAGTCAGAATAAGTACCTACAATTGAATTACAGCTCTACTATTGAATATCTGGGTGACTTTAGGTGAAATGTTTATCATAATGGAACCTCAATTTACAAACTAGTGTAGGCTTTCATCACTTCATACATGAATTATTCCAACTGGATGATGGTGGGACTCCCTATTTCATCTCTTTCCACTCCAATCCATCCTCCATTTAACCACTAGTATGATTTTCCTAAAAAAGGTTCCAATCTTAGACCTCCCTACCAAATAAACTCCAGTTACCTATTGTCTCAAGAAACAAATACAAAAACATTGTTTGAATTCAAAGCCCTTGATAAGTTTTCCCCTTTCTACTTTTCCAGCCTTACTCTCCATCACATAGACTTCAGTCTAGTGATACTAGCTAGTTAGTTATTCTACACAAAAGATACTACATGTCTTGGCTATGGGCATTTTATCTCAATGTCCCTGATGTCTGTAATGCTCTCTTTCCTCTGCTCTGTCTACTGATTTCTCTACTTCCTTTAAGCTTCAACTAAAAACCCACCTTCTTTTTTTTATTATAACTTTTTATTGACAGTACATATGCATGGGTAAATTTTTATAACATTAACCCTTGCACGCACTTCTGTTCCAATTTTTCCCTTCCCTCTCTCTACCCCCTCCCCTAGATGGCAGGCAGTCTTGTACATGTTAAATATGTTGTAGTATAACCTGGATACAGAACCAAACAGTTCTCTTGTTGAACATAAAGAATTAGATTCAGAAGGTAAAAATAACCTGGGAAGAAAAACAAAAATGCAAGTAGTCCACATTCATTTCCCAGTGTTCCTTCTCTGGGTGTAGCTGATTCTGCCCATCATTGATCAATTGGAACTAGATTACATTTTCTTTGTTGAAGATATCCACTTCCATCAAAATACATCCTCATACAGTATTGTTGTTGAAATGTAGAATGATCTCCTGGTTCTGCTCATTTCACTCAGTATCAGTTCATGCAAGTTTCTCCAAGCCTCTCTGTATTCATCCTGCTGGTCATTTCTTACAGAACAATAATATTCCATAATATTCATATACCACAATTTACCCAACTATTCTCCAATTGAGGGGCATCCATACATTTTCCAGTTTCTAGCCACTACAAAAAGGGCTGCCACAAACATTTTGGTACATGTAGATCCCTTTCCCTTCTTTAGTATCTCTTTGAGATATAAGCCCAGTAGTAACACTGCTGGATCAAAGGGTATGAACGGTTTGATAACTTTTTGGGCATAATTTTAAATTGTTCTCCAAAATGGTTGGATTCATTCAAAACCCCACCAACAATGTATGTGTCCCATTTTTCCTGTATTCCCTCCAACATTCATCATTTTTTTCCTATCATCTTAGCCAATCTGACAGGTATGTAGTAGTATCTCAGAGTTGTCTTAATTTGCATTTCTCTGATCAATAGTGATTTGGAACATTTTCATATTATTGGAAATAGTTTAAATTTCAACATCTGAAAATTGTCCATATCCTTTGATCATTTATCAATTGGAGAATGGCTTTATGTCTTATAAATTAGAGTCAATTCTATATATATATTTTGGAAATAAGGCCTTTATCAGAACCTTTAACTATATAAATGTTTTCCCAGGTTATTGTTTCCCTTCTAATCTTGTCTGCATTAGTTTTGTTTGTACAAAAGCTTTTCAATTTGCTATAATCAAAATTTTCTATTTTGTGATCAATAATGAGCTCTAGTTTTTCTTTGGTCATGAATTCCTTCCTCCTCCACAATTTATTTATAATCTCTTTCTTTATTCCTAAATCATGGACCCATTTTGATCTTATCTTGGTATGTGGTGTTAAGTGTGGGTCCATGCCTAATTTCTGCCATACTAATTTCCAGTTTTCCCAGCAGTTTTTGTCAAATAATGAATTCTTATCCGAAAAGTTGGGATCTTTGGGTTTGTCAAACACTAGATTGCTATAAGTTATTGACTATTTTGTCCTGTGAACCTAACCTATTCCATTAATCAACTAATCTATTTCTTAGCCAATACCAAATGGTTTTAGTGATTGCTACTTTATAATAGTTTTAGATCAGGTAATGCTAGGCAAACTTCATTTGTTTTTTGGGTTTTGTTTTTTTTTTTCGACTCTTAATGCCGAAGATAGCGTTTCCAAAACAATATTGAATAATAATGGTGATGATGGGCAACCTTGTTTACTCCTGAACTTACTGAGGTTCCAGTTTATCCTCATTACTGACAGTTTTTTTTTAAGTATATGTTCCTGACTATTTTAAGAAAAAGTCCATTTATTCCTAGACTCTCAAGTATTTTTATTAGGAATGGATGTTGGATTTTATCAAATGCTTTTTCTGCATCTATTGAGATGATTATACAGTTTTTGTTAATTTGGTTATTGATATTGTTAATTATGCTAATAGTTTTCATAACATTAAACCAGCCCTGCATTCCTAGTATAAATCCTACTTGATCATAGTGTATTATCCTGGGGATGATTTTCTGTAATGTTTTTGCTAATATTTAATTAAGATTTTAACATCAATATTCATTAGGGAGATTGGTCTATAATTTTCTTCTCTGTTTTTAGCCTACCTGGTTTAGGTATCAGTACCATGTCTATGTCATAAAAGGAATTTGGTAGGACTCCTTCAATCCCTATTTTTTCAAATAGTTTGTATAGCATTGGAGTTAATTGTTCTTTGAATGTTTGGTAGAATTCACATGTAAATCCATCTGGTCCTGGGAATTTTTTTCTTAGGGAGTTGATTAATAGCTTGTTCTATTTCTTTTTCTAAGATGGGACTGTTTAACCAATTTATTTCTTCCTCCGTTAATCTGGGCAAACCATATTTTTGAAGGTATTCTTCCATTTCATTTAAGTTATATAATTTATTGGCATAAAGTTGGGCAAAGTAACTCCTAATTATTGCTCTAATTTCCTCTTCGTTAGTGGAGAGTTCTCCCTTTTCATTTTTAAGATTAACAATTTGATTTTCCTTTTCCTTTTTTTAATCAAATTTACTAAGAGTTTATCTATTTTGTTCATAGAACCAACTCTTAGTTTTATTAATTAATTCAATAGTGTTTTTTTTTACTTTCAATTTTTTTAATCTCTTTATTTTTAGAATTTCAAGTTTAGAGTTTGAACAGGGGTTTTTAATTTGTTCCTTTTCTAGCATTTTTAGTGGCAAGCCCATTTCATTGACCTTCTCTTTCTCTATTTTATGCTAGTAGGCCTCTAGAGATAAAAAAAATTCCTCTTATTATCACTTTGGCTGCATTCTACACATTTTGGTATGATGTCTCATTATTGTATTTTTCTTAGGTGTTATTAATTATGTCTATGATTTGCTATTTCACCCAATCATTCTTTAGGATGAGATTATTAGTTTCCAATTATTTTTGGTCTATTTTCCCCTGGATTTTAATTGAATGTAATTTTCATTGCACTGTGGTCTAAAAAGGATGCATTTAATATTTCTATCTTATTGCATTTGAATTTCAGGTTTTTATGTCCTAATATATGCTTAATTTTTGTATAGGTTCCATGAACTGCTGAGAAGAACTGTACTCCTTTCTGTCTCCATTTACTTTTCTCCAAAGATCTATCATATCTAAGTTTTCTAGTATTTTATTTACCTCTTTGACTTCTTTCTTATTTTGTGGTTTGATTTATCTAGTTCTAAGAGTGCAAGGTTGAGATCTCCCACTATTATAGTTTTGCTGTCTATTTCTTTTTGCAGCTCTCTTAATTTCTCTTTTAAGAACTTAAATGCTACACCACTTGGTGCATATATGTTTAATAATGATATTGCTTCATTATCTATGCTACCCTTTAGCAAGATATAGTTTACTTACTTATCTCTTTTAATTAGATTAATTTTTGCATTTGCTTGATCTGAGATCAGGATGACTACCCCTGCTTTTTTTATTTCACCTGAAGCATAGTAGATTACCTTTACTCTGTATGCATCACCCTGATTCAAGTGTGTTTCTTGTAAACAACATATTGTAGGACTCTGGGTTTTAATCCAGTCTGCTAATCATTTCCTCTTTAGTGGGTGAGTTTACCCCATTCACATTTATGGTTAAAATTACCAATTCTGTATTATTTGCCATCTTGTTAACCCCTGCTTATGCTTTTCCCTTTTCATTCCTCTTTACCTCCTCCCCAGTACTAAACTTGTGAGCCCCACTTGCTTCTCACAGCCCCCCCTTCTTAGCATCCCTCCCCCACCTTAGAGTTCCTCCCCCTAAGTTACCCCGTTTCCTCATAATTTCTATATTCCCTTCCACTTAGGTTATTCCTTCCCTTTTCACTTTACCCTCCCACTTTTCAATGAAGTGGAAGAAGTTTCACCATAAATTGAATATGTCTAATATTTTTCTCTTTTAGCCAATTCTGATGTAAGATACACACTATGTTCATCCCCCTCCATTCTTTCTCTCAAATACAATAGGTTTCCTTTGCCTCTTTATGAGATGTAGTACTCCCACTTTACCCTTTTTCTAGTACAATTTCCTTTCTATCTCTAGTTTCTAGAACAAATTATACATATGTTATTTATATATTTTTATAGTATGAGTATAATTCCCAAGATTCCTTTTTACTTTTTTAGGTTTCTCTTGAATTCTATATTTGGAGACCAAACTTTTTGTCTAGTTCTGGTTTTTTCATCAGAAATAAATGAAATTCACTTATTTCATTGAATGTCCATCTTCTTCTCTGAAAAAAAAGATGCTCATTTTGTCTGGGTAAGTTATTTTTGGCTGTATTCCAATTCCTTAGCCTTTTGGAATAGCAGATTCCCAGCCCTTCAACTCTTTAATGTGAATGTTAATGTGAACGCTACTAGATTCTGGGTAATCCTTATTGTGGCTCCTCAATGTTTGAATTGATTTTTTTTAGCAGCTTGTAATATTATTACCTTGGTTTGATAGTTCTGAAATTTAGCCACCATATTTCTTGGAGTTTTGATTTTAGGGTCCCTTTCAGTAGGTGATTGAAGAATTCTTTCAATGTCTATTTTACCCTCTGTTTCTATAACATCTGGGCAGTTCTTTTTGATAATTTCCTGGAAAATAGTGTCTAGGCTCTTCTTTTCATCATATTTTGCAGGTAGTCCAATAATTCTCACATTGTGTCTCCTAGATCTATTTTCCAGGTCTGTTGTTTTCCCAAGAAGATATTTGACTTTTTTTTTCCCATTGTTTCATTTTTTTTGGTTTTGCTTGACTGATTCTTGGTGCCTCCTCAAGTAATTCAGTTCATGTGTTCAATTCTGATTTTCAATTAATTATTTTCTTCACTCATTTTTTATATCTTTTTCTAATTGTCCAACTGAGTTTTTTAGTGAGTTGTTTTGTTCTATGGAATTTTTTTCCATTTCTCCAATTTTATTTCTTAGAGAGCTATTTACTTTTTTCCAATTCACTAATTCTGTTTTTTCAAGGATTTGATTTCTTTATCCACTCTATTTTTAAATGAGTGGGATGACTTATCCAGACTCTCTTGACAAGCTTCGCTTTCTTTTCCCCATTTTTCTTCTAACTCTTTTGTGAAAGAGAGCCTTTTTAATTTCTTCTATGAGAGTCTTGTGTTTTGAGGACCAGATCATATCTCCTTTTGGGGATTCATCTGGAAACAATCTGTTTTTAGTCTCCTCAGTATTTAAAGTCTGCTCTCTATCCATATAGAAGCTATCAATAGTTTTAATAGTTTAAATAGTTTTAAGTCCGTTTTAATGTTTTGCTCATTTTGTCAAGAAAGAATCAAAGAAAACAAATTAACAAAAAAAAAAAAAATGCAGTCTGCTTTTATTTGGTCCGAGGGAAGTGGGGGATGGTTGGTATTACCGAGCTTCCTCTACAGACTTCAGGGGCAGCAGTGAGACACTAGCAGGACAGCAATGGCTATACTGTGTCTGTGCTCTGAGATTCTGAGAACGTGCTGAATCACTCCAGGTAGGGTGGCCAAGTCCCAAGAGACTCTAGCTTTTCAGGGTTATAGTCTTTACCTCCTGTGTTTACAATTCCTCTGCTGCTCTACTGGCTTGCTGCCAGGGCAAAGTATGCACACTGGTAAAGTTCTCCCCATAGAAACAGCTGAGATCACACTCCACCCCCCCTCAGTCAGCTCCCTACTCTCACCGTCTGCTGTGTTGCTGCTGCCTGCCTTCAGTCTGCACCTGATCTAACCATCCCCACCAGTGAGCAAAAACAGATGTTTTCTGGTAAATTTCAAGGATATCTTCTGTTGGTAATTATTTGGGGGGGGGGGGAGGGTTTCAGTCAAGAACTAATTCCAAAGCTTGTTATGAAATAAATTCTGAGAGCGAAGACGGAGATTAAGTAAATATGTGTGTCCTCTCTGCCATCTTGGCCAGAAGTCCAAAAACCCATCTTCTATAAGAAACCTTTCCCAACTACTTTTAATTTTAGTGCCTCCCCTCTCTCAATTATTTATTCATTTTCATATAGCTTGCTTTATATGTATATATTCATTTGCATACTGTCTTGTCCATTATACCAGAAGTACTTTGAGGGCAGGAACTATTGGTTTTGCCTCTTTTTGCATTCCCAACACTTAAGACAGTGCCTGGAACATAGTAGGTGTTTAATAAATGCTGATTGATTTAATTTCATCCAATTTAAAAGAAAAAAATGGGGAATTAGTTTAGATGACCCTCTTCTGGGAACATTACCTTGGGGACTAAAGACTTTTTATTCCTTTCTTATTCCATTACAAATATAAAGTGATAGATGGCTAGAGATGAAGAAAGTTCAGAGTTGTAGTTGAGAAAAAAGAAAATGTAATTGTCTTTTTGCCTAATTTCAGTCTGTCTCCTTAAGTATCTACCTCTGTATCCTTGTACATATCACCTAATCTATCTGAACTCCATATAACTCTCTAAGGCTATAAAGTAAAAGCAGGTGTTGACCTGTATTAGTAGAAGCAATTCCTTTATGGCATGACAATTAAGCCTTATTCTAAAGATATTATATGTTAACTGAGTATTCATTGACCCATTCTACCAATAGATAGCAACAAGACAAAGAGAAGCTTGAAAGAGGATTCATTGGCTGGGTAGCTTTCTAAAACATGCTGTTCAAGTTGGGAATTGTGGGTGCACAAATTATTTGTGACCAAATACACTTCATTTAAAATGGGAATGTTTTCCCTGGCTACACTATCTCCTTTAGTAGTATTTGAAATAAATCAATCAGCGCTCATTTTTTAAGCAATACAATGAATGAGACCTTAACCTTGGTATGTTGAATTCTGGATAATAAGCCATAGACATCCTCCCATTTCTTGCCATTAGTACTGGGAAAATTGAGTTTAGAAAAGAGCCCAGGAAAAGCTTCGACTCCCTTTACTTAACCATTGTGTCATAAATGTTCAGGTGCACTATTTTGATTCTTGCTAGGATGATTCCCCTTCTTTTTGAGTATTGCCCTATGCCTCACTGTCTCCTGTCCTCAACCTTCTTATATTGACCCCTATCCTGTCAGGATTAAGTTTTGATCTTTTCCTGAATCCTTGTCCATCCTCTCAATATCTTTGACCCCTTATCTGCTTTTGTTTCCCCTATAAGATTTTATACTCAAGTATATATTCTGTTTGCAAACCCTAATTAGCTAAAACCCTACATAAGCTCTCTTCCTCGGTTTATTTGCACCAAATGTGCTTTGGAAGCACATTTCCATTCAGTCAGCTAGCTTAAAATCTCCACATTAAAATTAAAAACCAATCTCTACTTGCCTCAGTTTCTCTGGTATTGCAGGTGCTGTTTGCCAAGGTAAAAATGAAATAATCCTTTACCTAAAGATTATAATCGATTGAGGAAAATAAATCTGAAGTTTTTTAAATATATATATGTGTGTATGTATAATAGAATTAACATTTTTCTTTTAATATATAATTAATTTTAATAATATAGTGTTATATGTTATTCTTATATAATATATTGTGGATAAAGCATATATATATATATATATATATATATATATGCATATATATATATATATTTACATACACACACATTATCTATGTTGTTTTGTTGTTGTTCAGTCCTTTTCAGTTGTGCCTAACTTGTGCCTAACTCTTTGTGACTCAATTTGAGATTTTCTTAAGATTATTGCAAGAGTTGATGGATGTTTCCTTCTTCCCACTTATTTTACAGATGACGTAATTGAGGCAACCAAGATTAAGTGACTTGCCCCATCTTCTCCATGAGTCTTCTTAACTCCAGACTTTGGCACTTTATCCACATGCTACCTAGGCACCCTTGAGTTCAAATCTAGCACCTGACACTTATTAACCCTGTGACTCTGAGCAAGCCACTTAACCCATTGTTTGTCTTAATCTACTGGAGAAGGAAATGGCAACCATTCCATTATCTTTGCCAGGAAAACCCTAAATGATGTCGAAAAGAGCCAGATATGACTTAATAACAACATATGCTTGCTAAATTAGCTGGACTGAAAGTAGATGAGGAAAATGCAATTTAGGTCAAAGAAAGAAGTCAAGATCTGGGATGAGATAACATGTAAAATGGCTTAAAGAAGGAGAGGGGAATCCCTTTCACCAAAGCAAGGAAGACCAAAAAAAAAAAAAAAAAAAAAAAAAAAAGGATTAAGAAGTGTTAAGAAGTCCAGGAGGACTCCAGGATCTATCTTGCCCAAGAAAGTTAAATCATACTATAAGAGAATCCTGTGATAAGATAAGGGTCTTTAGGTAAGTGCTTCAGGACTTTTTGAGGAGAAATGCTTTTTTTCTGAGCATGAGAACATCTGGATTCCACTCTCACAACTGACATATATGACCACTTATATACCTCAATTTATTTTTAATCCATTAGACTATAAATTTCTTGAAGGCAGAAACTGTCATCTACTACTTTTGGTATCCCCAGTGCTTAGCATAGTACCTGGCACATAATAGGCACTTAATAAGTGTTTTTTGATTGAGTCCATAAAATTAGGACAATAATACTTTGACACCTATCTCATGATGTTGCTGTGATGCTAAAGTGCATATAAAGTATTCTCCATGATGTGGAAGGTATATTTCTATTAAGGCAGATGACCTTCATCTGCACCACAACTCTGATAAAGATTGGAACTCCAAGGACAAGGTTTTAGCTTTCCCTACTTTTACCAAACCTTCCTTTTCATGCTTATTCCTACCCATCTGACATCACTGAATCCTGTTTTGGTCAGTTTGGGTATCCTTAGGTATCAGAAGTAGGAATATAGAAGTACAGTTGAAAAAGATTTGAAAAACCATTTAATCTAAGACCCTTGTTTTATAGATAAGGAAGCACAAGAAAAATCAGATCAAAAAGGAAAAAAAATGAGAAAAAAAATAAAAATGCAAGTAAACAATAAAAAGAGTGAAAATGCTATGTTGTGATCCACACTCAGTTCCCACAGTCCTCTCTCTGGGTGTAGATTGCTCTCTCCATCACAACATGATTGTAACTGGCCTGTATCATCTCATTGTTGAAAAGAGCCATGATCTTTGTATAATTTTGTTGTTGTAGTGAATTCCTGATTCTGCTCATTTCACGTAGCATCAGTATGGGCCTAATTATTGACTCAATACTGAGATTTTCATCCAAAACTAAAATCCAGGTCTTTCTGACTCTATTGACTGTACTTCCTGGATGCCTTCAGGACCAATCTCCTGAGTGAAGGGTGAACATAATAACCATTCACATTTAAAGAGTATTCCGAAGCTTACACATCACCACTTTCCTCACCCCACCTCTCACAGATCAATCCCTCCTTAAACCTCCCACAAAAATTTTCATTTGACCCTTAGGTACACTGGATTATTATATTTCTCTTCATTCTCTCTTCCCAACAAGATCATACACCCCACAAGACAAGAGTCTCATACTACTTTGTATCCCTAGCACTAGATACTTGTTTATGGATAAAAAGGATAGTGATTAAAAAAAATTATCCAAGATATTGCACAATATTATTTGCCAGTACAAAAAAGAAAATTAAATGAAAGGATTTTAAGCAAATTTGTCATGTGAATTTGTATTAAATATGTGCACCCATGACTCTTATTTTCACTGACAAAAGTAAGAACGACTAATAACACACTGGGACAATCGGTTTCTTGTCAATGACAACATGTCTAACAATGTATCTTAATTACTGACTGTCAGTACTAATGATCCAGGGCCTTGGCTTCTAAGCTGTGAAGCTGCACTAATTGTTTCTTACATTAATGTAGTAGTAAGAAACCTGTGGATTTAACTGAATTGATATCATTTAATTCAAGCCAGTGTCAAACAACATAGTAATAAATGACATTCACATAGAGCTTTTAAGTTTTAAATCACTTTGGATACATGACATCATTTCTCATTTGAGGTAAACACTAAGGATATTGTTATTATCATTTTATGGATACATAAACTAAAATTCAGGGAAGTTGTGCCTTTCCCATGTCCCCACTTGAAAATGTTATTTGAATTCGTAATTTTAAGCCTGATTTTTTTTTACTCCAACACTCTGTATATTAGATAATACATGTAAACTGCTTTGTAAAACTTAAATGCCTAATAGAAATCTCAGCTATAATTATATATCATATAAATTATAAATTATATAAACACCACAATTGTAATTTAACAATTTTTTTTGTTGTTCAATAGTGTCCAATTCTTTGTGATCCCATTTGGAGTTTTCTTGAAACAAATACTGAAGTGGTTTGCCATTTCCTTCTCCAGATCATTTTACAAATGAGGACAAGTGAGATAAAGTGAGTTAAGTAAGTCAGCCTGAGTCACAGAGTTAGTAAATATGTGAGGCCAAATTTGAACTTACGAGGATGAGTCCTCAATGTGCTACCTAGCTATCTTGTGATATAATGATACTAATAAGTAGTGGTAGCAATAGTAGAAGAACCTATCTTGATAGATAAATCTATTCTCTATTTTTAGTCCTAGTAAGTATAGATGGATTATTAGAATAAGCTAACAAAAGAAATGTCTTTCCTAGGTCACTTAGAACAGAAAAAACCTACTTTTCTTAGATTTTGGTAACCCCCTCACTTTCTTAGTTGCTTGAGATTATGGTAACTTGATTCTGATTCTTGTATTGGAAAACCAATATTTTATGCCTTACCATTTCTTGATAAACAAAAGGGAACTGTAAAATAGAATGAGCTCTATTAAGTGTACATTAGAATGAACCTGTTGGGTTTTTTTTTCCTTTTAAACCTCAATTAGCACAGCCTTTTCATGATTCAATTTTGGGGTAAAATGATTCCAAACTTTTATTTTATATTTGTTTTCATGTAAAAAAAATCACATACAAATCTCATCTTACAATTATTCCAGAAGCAGTATTCATATGATCCCTGTCTTTTACTTTCGGCAATGAGAGATTTTAAAGAGGAAAAATATTTTTGGTGTTGTTTTGCTGTTTTTAATCGTCTTTGTGAAGCAGTATTTAGAGATAAGGTGGCTACTTTGTGGGTGAAAAAACATTTGTGCATATATAAATCAGTTACATTAATCAATCACTTTACCTAACTTAGAAATAACTGAGTCCAGCCCTGATCATTTTTTATCAGGAAAGCCCTTCAATCATCAGTTGAAAACATCAGAGAAAATTACACCCAGTAGTTAAATTAAATTGCACCCAGTAAAACTATGGATATTATATAAAATAATAAGCAAGAAACCAGAAATTTGACTAACCAGATGCTTGAAGGAAAGAAATATTTCAGCCTAAATGAGAGAAAAGTTGGAAGAAGGACTATAACTTCTGTCTCGTCTCTCTATTCTTTCCTCAAACGATGACTTAGTAAACTTTAGAAAGTCAAAGGATTTAGACTTCCTATCAGTATCCTAGAAGCATCCCAAGGACAGACTGGCAGTGCTGTTTGCATCTTCCACAGTAATCCCAGCAGAAACTTGAGGATTTCAGCAAACGGACTTTTAACAATTGTGAGTTACCCTCCCTTTGTTGTACATACTCCAAGTTTGACTCCACTTTCTCCTGGACCTGTATTTCTGGGAAAGTGTTTTATAGACTTGGAAATGAGGGGATATATTTAGTTAGATAGCTGTTTGCTTGTTTATTTTGTCAATTGTTCTCATAATAAAAGCCAGCAAAGTTGATACTCACATAGGGAAGTGCACTGGTGAGAAGCTGACTATATCATTCAAAAAAAAAGTTTCTGTCCCCCATCACTTCTAGGTCACCCTTAAAACCTTGAGGGGAAATACAGCAGTAGAACTCTAAAGATCTGAGTCACCAGACTGAGTGGCTGGGAGATTAGTTCCGGATCATAAGCCACACATACTTCAAAATAAGTATGTTTGGATGGATATGTAAATGAGAAATTGAAATGGGCAGGGAAAGGGGGACCTTGAGATGGAATCTGAAAGAGAAAAAAGAAAAAAAAAAAGTCATGAAACAAACAAACAAACAAAAACTCAAGATTAGTCTGGGATGTCTTAGGCCACATATGTAATGTTTATATAGTAAATACTTTGCCTACATTTTTTTAAATCTCTAAAACAACCCTGTGTGGTAATTACTATTATTATTTTTTGTTATAAGTGAGGAAACTTAGAAAGATATTAAAAAATTTTTTGGAGGTGACATAATCCACTTCCTCTTTATTAAAAGGAGAAAAGTAGGCTTGCTTTGCTTTTAAGCTTCTGAAGTCAAGACTGGTTACTACATTGGTCTAAATTCTACTACATTGGTCTGAATTCTGAAGTCTTTCACATGATGACTCATGTGGGGTCATCAGAAAAAAAAATTGAATAGCCCTTACTCTCAAGAAATTAAAAATTTTTTGGGGATTAGTGGAGAATGCAATGAACAGATAAGGAAGTACAATGAAAAAAAAAAAAAAAAGCTGATGTATTTTACAGATGAGGAAACCAAGTCAGGCAGTGATTTTTTTTTTCCACTATCACATAGTAAATAAGCATCTGAGACTGAGATGAACTTTTCTGAACTCCAGGTCCAGTACTCTATCCGTTGACTTACTTAACTGTCTCCATAAGTCTCTCTTAACTTCCTGAGACATTTGTTCAGAGTTAAGAACCTGATATGTCCAGAGATTATATACAGACATTTGTATATATACAGACATTATATACAGACATTTGTATATGTATGTATATATATATATATATATATATATATATATATAAAATATTAAAAGGTAGAAATGACTTGTTTTTCATTTCTATAGGCAGGTAAGGACTGGCTAATACAAATGCCGTGAATTGAAATAATAAATAAATGTAAATAACTGAAATTATCATCTTTACTTTGTAAATCTTAATGCATATATAAATATCACAAATTATAATTATTAGCAGTAAAAATAGCACTATTTTAGACTATGCTCTGAAACTTTTAAATCCATCTTTATAAATCACATTTAAACAAAAAGTAACTAAATCTATTAATCAATGGATTTTTCTTCTCATAAAAGTGAAGGCGATTTGTTGTTGCTGCTATTCAGTTGTTTCAGTGATATCCAACTCTTAATGACCCCTTTTTGGGGCCTTCTTGGCAAAGCTCCTGGGATGGTTTGCCATTTATTTCTTCAGCTCATTTTATAAACTGTAGTGCTGAGGCAAACAGTTAAATGACTTGCCCAAGATCTCACAGCTAGTAAGTGTCTGAGGCTATATTTGAACTCATGAAGATGAGTCCTCCTAATTGCATGCCCAGCATTTTATCCACTGCATCGCCTAGAGGCAATATGCTATAGTTAAAAAAAAATCTGGATTTGGTTTTAGGGAATACTTGGGTTTAAATCCCAATTTTGATATGTAAAAAGCTATGTAAACTTCAAGTAAGTTGTAATGTTCAGGCTAGCTTTCTGGAGTTCTTTCGGAAGGGCCTTGGTTTTTAGGTAGAGAAATGATGAAAGCAGGAGAACCACCAGGAGGATGGTCAAAAATAAAATGTTTCATTTCCAGTCCTCAGCCCTTAAATACTTTGGTATGATAACATCATTATAGCATACTAAATATGTGTGAATTAGAGAACCATCATTTCATCAATTCCTCTGAGTTAACTTAAACCTTGTTTCAAGTATTCTTCTCCAGAGTTCTGGCCCTCTACAGTAAGTAACTTTATTCTCTGAGCCTTCATTAACTTATCTTTAAAATGGAGAAAGGAGAAATAAAGAAAATGGAGAAATACAGTTGTTATATGGATCCAAAAAGATAATGTATGTAAAAGGCTTTATCACCTATCAGGCACTGTAAGTACCAACTTATTGAAGTAAGACATGCCCTACACTACTAGGAACTGGGATTTTTTCATCTTGTAATTAACAAGAGTAACTGAGCCCCTTGAAATTTGAGTGACAGGTAGGGGAGGGAGTCCCAAAATTTAACTGTAAAACTGGTCTAGTGTGTTAATTTTAAATAATAGATTTTCTCAAACCCATTTTTTCTTTCTTTCAAAAATGTATTTAAATAGTTTTATTTTTATATCACCTTCATTTCCAAATGTATCCCTCTCCCTTATTTACCCAAAGAGACATTTATTTTAATGAAGAATAAAAAAGAAAGAAAAGGAGAGAACAGGACAGGGAGAAGAGGAAAGAGAGATGGAGACACAGAGATTAATACAGAGAACTAACTAACATATAACGGAATCTGATAACAAATACAAAGTTCCCCTAACTCTGAAAATAAATATATTTCCTCATTCTCCTTTCAGGCCTAATCTTGACCTTTATAGTTTTACAACAATAAATTTCATAATTTCATAAATTTCATAATTTTATTACTGTTGTAGTTACTGCACACATTTTCTTTACTTTGATTACATCATTTTACATCAATTCATATTTCTTTCTATACTTCTTGTATTCTTCAGCTATAATATTTTATATCTCAAAATAATTTTATACAGAAGCATAAACTTAGACCTGGAAGGGAGTTTGGGTGCCATGAAATCCAACCTCCTCTCCTTATAGATGAGGAAACTCAAAGAGTTTATAAGTATTCTAAGTAAGATTTGACTTCAGGTCTTCTTATTCCAAGTCTAATACTCTACCCACTATATCACCTAGCAGCCTATGTTCACTTACTACAATTGGTTTATCTATTACTCACCTGATAGAAATCTACTTTGTTTCCAGTTCTTTTCTATTATAGAGAATGTACAGCTATAAATAGATATTTTTAATGTATTGGACTTTTTTTCTGTTTTTGACACCCTAGCAGAGACTCCTCTGGATCTCAGGCTATGAACTGACTTTCTTAGCACAATTCCAAGCATATTCATTCCATGAAACTAAAGCAAGACACTTTAAAATCACTCTGTGATCCATAAGTCCTTTCCATGAGTCCTTTCAATGATACAAAAAAATATTGGGATATCCTGCTTGGGAAATCTGCCAGAAATCAAAAGAGTAAAAGTTCTAAATTCTCCAACTTAAAAAGGAACCATTCACCAAATAATATCCCTTCTCCATTTCCTTTTTCTGCCTCTAGTCTTCTAATTTCCTTGAGAAAGGAGAACTTTCATATTTAAAGGTTTCCTGGTTTTTGATAAAAGCCCAACTCCAGGTAAAAATTGGTATGGATGCCTTGAGCTATCTGGAGTGATCATCATGTCCATCTCAGATTCTCCAAGGTATTCACCCTTCTTCTCCACTCCCAAATACAAAGCTATCTCTCTTCATCTAAAATGCCCTTTCTGTCACACACAGGGGAGGTGAGAATGGAGAATACAATTTCAGGGGAAATAATTGGCTTATTTTCTTCACTATTAGCATTAGATATAGATGAAAAGATGCCCTGGAAGGACAGCTAAATGTGATTATATTCACTTCTACAACCCACAAAACAGATATCCCCTGGCAGGATGGAAATTATCCCAGTAATAGTTCATTTTTGTCCTGTCTTTAATCTCAGGAACCTGAAAACACAATGGGGAGATCTGTAACCATTTTACTTATCTCAAAATACTATTGTGAGAATTAAATGAGATAAGTTTGTAAAACACTTTACAAAGCTTGAAACACATTAAAATTGCCAGTTGTTGTTGGGGTGAAGGTGGGGGTGATTATCCTGGCATTCAGATTATAAAATTTTAAGGCCAGAATCAATGAATCTATATATATATATATATATATATATATATATATATATATTTTTTTTTTTTTGTTGAACATCTGGAGCTATGCAAAGCATTTTAGGGGACAGAGAAACAGAATGTCAAGGCTAGAAGGAGATTATCTAACTCTATCATTTTTTTATTGTTGTTGAGCTATTTCACTCATGTGAACTCTTCATGACCATATTTGGGTTTTCTTGGCAAAATACTGGGGTTTGCATTTATTTTTCCAGCTGATTTGATAAATGAGAAAACTGAGGTAAATAGGAAGTGACTTGCCTGAGTCGCATAGCTAATAATTGTCCAGATCTGGATTTGAATTCAGGTCAAATCCAAGGCCTACCCTCTTGTACCACCTGGTTACCCCTTGGTTATAGTGCTTTAAAGTGTTTTACATAGATTGTCTCATGTTACCAGTGTTACCTCCACTGTACAGATAAAATTGAGACTCAGAAAGATTAAATTATTTGCCTATGGAGGTAACATGAGTCAGTGGAATGATTCAAACCCAACTTTCTTTTAAATCCAGGTTCAATATTCTATCTATTTGCTCGATTCAGTGGGGTATTTTTCTCTCCCACACCTCCCTCATATGGCTTTCCTTTCTAAGACCTATAATAGTATTAAGAAGTTAAGGTAGTTCTCAGTTTCTTAAACTGTGGTTTGCAATCTCATACAGGGTCATATAACCTGTGAGGGTTGCAAAATTTTGATTTATTATCAGTGAATGTTTGATTTGTATACCTCATTTATATACCTACATACCAGGGACCACATAAAAATTTTTCTGGCAAAAAGAAGTCCTCAATTAGACCACATTTCTATTCAATGGAGTGAATGAATCAGGTCTTTTAATATTGAAAAAATGTTAAGGACCACACCTAAGTGTGAAACCCAGAAAGCCTGTATAGGGTTAAAGGGTATTGTAACATTAAGGAGTAGGTCAGTTCTCTGAAACCTCTGCAGCAGTGAATCATAATACACTTGAAGGAATTGCAATTCAGCCTTTATTGACACAGATGTTGCTTGGGATTTGGAATGAAATAAATCAGAAGCAAGAGAGAGGAGGAGAGAAGTCCGAGAATGCATCTGCCTCTCAGTCTCCTTGTATTGTTATCATCCTCTCACAAGAAAGGATTATTCTGCTGGCCAGATCCCCAGCAGCCACTAGCAGGTGTCTCCCTTAACAGAAAAGCAATTGTTAATGATACTGGTAGATCTACTGGCCCCCATCCTTAGGTAGCCTAGTCCCTCTTGTCTATGATGTTGAAGTATACAAGAAATATGTGAAATGGCTCCTACATTCCATGAACCTGAATTGAAGAGGGGGGAGAGGAAGAAGAGGAAGAAAAGGAAGAACAAGAACAAGAAAAAGAGCAAGAAGAATTTAAATTGGGTCTACCATATACTAAGAACTTTACAAATATTCTCATTTATCAGTAGATGCCCATCTTTTGAGGAATGAATGAATAAATTGTGGTATATAAAGATAACTGAATATTATTGTTCTATAAAATTGATGAAAAAGCGGATTTTAGAAAGGCCTGGAAAGATTTATATGAATTGATGCTGAGCAGAAGCAGGAATACATTGTACACAGTAATAGCAAGATTGTGTCATGATCAACTATGAAAGATTTGGTTCTTCTTAGAGGTTCAGTGATTAAGGCACTCCCAATAAAGTATAAATAGAAAACTCCATCCACATCCCAGAAGAGAACTATTGGAGACTGAATGTAAATCAGCATATGCCACGTTCACTTCTTTTCTATGTTTTTTTTTTTTCACTCTCATGGCTTTTCCCTTTTACTCTTTTTCTCTCCCAACATGATTCATAAAGAAATGTGTATACATGTAAAGAAAAACAAATATTCTCATTTTATTCTCACAAAAAGTCTGGGACATAGGTGCTATTACTCCCATTATACAGATGGGATACTGAGGCAAATAGAAGTTGTTACATACCCAGAGTCATACAGTCAGTAAATGTCTAAAGCCAGATTTGAAGTCAGGTCTTCCTAACTCCAGTCAGTACTCCATCCATAATAGCTGTTCTATGACACCAATAGCAAAAAATCTGACATGATATATAATTAAGGGCTAAATTGGGAAATATACATTATAGACATGGCATAAATTAAGATGGTGGGAAGTTTAACATAAATGAAATAATATTAAAATACCATAAATGAAAGGCTTTAAGGATGAAGTGAAAGATAAGCTAGTTTGGAAATATAAATTTCTATCATATATTATTTTAAGGTTCACAAAGATAGATAGATAGATAGGTAGATAGTTAGATAGATAGATAGTTAAAATCTCCTTAATCCTCACAATAAATGTGAGGTGGGTACTATTATTGAACTTGAACTTGTAGATGAGAAAACTGAGACAAAGTGAATTTTTCAGGATCATTTGATTAGTAAACATATAAAGCAGTATTTGAACTTGGTTCTTGAAAGAATGTAAATTCAGAACATGTTTACTATGCCACCTTATTGCTGTGTTGTCTGGGTCATTTTTAGTCATGTCTGACTCTGTAACCTGATTTAAAGTTTTCTTGGCAAAGATTCTAGAGTGACTTGACATTTTCCTCAGTTTATTTTACAGATGAGGAAACTGAGACAAACAGAATCAAATGATTTGCTCAGGTTCACACATTTAGAAGATGTCTGAGATTTAAAGTCATGAAGATGAGTCTTCTGAATTCAGACCCAGCACTCTATCCACTTGCACCACTTGCACCACTTGCCCCTGAAGTGCTGGATTTAGAAAGGCAGTAAACTAAGACATGTACAGGTAAAATGGTTCAAATAAGTGAAGGTGAGAGGTAGAAATAAAGGCAGGAACTTCAGGGACTGGGAAGCTGATGAATGTCATTAAAACAAGAGGGTTTGTGCTAAGAATCTTCCTCAGATACAACAATCTATATATTATGGTCTGTTTGGATTTAAGGAAAGAAGGAAGGAATAGTAGCTCACACCCAAGGGGAACTTAGTTATAACATAGTGATGTTAAAATAAGGGATCTGGGACAACCCATCAATCTGTGAAACTGCCTCACAGGTCACTTTTGTCTTGATTTGAGAGATACTAAAATGTATCTGAAGACTGACAGGTCAGCTCTCCCAAGAGTGACAGCTGAGGGGCCTGAGGGACTCCTAAGCATTAGCTTACATTGGGTTATATCCAAGAGGAGAAAGGAGCCAGCACCATTTATAAAGCTTCCAATCTAGGATAAGGAGACATCAGGCAATCTCTGGATAAGATGCAGATAGGTTAGCTAATCGAATTCTTTTGTTGCTCAGTGGTTATGCCTATGGGCTCATCAGCCACTCTGGTTATTTCCTAACTGTCCTGAGGGAAGTCTAAACAGATTGTCACAATATAATTAGAAGAGAAAAAATCATTCAAGCAAATTTGAAAATTTTCAATCCATTGTCTTTTGTTCCATTTTTAATAGTAAAATTACTAACATAATAAATAAATAGAAAGAAAGAAGGAAAGAAAGAAAGGAAAGAAAGAAAGAAAGAAAGAAAGAAAGAAAGAAAGAAAGAAAGAAAGAAAGAAAGAAAGAAAGAAAGAAAGAAAGAAAGAAAAGAAAGAAAGAAAGAAAGAAAGAAAGAAAGAAAGAAAGAAAGGAAGGAAGGAAGGAAGGAAGGAAGGAAGGAAGGAAGGAAGGAAGGAAGGAAGGAAGGAAGGAAGGAAGGAAGGAAGGAAGGAAGGAAGGAAGGAAGGAAGGAAGGAAGGAAGGAAGGAAGGAAGGAAGAAAGAGAAAGAAAGAAAGAAAGAAAGAAAGAAAGAAAGAAAGAAAGGAAGAAAGAAAGAAAGAAAGAAAGAAAGAAAGAAAGAAAGAAAGAAAGAAAGAAAGAAAGAAAGAAAGAAAGAAAGAAAGAAAGAAAGAAAGAAAGAAAGAAAGAAAGAAAGAAAGAAAAAGAAAGAAAGAGAAAGAAAGAAAGAAAGAAAGAAAGAAAGAAAGAGAAAGAAAGAAAGAAAGAAAGAAAGAAAGAAAGAAAGAAAGAAAGAAAGAAAGAAAGAAAGAAAGAAAGAAAGAAAGAAAGAAAGAAAGAAAGATATATGTACATATACATTTCAGTTGTTATATAAATACAACAAGAAATCACCATCATCCTTTTCTTCTCTTGGTCTTTAAATAGTTCCTTAAAGGTTTGCTTTCCAAATAAAGATAAATATTTGGTGTCATATATTTTAATTTCTAAGCTTGTTCCAAATGAGAAGATGAAAAAGCAAATAAAATAATTAAGTATCATAAGGTCAAAAATGGAATTAAAAAAAGAAATCAGACTCCTAACAAAAATGGTGCATGTGCACACACACACACACACACACACACACACACACACATCAGGCAATGGGGGTAGGAAAATGTTTTAAACTATACTAGTTTGCTTCAGAAACATTTGTGCAAGGAACAAGAGAGGTTGCCAACTGTTAAAAAATTTCAGAAAAGCCATAGGGAGCCTTTGAGATTCTTTTTCAGATCTAGAATATTTCAAAACAGCTCTTCTCAAGGGGAATTGTCCTGCCAAGCCGGGTAACCTAAACCTAAGCAGACCTTATTTCCATTTTCAATATCAAATGCAATTTAAGCAATCTTGCCAGTATATATGTGGTTCTCTGCCAAACACTTCCTAATGTTAAAGATTATTCTGAATTTGGGGCCAACAAAAGGCCTCATTAAGCCTCCTCTAAATAGTCCCATCCAGTGCAACATACATCATTCTCCCCTGATTCCTCTTCACACTTGGGTATTATTCCTTGTATTTGTTTTGTATGATTTTCATCTAAATAGATAGCATATTATGAACCAAATGTTGAACTAGGAGTCTGAATACCTGGGTTTTAGGACATGTAGCTATTTGATTAAGTATGAAAAAGTAAATATCTCAAGTCAATGAGTCAAAAAATCTGTATTAGTCACCTGTTCTTTGCCAAGCACTATGCTAAATGTTGGCAATATCAAAACAAGCAAAAATAGAACCTGCCCTCAAGGAGCTCTGTGTAAAAAAAAAAAAAAAAAAAAAAAAAAAAAAAAAAAAAAAGTGGTACAAGATAAATTAGAGATAATAACAGAGGAAAAGTGCTGGCATTAATGAGGACAGGGGAAAGCTTCTTAAAGAAAGTAGAAATTTAACAAGAAATTGAAGTAAACAATGGAAACCATGTGGTGGAGATAAAGAGGAAAATTATTTTAAGCATGGGGGATAGACAACAAAATACAAAGTCAAGAAATATAATAATTTATATAAGGAACAATAAGGAGGAGATTATCACTAGATGGTAGGTTGTGTGGAATAGAATCAGGTGTAAAAAAACTAAAAATATAGAAAAAGCCACATTATAAATACCTTTAAAAGCCAAAGTGTTTTATATTTGATCCTGGAGGTAATAGGGAGTCACTGGTGATTATTGAATGGGAGGGTGATCTGGTCTGACTTGTGCTGCAGTAAGATAACTTGGATATCTGAGTGAAGGGTAAATTGGTATGGGAAGGGACTCGAGGCAGGGAGGCCAATCAGCAGATAAGGAATGAAGAGGCCTGCACCAGAGTGGTAGTGATGTCTGAGGAGAAAAGAGATAAATAGAAGGGATGTTGCAAAGATAGAATGAATAGGACTTGGTAGGAGATATTGTAGATAACAGAGTAATAAGATTAAAGAGTCAATAAAATCCCTAGATTTGCAAGCCTAATACTGGGAAGGGGGTGAATCTTTAATAATAATAGGTAACTTAGGAAGAAAGGAAGGTTTGAGAAAAAAAATGATGAGATCACTTCTGGGCATGTTAAATTTAAGATGTCATTGGAACATTCAATATGAGACACCTATTAGACCATGAAGATCTGAGACTGGAAGTTTAAAAAGAGGTTAAATCTGGAAAGGTAGATCAAATATGAGATGATAATTGAATATGTGGAAGCTCATCACATCACCAAGAGGGAGAAGAAAAAAGGGCAGAGGACATGCTAACCCATGGTTAGCATATGCTACATGATTGAAGATGAGGTAAAGAAGACTGACCGAGAGTAGTTAGAAAGACAAAAGAACCAGAAGAGTGCAGTGTCATGAAAATCTAGGGGGAAAAAAATAGTATTAAGAAAGTTTCCTGGAAATTCCAGTTTTACTTTCTGAAAAATGGGAATAATACGCTAATAGACTTGAAGGTTGTTATCAGAAAGCACATGTCAAACATTAAAGCTTTATGCAAATATGAGTTGTGATCATCACTAGCTATGAGAGTGTTAGACTAGACTATCCCTAATTCCTTCCAACTCTAGGAGCCTTTCCTTTCAATGGTAACTCTGGGAGAATAGAGGGTCTTTCTTTTACATATTCTTCTTTTTCATATACAACATTCAGTGCAGAGCTCTGTGGGATAATCTTTTCCTAATATCTGCCTCATTTCAGCTAGAAAATGAGTTAGTAGTTTAGCTCTTAACAAAATAAGTTCCCTGTTTGTCTATTAAAATATTCACCCTATTTTCTGGTCACCTGGGACTTCTTCAGTGAAATGTAAATTCTGGGCTAGCTCCCTGGAGACCTCAGGATCAGCCAGAGTAAGGATAAGCAAAAGTCCTTGGTTTTAAGGGGAGAAGTAAAGGGGATGGACAAAATCGCCAGGAATTTTGCCTTGATTCTAGAGTTTAGCATCTCCACACTTTTATCCTCTTCATCCTAAGACCAAGTGAAATTCTCTCCCTTTCTCACTCCACCCCCTAATCTTACCTACAATTCTCTTAAGCCCAACCATTGAGTGAGCATTAACTGAGAGAAGTTCTAAACATATGTTAATAGAGTTATTGACCAATAGGTAATTAGCTTTAAGTGCTCCATTGTCTGATTCAAGCACACCTTTTAAGAGTTTCAGCCCTTTACAAAGCTCTATATATATATTATTGCTAAGGTTGTTTGCCCTTCATTTTCAAAAATAAAAACAAAGACATCAGAGGGTGATGGTCTGACCTGTTATGTAATTGGATTTAAGTGAGGAAGAGCTGTGAAAAGTTATCACTCTTTCTGCCAGCATCACTGAAGTTCACTGGCAGAACAAAAGTCAAGGTAACTGACAATAGCCTGGGAGGCAGAGGATGACCTTGATGTCTTCCGTGTCTGACCAATCTGTAAGTGCTCCTGCATCAGCAGCTTTCATGACCACTGGAACAAACTGTTCTCATCCACCCATTCTAATGGGGCAATTCTTCCTATGTTTGAGGTAGACATTCCCCTTAAATCATCAACATTTGAGGTTTGAAGCTTGTAGGTTACCCTCAAATTGATTTAGCCCATCTGCCAAGATGTTATACCAGAATGTAGTTCCTGCCCATGCTACAGCTTTTTGGAGCCACAGTCAGGTGAATCAAGTGGATAAGAGAAGTGGATGAGCAATCTTAAAAAGAATTCAGCAAGCCTTCACAGCAGAAGTTCTAGTTCTCTCAAACCCTCCATACATCTCTACATATAGTGAATGCTTCAAAAACATACTAATAGTCTTTGGTATGCTTTTTTTTTCCTAGGGAAAAAAAAACTATGAAGAAGCAAAACTTGCTTTCTCTAGTCTCTTATCCCTCCTTTCATTGATTCTGGCCTCAGATACACCTCCAGGTTAATATCCTGCAGGTTGCTGTGATGACCTATCTATAACAGTCAAACAGCACTTCTTACCTAGTCTTAGATTAAGGCATTCCCCTCTCCTAACCAATATCATAATTATCCTAGGATTTTAGAAGCTGGGAGAAGGGAAAGCATTTCCATTTTCCTATATGTGTGAGGTTCAACAGTTACTCCTCTCCCTTCCTCTGACCCCAGTTACTTCTGAGATAGAAATAGGATAATAAATGAAAGTGTATTTGGAGTTGAAGGTTGCTCCAAGTGGGTGAGACATTATTAAAGAGATAATAATAAATAGTTCACTTTCCTATAGTACTTGATATAATACTTCACATGGCAGCCTCACACAGTAATGGAGACATAGTCTCAGATACAAAAAGACATATTCCAGTGAGGCAGGATTACACAAAGTCATCAGGATCACTTCCTTTTCCAGAGTCATTAAAGTTCAATGGCAAAACAAAAAATCAAGATGACTGGCAATGACCAGGGGCACAGTAGATGACCTTGAAATCTTTAGAGTCTAACCAAGCTCTAAGTGCTCCACAGCACCTGCTTCAGCTGCCTTCACCTCTGATATGTACCAGCTATGTAACCATAGGCAACTAAGTTAAACAGGAAACTTTCTAAGACTCTAAATTGCAGAATAATTAATTGCTAATCTACATTAGTAGGGTGGAATTCTGCATTAGGATCTCTCTAAAAGAATGAAATCATGGATCTGAAACAACAACCACCACCACCAAAAATGGAAACATTAAATATCAATAGAAAGATTTTATTGAGATCATTGTTGCTCCAAAATGTCATAAGTAAAAAGATAACATCTTTATATCTTGTGTTGTTGATAAGGTCGTTTTTTGTTGATTTTGTTTTTTGTTTTTTGTTTTACTGATGGTGTAATGGATGAGGCAAAGAGGTTCAGAGCACGAAAGGAGAGGGTCAAATGTTGAAAAATGGTGGAGTCAGGAAGACCTGATTTCAACTCCTTCAGCTACAGATATATTTTCATTTATCATCCTATTACCATCTCAGAAGTTACTGCGCTCAGAGAGAAGGAGAAGTGTAACTGTTGAAGCTCAGAAATATGGGAAAATGGAAATGCTTTCCCCTCTCCCAGGTCCTATAACCCTAGGACCATCATGACTTTGGTCAGCCTCCAGGATATTAACCTAGAGGTGTATCTTATTAGATGTTTCACTGATCTAGTCACTTAACTCTATTTGTCTTAGTTTCCTCAACTGTAAAAATAAAAATAATAATAGCAACTACTTAGAATCAAATGAGATATTTATAAAATCCTTAGCACAGTTCCTAGTACATAATTAATAATAATATATATAATAATAATATATAATAATAATTAAGAAGCTTAATAAATGCTTGTTTTCTTCCTATCTTCTTTCTTTTCTTTCTTTCTTCATTTCCTTCCTTTCCTCTCTCCCTTCTTCCTTCCTTTCCTCCTCTCCTTCTTTCTTTCTTCCCTTTTATCTATCTACCTTCTTTTCTCATTCCTCTTTATCTTCCTCCCTCCTTTCCTTCGTTCTCCTTCCCTTCTTCTCCCTTCTGAATTCCTGTGTCCTGACAGTACTATCCATCAGCAACAGTATACCAGCCAATAAAACTTACCACTACTAGAATTTGATAAATAATATCTGATAATATGCTGATGACATTTTTAAACTCAAGACTTCAAGAGACAAAGAACATACTACCCATGTTGTCTAATTCATTACATTGTAACCATGGGAATCTCGGTTCATGAAAGGCTAAAGTGGAAACTGCTTTTCAACAATCATTCAATACATAGTCATTAACTTCCTACTGAGAGATAGCATGGTTTAATAGATAGAGGGCCAGCCTCAGAGGAAGGAAGATCCAAGTTCAAGTTTTGCTACTGACATATTTTACTTATGTGATCCCAGGCAAATCACTTGACATCTCAGTGTCCCAGGCAACTCTCTAAAGCCATAAATTATAGAAGAGTTGTCAGACTGAATGGTGAAAAGTTTTTACCCTGGAGAAATCTGAGGTCCAAAAATAAATAAATGCAGTGCAGAATACTACCAGACACTTTGTGAGCTCATTTAGGGTATTCTTGGGATATTACAGTGGTCAGTCTTTTCCTTCTTCAGCTAATATTACACAGGAGCAAACTGAGGCAAGCAAGATGAAATGACTTGTCCAAGATCTCATAGCTACTAAGTGTCTGAGGCCAGATTTTAACTCAGAAACATGATTTCTGATTCT
Organism: Sminthopsis crassicaudata; assembly: GCF_048593235.1. NCBI lineage: Eukaryota > Metazoa > Chordata > Mammalia > Dasyuromorphia > Dasyuridae > Sminthopsis > Sminthopsis crassicaudata. Next base: position 572,445,637 of record NC_133618.1, read on the forward strand.
AGTTCCTATATAAGAAAGTCTCTTGAGATGAGATAAGAAGGATCAGAAAAGGTTTCCTGGAATTGGAAATAGGTAGACACTTAGACACTTTTAGTTCCTCAAACCATAGCACATAGCTGACTGCCTTTACTATCTATCCACAAAGCTATAATTGCCATCCTACCTTTTATTCAAGGTCATTCAACCTCTGTACTAGTGAGAGATTGTTAAATTGTTTTCTTAATCTCAGATACATTTTTTTTCTTATGCCTCCCCAACACCATATCTTGTTTCCCCTTGTCAGCTGATATTAAGGTCGGTGTGACTGTGTAAGTTAATGGGTCTTAGTCAATACTGTATATGAGACATGTTTCATAGCCTTAATGCTTCTTTAAAAATCAATATGGCATCCTCTGATTGGCTTTAATAGGATTTCCTCATTAAAAATATATGCAGGATGACAAATAGTGTATGAATGGGAAAGAAACACAATGGAAAGAAGTCCATGAGCATGCTGGTTGACTTTCTCACCCACCATTCTTGAGCTTCCATCTCTGAGAATGGCAGGATGGCTGTGCCCTGCCCTGGCCTGGCCTGTGAGCCCTAGTAGCTGGCAATTTCTTCCCAGATGAATCAGAAATCATAACTATGAACCCAAGAAACCTCTGTGCTTCCTAACTGTCCAGTGACTGCTCTCCCCCTCACAGCAAGGCGGGTAGGACAGCATACTGTCATACATTTTCCTTTGAGCTGTTTTCCACCCCATTAAAGTCTCCTGCAGTGGGCTATTATTTGTGCAGGCCCGATGCAAGAGAAGCACCACCTCATGAATCTTTATACCACTCAGCCCTGCTTGAATGTTGTTTAATTATAAGCTGCAGTGTGAAAATCCCATGTTACCCCTATGCCTGCCTGCACTGCAGAGTAGAGCTATTAAAGACGGACGGTATAACCTTTGGAATAGACTCAGCTATAATAGCTAATACCCCTCAGGAAAAATTCTGCCATTGTTCCCCCGCTGAAATGGGATAAAGAGAATTTTGCTGGGCTTGAATCTGCTTATCTGTCAAGATACAGGAAATGCATCCAGGGAGGCAGCAGGCCCACTTCACAATTACATGGTCTCACTTTCTGAGTTGCTAGAAAACTCTTTAACCATTATGTAACAATCAAGACAACTTTGTGAAGGCAGTCAAAAGTTAGGATTGAGGTGTTCATTTCACAGATAGAAAAGCCAGAGTATGCTGAAGGCACTTACTCCAATCGATTCAAGATAATGGGGCAGGTCTAAATGTTTGTTGAGGTGAGAGAACATTTGAGAAGAGACTGTCTTTTCCAAGTTTTTCCTTTTAAAATAATTGTAAGGGACAGGAAAAAGAACTGCTCCTATGTTTTTTATTGATATAAGGAACTCCAATGGGAGGAAATTCCATCTACTACTGCAGTTTAACAACAATAAGAATAATTAGCACTCATATAACTCTTCAAGGTTTGCAAAGTGCTTTACAAATATTATCTGATCTCAGGAGGTAAGAGCTCCAAAGTTATGGAGCATTTGACTCATTATGACCTCAAGATTTTCATTTTTTTTATTATTTCAAAAGTATTCCCCTTTACATTTTTTTAGTTTTTTTTATTTTCAAAATACATGCATAGTTTTCAACATTAACCTTTACAAAACCCTGCATTCCAAATATTTTTCTCCCTGCCTTTCTCTCACCATATCCCCTAGATAGCAAGTAACACAATATATGTTAAACATGTGCAGTCCTTCTATACATATTTCCACAATTATCATGTTGCACAAGAAAAATCAGATCCAAAAGGAAAAAAATGAGAAAGAAAACAAAATGCAAGCAAACACCAACAAAAAGAGTTAAAATACTATGCTGTGATCCACACTCAGTCCTGACAGTCCTCTCTCTGGATGCAGATGACTCTCATCACAAGACCATTGGAATTGGCTTGAATCACCTCACTGTTGAACATGCCCAAGTCCATCAGAATTGATCATCACATAATCTTGTTGTTGTTGTGTACAATGTTCTCTTGGTTCATCTCACTTCATTTGGCATCATTTTTAAATCTCTCCAGGCCTCTCTGAAATCATTCTGCTGATAGTTTCTTATGGAATAATCATATTTCATAACATTCATGAATCATAACTTATTCATCCATTCTCCAACTGATGGGCATCCACTAAGTTTACAATTTTTTGCCCCTGGAATCATGGGTCTGATTCTCTATTTTATGATCTTTTGGTGACACAGGCCCAGTAGAAACACTGCTGAATCAAAGAGTATGCACAGTTTGATCACCCTTGGTGCATAGTTTCATATTCTCTCCAGAAAGATTAGATCAATTTACAGCTCTACCAACAATATATTAATGTCTCTTTCACAACATTGATCCTGTCATCTTAGCCAATCTGACAGGTGTGTAGTGGTACCTCAGAGTTGTCTTAATTTGCATTTCTCTGATCAATAGTGATTTAGAGCATTTTTCATATGGCTGCAAATGGTGTCAATTTCTTCATCTGAAAATTGTCTGTTCATATCCTTTGACCATTCATTTATCAATTGAAGAATGGCTTGTGTTCTTATAAATTTAAGTCAATTCTCTACATAATTTAGAAATGAGGCCTTTATCAGAACCTTTGGATGTAAATTTTTTCCCAGTTTTTTGCTTCCCTTCTAATCTTGTCTGCATTGGTTTTGTTTGTACCAAAATTTTTAATTTAATATAATCAAAATTATCCATTTTGCCTCTCATAATGTTCTCTAGTTCTTCTTCGGCCATAAATTTCTTCCTCCTTCACAGATTTGAGAGGTAGAATATAATTGTTCTTCTAATTTACTTATAGTATCACTCTTTGTGGCTAAATCATGAACCCATTTTGAAATTATCTTGGTATAGGGTATTAGGTGTTAGTGCCTATTTCTGCCACACTATTTTCCAGTTTTCTTAGCAATTTTTGTCAAATAGGAAACACTTATCCCAGAACCTGGAATCTTTGTGCTTATCAAACACTAGATTATTATAATTATTGACTATTGTGTCTTATGAATGCAAGTATTCCACTGATCAGCTATTCTGTTTCTTAGCCAATATCAAAGGGTTTTGATGACCACTGCTTTATAATAAAGTTTTAGATCTGCTACAGCTAGGCCATCTTCATTTGCATTTTTTCATTAATTCCCTTGAAATTCTTGACCTTTTGTCCTTCCAGATGAATGTTGATATTATTTTTCTAGCTCCATAAAATAATTTCTTGGCAATTTGATTGGTATGGCTCTGAATAAGTAGACTTGAAATCCATATCCTCCTGGCTCTCTATATACTAGGCACCTCTAACATCTATATAGTTGAATATTATTACATCTTGATTTGTAAAGTCAGGTATACAGTAAACAAAATGTATAGGTACAATTTGTTGTATATAAGGATGATATGACTAGTTTGTTATCAGCTCCGTATTATCATTCCACTTACTGTGTGACCAATCCTGTGCCAGGTGATATGAAACACCTTGGTAATTTATAGAGCACTTAGATTTGGAGTCAGAAATATCTGAATTTGAAGGCTGTTCTATGTCTCTTGGGAAATCATTCTATCATCTCTCGGTCTTTGTTTCCTCATTTGTAAAGTAGGGATAATAGCTACTATGATATTTATCTCCTAGGATTACCTCAAGGATCAAATGAGATCATGTATGTAGTACTTCACAAATCTTAAACTAATATAGAAGTGTATAAGTCTTATTACAGAAACTTCTAAGGGGTAGGGTTTCTCATTCCTTCTTGGATATACAATCTAGTTCAGTTCATGAAACAATTAGGAATCAATCGAATGCTAAACCGTGTGGTATCGATCATGAAGTGTTCTCTGAGAAAAGAGTTGTCAGACAGGCATCAGGTCATAGGTAGTTCTTGGGCTGGAATTTGGGAAGTGGAGGTAGAATTTGGGTAAAAGGGGAAGAGGGTATTCCAAGGGGGAAGAAAAGGATAATTTCATGTTTCAAGGCATAAGGCAGAAATGCATATTTGTGAGAGAGCAGAAAGAAACAGAAAAAGAAAAAGAAAGAAAGAGGGAGGGAAGGAATAAGGGAGGAAGGGAAAGAGGAAGGGAAGAAATGAAGAAGGAAGGGAGAAAGGGAGAGGAAAGAAAAGAGAGAAAGAGAGAGACAGAGATAGACTGAACAGACTGGAGAAGAGAATATAGAATCAAATATATTTAGCATAAATGCTCCTGAAAGAATAAGAGTAAGTTCTATCAACCAATGAGATTCTGTTTTTTAACTTTGTTTTGTTTGTATTGTCTGGGCATCAAACACTGTAAAACTAAGACCCTAGAGGAATATTTGAGATCCACTTCATTAGAGGGGACCATGGACCCTTGAATAAAGTGTTATTGACTCAAAACTCTGCCTCCATTTCTTTTATTGTAAATTGGACTATTTTGGACCTCACAGAAGAGAAATTAGAGGCGATCTAGTCCTCTCATTTTACAGATGAAGGAGACAATATGATCTGCACATTGTTAGACAGGTGGTGAATATTAGTGATAGGAGGTGTTGTTGGCAAATAATAGAAAAAAATTGCAATGAAGCACTTCAGAGAAGTTGAAAATCAGCAGAGGAGTTTGGAATCATGTGGTAGGCAGTAGGGAGTTAATGAAGTTTCTCATCCCCATTTTGCAAATAGGAAAACTGTGTATGTGAAAGAGGTTAAATTTGTCTAAAGTCACAAAACTACTAAGTACTTGGAACAGAAATTTGAACTCAGGTCTTCCTAATGTCAATTTCATTGCACTACCTAGATACCTCATTATAAGATTTTTAAGATGTACCAAGTGTTTTGCTCCTGACAGTTTCATGAAATTGATAGTAAAAGACTCATCTTTCTTATACATATAAGAACACTGAGGATCCTGGAGGCTAAATGATTTGTCCATTGTTACATTTCTAATAATTATCAGAAACAGGATTTGAATTGTAACCCTGAAATCATTGTTTTCTTAACCCTGAAATCATTGTTTTCTTTTTGTTGAAACCTGAATAGTAAACTACCACCATATCAGGAAACTGAGTCACTTCCATTTGAATAGTCTTAGGAAGCTTCTGAAGATCACCTATCAGGATAAGATACCAGACAGCAAGTCCTTCTTGAACTAAACTGCCAAGCACTCAAACTATTGCAAAGAGCACAACTCATTAGGCTGCCCACATTGTTCAAATACCAAATGTACGCTCACCAGAAAGATTATTCTGTAGAGAACTCACATAGAGCAAGTGCTTACAAGGGGATCAGAAAAAAATAATAATAATAACAATATAAAGGCACTCTCAAGGTCTCTCTTAAGGATTTTGGAATTGACTGTATGACTTGAGAGACACTAACTCAGAACCACCCAGCATGGCATGCGTGCCCTCATCAGAGAAGGTACTGTGCTCTACGAACAAAACAGAATTGAATAAGCTCAGAAGAAATATGAGATGCACAAAGTTAGAAAAGCCACCTCAAATGTTCATAGGGATTATTTGTATCCAACCTGTGGCAAAGCATTCTGAGCTTATATTGATCTGATCATTTGGACACAGTGTAACTCAACTCTAATATAATTCATTTTGCTCCTCTTCAAGAATAAAGGACAACAACTAATCAGCCAATGACTATTTAGTTATTTTCAATTATCATTACTTGGAGACCTCCAAGTCCAGATTAGGTCAGTATTGATTGAGAAGATGAAATTGAGCCTGGGACAGCCAGTTGACTGAGTTGTTTTATATCAGGTCTTCTCCTCTTGTCCCTGATGGCTAATTATTTAGCCTTTAGATTGCCAGCTTTATGTCACCCTTTTAACATCTTCAGTTAGTTGTTAAATATTTTTGTAGAGTCTGAGACATCGTCTCTGTTCTCTTCTATCATCTGTGACTTGCTTTCTCAGTTTCTGATTCCCTGCATTTGCTATTTATTCTTCTTCCATCAGATCCTTATCTGATGCAACCAATCTATTCTCACCCACAACCCAGTCTGATTTGGATATGTAGAGTTTGAGGTGAATAAATTAAAACATCAATAAATCCATAGAACCATAGAATGGCATATGTAGAAGGGACCTCAGAGATCATCTTGTTCAATTATCTCATTTTATATCTGAAGAATTGGAGGATACCCCAAGGAGGAAAAGGGAATTGACCCAGAACATACAATTAGAAAGTCACAGATCCTGATCTACTGTTTTTTCAGTTATGGAGTTTTTTTAGAAAAGGTTCTGGAGTGGTTTGCCGTTGGACATCTGATCCCAAATCTAGTGCTTTTTTCACTCAACCACTGCTTTTACAAAGAAGGAACTGAAGCCTAGAGAAGATTTATCCACACTCAGTTATACATAATAGATGTATGTTGTAATATATCTTAGATCGAGATCAGATCTCTTCTTTAGTCTTTCTCAAAACCTCCCTGAAGTACCTCCCAGTCATTTTCCTTAATCCAATTCCCTACTTCCTATCCCATTACTTATTTCTGATAGTATCCTATCAGCTGGTACCTCCATGATCTTTTCACCTTCTCCATGCAATACTTTGACTACTGTCCAACTTTTTGGTCACCCAACGCCTATCCTCTTTTTCCATTCAGGGAGTTCCCAGAAATCTGATCCATTCCTTTAAGTCTCTTCTGAGTTATAGGAAAAGTCATAGCAATTTTAAATGCTGAGTCCCCTAAGGAAAAAAGGATCCTTTAAAAAGCTAGCTGGTTCTTCTATTGGTATATACAGAGAAGTAAGTATACCACTATCACCACCACCCCACATGCCTGGAAAATCCTGTCTAATTCTGGGAAAAGACATGTAAAATGAGCCTTGGAAGAGGGATATACACTCTTTGAAAATTTGAATACATAAACAAAAGAGTTTGTAGTAGAGGGGTTTCCTTCAAACGCTTAAGAGAGGATGAAAAGTAAATGGTTATAAAACATAATAGTATTTAAAAGCTCTAGGAAGTTGTCAGACAACAAATATGTGTCATGAAGACCAAAAAAAATGAATGAGTCCAGTCTTGGTGCAGTGAGAATAAATTATTTTATACTATTCTAGGAGTCAATATAGGTGGAAAAAAAAGACATTCATTAGCTGACATGAGAAGGAGAGATGTGTTAAAAATAAGAGCAATGTTTATCTTCTCTGAATCATAGTTTACTTATCTTTATGTCATCACACGTATTGGATTGGAGCATTTCCCACAGAAATGAGAATATGTTCTAGCCTCTTCTAATGGGTCATCAATTCTGACCCTGGCTAAGACACATGGACAAGCGATATGTATTGTTTCCTTGGTCAGCATGACTAAGGTGAAGGGAACAGTTGAAAATGATTGATGACTCAGTTAGGAAGAGTCACTGCCCCAAGAGGCTACAAGAACAGTAGAAAAATGCCACCTGCCTCCCATTTAAGTGTGTCATCTGGTACTCAAGCAGCCTGTTAACTGGCCTTCCAGCATGTTCAGGAACCCACAACTGAACCAAGTTTTTGTCTGCTTCTTCTGTTTTTTCTGAGACCAGACCACCATACAATGACCCTAAGAAATCTATATTTGTAGTCTTAATAAAATTCTAAAATTTCAGATTTCCCAAATCAAGGCCAGTAGTCATGTAATATACAACAATTTCTTGGAGAAGAAAATAATCTCATAAGGAAAATTCTGCAGCAGAAAAATGAAAGCCATACCAGGTTGTTCAGGAGATTGGGCCCTTTTGAGTCATTTTGCCAGTGTGGCCTTCAGAGGAAAGAGAAGTATCTATGTAGCATTCCTACAGAGTGACTTTCTCTTGGAATAGTAAAATAGATATGATGTGCTATTGTTTTGTGTTTTAAGTAGTGGTTAATGTGCACTTATGGGAATTAGGTTTTATGAATTTCTTTTCTGGTGGAAGAAATAGCTTTCTTTTACTTAGTATCTGTTTTATCCATTGAATATCTTTTCTAAAAGAAACTCTTTTTTTTTTTTTCTTTTAGGGGAAATCAGAGACATCAGCCACACCTAAGCTTAGTTTTTTTCCCAGTTCTATTCCAGGGAAGGGGCATAACAAGCCAAAAAGTGAGAGGCAATGTGGATCTCTTCTCTTTGTGGTCATGTTCCCTCAATTATGTGAGGATAGACCACAGACAGAGAGCTCCTTATGGGAAGAGGCACCCTCTGGGCCACAAATGACATCTAAAATGGTACTAATCACACCTTACTGCCTATTTTACAGGGCTAGTTGAGAAGAATGTTTTGTTATCACCCTCTGATCACAAATTACTATAATTATTGTTGTTTATCAGAAAAATAGCACAATATAGTTGAACTTGGAAACAAGAAACTTGTCTCTCAGGGTAATTGTAGACAAAGTATTTCAAATCTCTGAATCCAATCTCCTCATCTGTAAAATGGGAACAATAGTAATTCTACCACCTACCTTATAGTGTTCTTATTGAGGAAAGAACTCTATAAACTTTAAAAACCTTCTGCAAGTTAAGCTATTATTATAATCATGCAAAGGCAGTTCCAGTCCTACCAAACTTTCCCTGTGGGGTGTCCAGCTCAGCAGGATTCATGGACACAGACTTAAGATCTGCATTTTGCCTTGTTTCTGTCTCAGCCCAAGCCATATGTTTATGCTTAAAGGCAGAGTTGCATGTATGTTTTTCCACCAATATGTCAAATTGGGGCCTTCCCTGGAAACCCTTGGTAGTAGACATGCCCCTGCCCATTTCCATATGTAGATTCCAAATGCAAAAAACATTGGCTTTTGCATCAGGCAAAAGAGAAAGGGAAGACTTTTCAGCGAAGTCGAATGTAGCTTTCCGTGACATGGTTTTCTTCAGCCAGGAGAATAACTGTCAGGGGCCTTTTTGTTTCCTTACAGTAAATTTGATTTCCCTGAATGGAACACGGCCTGTTCCTTTAAGCCTGCTAAGCTGGGAGCCCAGTGGAGAGCTGTCTTCTTTTTGTTTTGTTTTGTTTTGTTTAAAAAAAGAAAGAAAGAAAGAAATTTTAATCCACAGCTGCTTCCCCATGGCTTTGCGCTTCTCATGGGGAGAATTTAGCAGCAGGTTGTCGAGGCTCCATGCTGAGAGACTCCCTGAACCTCTCTAGCTTCTTTTATGAGAAGCACCAGCAGCAACCTCAGAAAAATAGAATCGAAGAGTACGTCCCCATATGTTTGTGATTCCTTAATACTGCCCTTCTCACTGAGCAAATGCCGGCAGCTAGTGGGAGCATTTGTACCAGGATAGCAGCTCAGCCCCGCGGGGGAGCTCATTTGCTGAAACTAGCTAAGTGCTCCACAAACATCATCGAGAGAGATTAATTGGTTGTTAAAATTTGATTGCTTTGTGCTCCCTGGTTGATAGTTTGAAAATGAAGACGTGCTCATGTATAGATTTTCATAGATGCCTTCTGGTGGGATGTAGGCTGAGCTTTGGATACCTTTCTTAACGGCAGCCAGACCTTCTGGAGGAGACTGAAGCATGACCCAATTATCTTGAAACTACTTTAGTTAGTTGTATCAATTATAGATTATGGCTCCTTCCCCCCACCACCCTTTCCTAAAGTCTTTTTTGGTTTAACATGTTCCAAAGCTGTAATCAATCCAGATTAAACTATATTTATGAGGCCTCAATAAAACAACTGGTTGGAAATGATTTCCCTTTTGATATCTTGCAAAGTTCACACTCAGGGTTTTGATGCCATGCTTTCATTACTGCTGTGATTGTTGTTGTCACTTTATACATTTGCATTTGCAAGTTCAGCAAGAAACTATTTCAAGCCAGAATTGAACCTGTGGTTCAGTTAGGTTTTGATGTCACCAGGAGATAGATAGGATATCTCAATGGTGACCACTCAGAAGATGGAAGGATTCAGAGCTAGAAGGAATCAATCCAACTTATTCATTTTATAGGTGAGGAAAGAAATTCTGGAGAGTGCAGAAAATGACTTATCCAACATCATTTAAATAGTAAATGTTAGAGATGGAGTTTACCCCGCCCTGAGCCTATAACTCCAACTGCCAGGGATCCTATCAAAAAACCACATTGCCTCCTAGTCTATCTTCTCATTTTAAAGGAAAGGAAATTAAAGCCCAGGGAGCTTGCTCAATTCTGATTTCTAAATCAAGATTCTTTCCATTAGGCTGTATCTGCCTGTTCTGGCTCAAAAACATGACTGTGCTTTCAGGATTTGCTTAACAGAGATCTTTTCACACCAAATAGAATTCAGTTGAACAGTTCATGGACCATTATCACCAAACATTAGATTTACTTAAATAATGAAGATTCATCTTCTTGAGTTAAAATTTGGCCTCGGACATTCACTAACTGTGCAATCTTGATCAAGTCACTTAATCCCGTTTGCCTCAGTTTCCTCATCTGTAAAATAAACTGGAGAAGGAAATGGCAAAGCAATCCAGTATGTTTGCCAAGAAAACCCCAAATGGGGTCACAGAGAATCAGACCTGATTGAATAAAAAAGCTATCCTCACAACACATTTCTGTACCTCTCTGAGCTAATGAAAGAATGGCCCAGGATTCAGTGGGTGACTGTACTCTGATGACTTTGGGGGAAAGAATTGATGTTGACTACTTTGCTCAGCTCTTCCTCACTTAATCTCGATTCACTCATGAGTCAAAATATCACCTTATGATGGGACATTGGTCTTATTTGAGAACAAAGGACAAACAATAACAAAAGATACTTAGAAGGTGAAGAGGAAAGAGACACAGTATCTTCTCTCCTGAATCCCTGTACAAAAGTTCTGTGTTCTTTCTTAAAAGACAGAAGCCAAAACAAAGATTTCATCATTTAGAGCCCAAACACTTCCACTCCATATCTTTGATCTCTAACCAAAAGATTTCCTTTCTCTGAAATGAATAAAAAGTATCCTTGCAAAATAGAATTAGCAGTTGCTTGGTTTTTGTTTTTGTTTTTTCTCCTTGAAATTTCCATGTTTAAAGTTTATATGTTAAAAACAGGGGAATGATTCTGTTAGCAACTAGAGTTGTCCATAGCAACCTGAATTTTTCAAACTGCTTTAGATATAGATTCTTTAGTAAGCCAATTCCTCCATACTGAATCCTAAGAGATTGCATCATTACAAAATTTGACAATTAAAGAAAAATTTAACCAAGTTTAAAGTGGCTTCAACATGACTGTCAAGCTCTATTCTCTTTGAGAAATGTGCTTTAATAGATACAGTAGACCTCAGAGGACTGTCTTGGACTGTTTCTGCTCAGACTCCTTAGAAGCAATTTAGGAAGTTCTAGGGGAATTTGAGTCTCTGTCCTTTTTAGAATTTCATGTTTCTTATATTTGCTTTGACCAGCAATTTTGAAAGCCTGGCTCTCCTCCCCTGAGACCTTAGAAAAGTGGTAGAATTGGTATATGAAAAGAACTCAGAGCTAAAACCTTTATTATTCAGAGGTAGCATTCAGGCAGTGCCAGAAACTCCAAATACTTTATCAAAGACACAGTAGAATGGACTTTCTCTATCAACAAACAATTCAGCTGTTTAAAACAATAAAAACTATGCCTGGAAAATGCAGATTAGACCTAGAAATAAGACACTTTATATCTCCTACCTACCACATTTATAATAAGCAGGCTGTATCCAAGTATAGAGACCAAGTCTAGCACTCTCTGCTTCTGTTTTGAAAAAGACTTCAAGAAAAGTGACATCAGGGATTGGCACAGTAAATCTCTACTAAAATGAACTCAATCTAAGTTTCTTGTAAATCAAAGTAAAGAGAAAGGGGAAATGACAAGTACTCCACATTGCCTTTTGGGAAACACTTATGATAGTCAATAATATGATTAAACTTTGTGAAGAAAGCCTTTTCCCTTAATAAGGGATGAGTCTCATACTCCATGAATTGTCGACAGTTTGCTAGGTATTTTGATATCTATATTCTTTGATAGCTGGTAATGCTGAGTGTGATTAGGCCAATGAGATGCCTGCAGCTTTAGACTTTGTGGAAAATATTTAACCAAGTTAGAGGGCAGCTAGGTGGATAGATAAAGTTCTGGGACTGGAGTCAGAAAGACTCATTTTCATGAGTTCAAATATGGTCTCAGACATTTAATAGCTATTAGATCTTGTTCAAATCACTTAATTCTCTTTGCCTGTTTCTTCATTTGCAAAGTGAGGTGGAGAAGGAAACAACAAACCACTCTAGTATCTTTACCAAAAAAGCCCCCAATGGGATCACAAAGTCATATGTAACTGAGCAACTGAACAAAAAAAAAAAAAAAAAAAAAATCAGATTTTTCCAGTAACCAAGCTATTCCCCATAACAGTAATAATAATCTCATATTTATACAAGGCTTCAAGGTTCACAAAATATTTTTGTCCCAACAAATGAGATTGCAAATGGTTTATTTTTATCCCCATTTTACAAATGGGGAAAAAATGAAACTAAAATTGGCTGTGTGGAATGGGGATAGCCCTCAAAACAAACATGGTGCTGAATCAATTCAAACAATAGGGATGAAATTTCCATTAAGGTCAATTTGACTCATTGTAAGTAGGGAGGGAGGTGGATTGTATCACCTTTTCTTTGTTGCCAGTAAAGTAAGTGCTTAAATCAATTCAAGTTGATTGACAAAAAGAAAAAAGGGGGGGGGGGGAGACAAATTTGTCTCAACTACAACCCAACCATCCCTTCCAGAATAGTTTAGTCCAGGTCAGGTTTTCCCCTGTTTGGATCTGCCTAAAAACATGAAATGAACTGAAATAATTCAGTGCCATTCTATTTGTCTCTGAGATCTGGCAGATTTATCAATTGGCAGATTCATTTTTGCAATTATAGAAAACCCAATTGAACCCTTCAATCCCCATTGCTAACTGTCTTCTCTGGGGCTTTCCTAAATGAGGGCTCCAAAAACCATTCAAAAGGAACTCTATCTTCTCTTGATCTGATGTATACCTCGAGGACCTAGATTTATAAAGAGCCAGAGCAGAGGGGAAAAGTCCAGAAGTTTTTCCAGCATGTTTGGCAAGTTAGTCCAGGGGACTGATGTCATAGTAACTAGTGGAGCTGAGGGGTAAGAATGGAGCCAGCACAGCCTGTCCAGTCAATAGAGGATCTGGATAGCCTCCATAAAGTATCCACTTAGGTTTAGAAAGCAACAAATCCCCTGGCCACCAATTTAAACCAACATTTTCAGAAAGGAATTATTTTTCTCCACAGTTAAGTTTTCCATATGGATGGTAAATAGTTAAATAGCCATATGCATTTGTAGAGTAGATAACATAACAAAACAGAAAGATCTTCCACCTTTCAGCAAAAGTTGGGCTGTTCATACACATCTGGGAGTTTTATTTGAGCTGTATCAATCCACAGGAGATCAATGCCAGGATTAGAAGCTAGGAAATGCCAGAGCCAAAGAGAAGGAAGGAATGGAAATCCAAATATCACTTGCCTGGAAACAAGATAAATAAAGAAATTAATACATGGTTAAAATATGAAGAAACAAAGAATACAAGACAGTTATTAAGCAACCAGTCTAGGGTACTTAAATTGGTGATTATGAGGAAGGTAGGATAATTACTTTCAGGGGTCCCCTCTCTTTGCTTTCTTTTGTAGGAGCTGGGTCATATCACCTATATTTCTCTTTTCATCCTAAAGGAGACATTGTATTGGGTGTGAACATTTAAGATTAGATTCCTTTAGAGGAAAAACTATGTAATAGGGACTTTAGACCAGATTAGCCTCAAAAGTTCTTGAGATATTTCACAGGGGCTAGTTTGGGGTATCTCTATTTAAAGAATCTTTCCTATGACTGACTATTTTTTAAATCATTCTCTTTACATCTCACCTCCCTCAAAGGTCCTCTTTTCACTACTTCCTTATAAATAAATTGAGAAAAATATGATGGTGGTGATACAATTGAATCCATGAAAATACAATGCTTATTTTTCCCTCAAATAGCTTTCCAATCCCTTAAAGAAGAGACATTCTTTTTCCCAACAATTAGGTTTACTTATATCTAGGTATGACTTAAAATGTAAATGTCCTTTTAGGGAGCAATATGGTGCAGTAGTTACAATGCAGGCTGAATTTGAAATAGGAATAATTGAATCATAGGTTCAGAATTGGAAAATACTTTCTTTAGAGGTCATCTAGTCCATCACTTTCACTTTAGAGGTGAAGAAAGGAAACTCAGAAAGAATAAATGACTTTCCCAAGATTTCCCAAGATTGATTTTCCCAGCACTCAGACACACAGCACATTGCTTTTCTTAGAAGATCTGACTTCAAATATCATTTGGGAGACCTAATAACTATGTGACTCTGAGCCAGTCAATTAATCTTTATGTGCTTTAATATAATAGAATGTTGTTGTACCATAAAAAATTACAAAATAGTATTTCAGGGAAATCTGGGTAATATGAACTGATGCAGAGTGAAGTGAAAAATTAGGAGAACAATTTATACAATGAAAACAATACTGTAAGGGGGAGGACTTCAAAGACAAAAATATGGATCAATGCAGTGACCAATCATGTCCCCAGAGAACATTTGATGAAGCATGCTACCCATTCCTCAGAAAGAAATAAGGGACTCAAGAAAAAAAGGATAAATACTTTGCACTGACCAATATGTGGATTCATTTTGTTTGACTCTATGTATTTGTAAGAAGTTTCTGTCCTGTTTTTTTCCTCTTCTCTCAATTGTTGATTGGATAGAAATTTGTAAAAAGAAAGATCAACAATAAATAATGTGTAGATTATAAAATATACTTTCTTTTAAGTATAATACTAATTCCAGTGCCCCCTGTGCATAATATATTATAATTCATCCCTCCTCCAGTTTCTTGATGTTCTTAAGAAGGACTAAGAATTTCTAGAATCTGTCAATGGATCCACTTCCCACTGATGGTACTCCTCAAGTATAGGGGTAGATTGCCTGTATGTCATTTCCATTTGATCACTAACAGTGAGGTTAGCTTTTAAAAGGAATATTTACTTTAAAAATACAATCACAAATATACAAACTTACTTCTTGATACATGAAGTTAAAATACTTCTCTATGCCTCAAGAGAATGGTTTCATGGTTTAGGCCAGTTCTTATTGAGTATAATCCTGAGGGCAGAGCCAAGATGGTGAAGAGGATACATGTTTCTTTCTGACCTTCTCCCATAACCCTAAAACTAATTAGCAAATCCAGCCTCTGAATTAGTTCTGGAATGGCAGAATCCACAAATATTGGGAGTCCAACAAATTGCCAGCAGAAAATAATTTTGAAGATCACCAGAAAAGGTTTTTTTCAATCAAGCATGAAGGGAGGCAGGCCAAGCACATGCAGGGTGAGCACAGACACTGGGAAACACAGGCATAAGAGTCTAGGATGGTGCATTAGAAAATCTACAAGGAGGATTCTACAGCAGTGTTGGATACTCTGCCCTGGCTGTAAGCCTGTAGATCTGTAGAGATGTTATAAAACAGCCAACGCAAACATAAAAGGTAAATAGGGAACTCCAAAATGCCAGAATCTCAGAAGACCTGACCACACCCACTCAGTACTGGAAGTCAGTAAACACTGACCAGGTGTAGCCTCTGCAGCTTGCAGAGGTAGCATAAACAAGCCCCCTTGCCTTAAAAATAGATCTCAACTTTTTTTTTTTAATTGAATAAAAAAGCAAAAGGAGCTCTGACCATAGATAGTTTTTATGCTGAAAGAGAAGAACAGATTTCAAACTTTGAGGAGACTAAAAACAGATCATCTCCAGAAGAAACTCCAAAGGGTGATATAAATTGATCCCCATCACACAAGTTTCTCCTAGAGGAAATTAAAAGAGATCTGAAAAGAGGATTTGGAAAAGGCAACACAAAATAGTGAAATGGAAAAAGCATATAACTCATTAAAAGATAGATTTGATAAAGTGGAAAAAAGAAAATAACTCCCAGAAAAACAGAATTTATGAAATGGAAAAAGAAAATAACTACTTAAAAACATAATTTGTGAAATGGAAAAAAAATTCCAAAGAATAAAATTCAATTGGACAAATACAAAAAGAAATTTAAAAAGTCTCAATGAGACATCAAGAATCAGTCAAGCAAACCAAACAGAAAAAAAGAAAAAATGTAAAATATCTACTTGGGAAAACAAGTGACCTGGAAAATAGATCTGGGAGAGACAAATTAAGGATTATTGAACTTCCTGAAAAACATGATGAAAAAAAGAGCCTAGACACAACTTTTCAGGAAATCATCAAAGAGAACTGCTGGGATGTCATAGAAAGTAAAAAAGCCATTGAAAAAATTCACCAAACACCTTCTGAAAAAGACCTTAAAATTAAAACTCCTTGGAATATTGTGGTTAAATTTCAGAACTCCAAGGAAAAAAATATTACAAGCACCCAGAAAAAAAAAAGTTTCAAATACCAAGGAGCCACAATAAGGATTACCCAGGACCTAGCGCCTCCATCTTAAAGGATCTAAGGACCTGGAATCTCATGTTATGAAAGACAAAGGAAACTTCTGGAATGCAACCAAGAATAAACTACCCCACTAAACTGAATTCAGGGAAGAAGATGGATATTCAAAGAAACAGGTGAATTCCATTTATTTCTGATGAAATTGACTTCTAAATATAGAACTCAAAAGAAGCATAAAAGGGTGAAAAGAAAAGAACTCTTGAGAATTGTATTTCTGTTATGAGTATAGAGAGTGTTTGTATATTTGATTTTACTGTTATAATATAAAAAAAGAAACTAGGGGTGGAAAGGGGATTTTTATGGGAAAAAAGGAGAAAGTGAAGTTAAAATTAGGGAAAATACATCTCAGGAAGAGGGAAAGAAAGGAAAAGGATGAGTATTGAGTGACTCTTACTCTCATGAGATTTGGCTCAAAGAGAAAATATTAGGGAGCAGCTAGGTGGCGCAGTGGATAGAGCACCAGCCCTGAATTCAGAAGGACCTGAGTTCAAATCTGGTCTCAGACACTTAACACTTTCTAGCTCTGTGACCCTGGGCAAGTCACTCAACCCCAGCCTCAGGAAAAAAAAAAAAAAAAAAAAAAAAGAAAAAAAGAAAATATTGGACATATTTGGTTTCACTGAGAAACTTCTCAGTGGGAGGGGAAAGGGGAAAAGGGAAGGGGTAGGCTAAATAGAATGAAAAACAGAAATAGTAGGGGAAGGGTTTAAGAAAGGGGGAGGGTCTCTAAAGGGGAGGAGCTGTTTGACGTAAGAGGTGTTCATAAGTAAAATGCTGGGTAGGAGGGAAAGGAGAAAAGAAAAGATAAAATTATAATTTGGGGTTAATAAGATGGCAGGAAATACAGAATTAGTAGTGTTAACCATAAATATGAATGGGGTGAACTCTCCTATAAAGCAGAAGTGAATAGCAGGCTGGATTAAAAGCCAGAATCCTACAATATGTTGTTTACAAGAAACACATTTAAAACAGAGAGATACATACAGAGTAAAGGTAAAGGCTGGAACAAAATCTACTATGTTTCAGGTGAAGTTGAAAAAAAAAAAAAAAAAAAGGCAGAGGTAGCCATCCTGATCTCAGATCAAGCAAAAGCAACAATTGATCTAATTAAAAGAAATGAGGAAAGAAACTGTATCTTGCTAACAGGTATATAAAGCAATATCAATATTAAATATATATACACCAAGTAGTAGAGCATGAAAATCCCTAAAGGAGAAGTTAAGAGAGCTGCAAGAAGAAACAGACAGCAAAATTACAGTATTGGGAGATTTCAACCTTGCTCTCTCTCAGAACTAGATAAATCAAACAACAAAATAAATGAAAAAGAAGTTAAAGAGGTAAATAGAATACTAGATAATGTAGGTATGATAGATCTTTAAGGAATGGAGACAGAAAGGAGTGTACTTTTTTCTGGTGATTCATGATACCTATACAAAAATTGACCATATATTTGGACATAAAGATATTAAAATCAAATGCAGAAAGGCAGGGATAATAAATGCATTTTTTTTCAAATGACAATGCAATAAAAATTACATTCAAAAAAAGGCTAGTGTGAAATAGACCAAAAAGTAATTGGAAATTAAATAATCTCATCCTAAAGAATGAATGAGTGAAACAGCAAATCATAGACACAATCAATAATTTCATTTAAAACAATAACAATGAGACAACATCTCAAAATTTGTGGGATCCAGCCAAAGAAGTAATAAGAAGAAAATTTATATCTCTTTAGGTTCTTACTAAGTCCTAAATTGGTACTTAAGAATTCTCGAGTTCTGACCTTTACTGGGAGTTTTACTTCTGTGAACTCCTGGGGAGGAGCTTACAAGCTTAGGAGGAGCAAGTTCATTGCATTATGCCACGCCCATTCTCTTGGGAGGATAAAAGAGGGCAGCACTGGAGAGGAGAAAGAGTCTTGTCTGGGCCAGACTTGAGGCACCTCTCTGGAGGGAGAGAAAGAGTCTCTACACGAGGTCAGAATTGGCAGCAGTTAATGACAGCAGATTTCCTCCCAGAAAGCTATCTGCAGTTTCTGGAGACAACAGAACATTATATCTCTAGAAACTTACTTGCATAAAATAAAGAAAAAGAAGATCAGTGAATTGGGCTTGCAACTAAAAAAAAGGAAAAAAAAGAAAAAGAACAAATTAAAAACCTCCTATCAAATACCAAACTTGAAGTTCTAAAAATAAAAGGAAATATTAATAAAATTGAGAATTAAAAAAACTGTTGAATTAATAAATAAAACAAAGAATTAATTTTATGAAAAAAGCAACAAAATAGATAAATAGAAAAAGGAAAGAGGAAAATCAAATTGATTGTCCCAAAAATGAAAAGGGAAAACTTTTCATCTCTGAAGAGGAAATTAGATCAATAATTAGGAGTTATTTTGCCCAACTTTATGCCAATAAATTTGACAACGTAAGTGAAGTAGAGGAATACCTACAAAAATATATTTTATATAGATTAATGGAAGAGGAAATAAATTGTTTATATAGTGCCATTTTAGAAAAAGAAATAGAACAAGCTAATAATCAACTATCTAAGAAAAAATCCCCATGACTAGATGGATTTACATTGAATTCTACCAGACATTTAAAGAACAATTAACTCCAATACTATATAAACAATTTGAAAAAAATAGGGAACAAAGAGCTCCTACCAAATTCCTTTTATGACACAGACATGGTACTGATATCTACCTAAACCATGTAGCATAAAAACAGAGAAAGAAAACTATAGACCAATTTCCCTAATGAATATTTATGCTAAAATCTTAAATAAAATATTAGCAAGAAGATGATCGAAAATCATCCTCATGATAATACACCATGACCAAGTAGGAGGATTTATAATAGAAATACAGAGCTGGTTCAATGTTAGAAAAACTATTAATATAATTGACATAACATAATCAACAAAAACTATATGATTATCTGAATAGATGCAGAAAAAGCATTTGACAAAATCCAACACCCATTCCTACTAAAAACACTAAAAAGCATAGGAATAAATGGACTTTTCCTTAAAATAGTCAGTAGAATCTATTTAAAATCATCAGCAAGCATCATATGTAATGGAGATAAAATGTTATCATTCCCAATAAGATCAAGGATGAAATAAGGTTGCCCACTATCACCATTACTATTCAATGTTGTATTAGAAATGCTAGCTTTGGCAATGAGAAGAAAAATAGATTAAAGGAATTGGAGTTGGTAATGAAGAAATCAAATTATCACTCTTTGTAGATGATATGATGGTATACTTAGAAAGCCCTAAAGAATCAACCAAAAAACTATTAGAAATAATCCACAACATTAGCAAAATTGCAGGATACAAAATAAACCCACATAAATCCTCAGCATTTTTATACATCACTAACAAAATCCAACAGCAGGATAGGCAAAGAGAAATTCCATGTAAAATAACTGTCGATAGTATAAAATATTTGGGAATCTATCTGCCAAGGGAAAGTCAGGAACTATATGAGCAAAACTACAAAACATTTTCCACACAAATAAAGTCAGATCTAAATAATTGGAAAAATATCAAGCACTCTTGGATAGGTCAAGCAAATATAATAAAGATGATAATACTACCTAAATTTGTAACATGCCCTCCTGGCAGTTACTATTACCAGTCTGTTCTAGGCCCAACAGAGTACCTTTGATCACTGACCTTTGCAGTGTCAACTCTACCCAGCTCACCTCTTCTGAGGCCTTCAAAGGTCTCTGGCCACAATCTCTTGAATCTATAGTTTAGTAACCAGTAGCGCACTCAAGAACAGCCACGTGTAATCTTAAAAGCCTTTATTATACCTACTCGCATAATGCCCTGACTTGATGCCCTGACTTGTTTGTTCCCGAGTGAACACCTGGTCTGAAGACCCACGTGTTCACTACCAAAATCCTTACCTCTTTCGGCTATCTATCTCAGCTTGGCCACCCAGGCTAGGAAGCCAGGTTAAAGAGTGCCAGGTTAAAGAGAGTGACTGCTGTCTGCAGTGGGCTTATATAGGGCCTGTGAGGTCACACACACAGCCATCAGTGAGAGAGTCACCCATTACAAAGCTATCTCAGTATGGCCAAGATCCCATCTACAAGGCAGTCCTAATATCCACAGAGATTTCTTCCGGGCCTCAATCTCCTGTTGCACTGTGTCCGCCCATTAAAAGGGCCCTTACATAAACTAATCTATTTATTTAGTGCTATTCCAGTCAAACTCCCAAGAAACTGTTTAGCTGACCTAGAAAACATAATGACAAAATTCATCTGGAAGAAAAAAAAGGTCAAGAATTTCAAGGGAATTAATGGGAAAACAGCAAAAAATAAATAAATAAATATATATATATATATATATATATATATATATATATATATATATATATATATATATATATATATATGTATATATATATATATATATATATATATATATATATGTATGTATGTATATATATATATATAAATAAAATAAAGTATAATCCCACTTCAAAGTCCAAAACTACCCTTGTGCTCAAGTCACAAGCTTTTCCAAGCTAGCTGACCATAGCCTTTCACTTGTAATCTTGGCTCTGAGATCACCATAACTCAAACCCTGGCATATGAAACTTAGAAGAAAAAATGAAATATTTAAAAAAAAAAAACCATCATTCTTATGTCATCTGACCTAAAAGAACATATTCCTACTTCTGGTTTGTTCACGGCATCTTCACTGTGGGTGAATTTTCTGTAATCTCTATCCTTTGGATGCTATAGAAAAGAATACAAAAGAAAGGAAAAGATTGTCCCTATCTGGCAGTTTTTAAAGATTGAAACCATTCAATGGAAATAGTCAATCAAAATTTTCACCTTCTTATAGGGGATCCCAGAAAAATAGGGTGTCTCATTGTTAGGTATTTGGGTTTGCTCCAAGTCCCCAAGATGCCACTACATAAGAAAAAAACAGAGTATAAAATAGATTTATAGTTTCATAAAGGACAATCATTTTGCTGTACTACATATATGAAAATATTCAGTTTATTAGTATTTAAATTTAAAATAAAAATAAAAATTTAAAAATTCATATGTTCTATCAGGTTAGGATATATATCCTTAGTTATTTGAAGGATCTTTCACTTAGTTGGTGTGAATGCCCCTACATAAGCTTTCATCATAAGTCCATCATGATTTAGTTGTGATATCTCAGAATAGTCATGTATAAAAAGCATCATACTATAAATAACTTGATGTTGTAGACTCTATTAACTAGGTTGGTCCATGGAGTTAAATTTAAAGACCAATATTCAATCTGTACTCAAATCCTGTCCATCTTTAAAGACTCTTCTATAATTTATTTGATCCTAGATACAGAGCTGAAAGCTACTTTAGAGATCATCTGGTCCAATACTTTAATTGTCCATGACACTAAGAACAGTTTCAGTTGCTTGTATAAGACCACAAAGATAGTAAGGGATAGAAGTAGGATTTGGCAACAAGCCCTCTGACCCATAAGTCAGTGTCTATTCTACTATATAATGCTGCCTTTCAACTACTTTAGCCTTCAAAAATCCATGGTCTCCTCCATGCCATGAGATAAAAAGAATGGAATAGAGATAAAATAGCCATATTATATAAATCAACCTCCCATTATTCTTACATATTAGTATTTTCCAAAAAAAAAAAAGCCTAAAATCATATTATGCATTATATTTGATTCCATTTATATGTCATATTTTCTAATTTCTGCACATCATACTTTGATTTTTCTTTGAATGCAGTCTTTTGCCTATAGTTGCCATTTTGTTTCTACCTTTCAAAATGCAAGCTCTATAATCTAGGAGAAGCTGAAGATTGAATTGATGCCTCTGTTTCATGTATGCTTCTATTTCTTATAGACAAAAGGATGCTAAAAATTGATTTCCCTGGAGTAATATTAACCATCATTAACTCCAACTCAGATTCTTTCCATTTAACTTAATAGCAACTACCATTTATATAGCACTTTAAGCTTTACAAAATGTTTTTCTTATATTATTATATTTGATCTTCACAATGAGTACACTAAGTAGGTGCTATCATTCTTCCTACTTTACAGATGAGAAAACAGACTGAACGAGTTTCAATGACTTCCCCATAGTCACTCAGCTAATAAATGTCTTGGAATTTAGGTCTTCCTTGTAATGTTCTGGATGGTTTTCTGGAGGTCTTGGAGCAGCCTTCTTTTCAGCAGATTAATCATCACAAGAATAGCAAGGTGTTAAAGTCCAAAATTTTTTATTGTCTCCTTGTCTGGGGCCCTGGGCTAGCTTGGTCTCAGTGGAGGAAATGCAGAAGGACCGGCCAGCCACCAATGTGGTGTGAGATGGAGTGAATTTCTGAGTCTGAGGGCTTGTGTTCTAGTCTCCAGCCACCACAAAGGTGGGAAATGGAATGAATCTCTCTCTCCTTGGCTCCTAAAGCTTGAGCTCCCACCTCCAGACCTCTGTCTTCTCCAAGTCTGACCCTGGCTGAGTTTGTCCCAGCTTATATGCTCTATTATAATTAGACCATTTACAGTATACTGAGTATAAACCAATCATTATATCACTAGGAAACCATTATTTGTGGTAAGATTAAATCAATCATACCAAACTAGAGAACTATTAATCCCCATGCTAAACTAGATAACCACTGTCTTATCAATTCCACTGAGTTAGCATCTTGTAAGAATCCTTGTTTCAAGTACAGAGTTCTGGCCCCTAACACTTCCTGATTCCAAGTTGAATAAACTATTCACTATACCATCTATTTCATTCACTATCAAGAAACAAGGCAAAGCTTTTCATCCACAGCAGTAACTCAAAAAAAAAAAAAAAAAAAAAAAAAAAAAAAGTTCAGCTAGATGTGGCTAGACTACAGATGCTCTCTGAAGAGCATGAGAAAATTACCATAGGCTTTTTGGTACTTCTATAGTGGATCTGTTCTTTTTCCAATGCCATTTGTCGAAGGCTTTGGCTTTCTGTTTCCAGGTAAAACTGCCTCATGCTTTAGACAATTGACAGAAAGAACATTCTGCTTCTGGCCCTTTCATTTATTATTTGGGCTAACCTAATGTTTATCTTTTTGTGAAATAATACTTCCAAAGCCCTATCCAACTATAGTTATTTTGTTGAAACGAAGAGCCTCTTTGGAACCTGCCTATTTTCACTGGTCAGTTTGAAACTTGACAATACTCTAGGGACTTTAGGCTACCCTGTACCACAAGTCTCCTCCCTGATCAGGCCACTGCCTGAGGGTTGGGGGAGGTGGGGTAAAGAGGGAGAGAAAATGGTGTAATGGGAAAATTTTGGAATAAAAGTCAAAGGGCTTTAAATTGACATGGGACCAGGTACCTTGACCTTTCTATAATTGCTTCCTCTTCTATGAAGGAGAGAGTTGAATTAAGAAAATTTTCTTTTGTCCTTTACAGCTGGAACATTTTATGTTACTTTAATTATGTCCCATATTTAAGAAGTAGACCTCTAATAGCTTAATGTCTCTCCTTAGACAATTTTTTGCAACACCATTTTCTCCTGTCAAAACAATGTTGGTCAAGATGAAGTACCCCTCCTATCACAACCCTTAGAGTACATAAGGAAAATACCAAGTCTCTTTTTATGCTCTAGTCTCCTGCTGAAGCAGCAGTGGGTACTGGCTTTATTCTTGCTACAAGGGAAGGGCTGAGCACATGAAGGATTTTTTTTTGTTGTTGTTTTTGTTTTCACTCACTCAAACATTCTTTCTAAAAGGACTCAGTCCCAGTTCTTTCCCTTTCATGTATGATGTTTCAACTCTATTTTCCTATTTATAGCCTCCTTATTAAAATGCATTTTGCTGCCTACTGGCAAGAATGTAAATGACTGGAATGCTCTGTCTGGCTGCCTTGGGGCTCATTATTTGCTACACTCTTCTACTGATTTATAGCAATAAAACTTTTTTGTTCTCTAGTGTTGTCAAAGGTCATCTTAAAACTGACATACAGTAAAACCTCATTAATTCAGGACCCTCTAATTAGAAATTCATCATGATCTAAACAGTACTAGGAAGAAATTTTCTTTTACACTCTTGTATTTATAAGGGTAGGGGGTTTGATATGCAAATAAAGCAAAAATCATTATAGGGGGATTGTTTATTCTACTTAACAAAACAAAGTATTATCAAAAACTTTAAAAGTACCATGGATACATTAATAATGATTAATTATTTAATTCCTCCCTCATTTTTTCCCCAAATTTCTCTTTATTCATATTGTGACCTCTGAGCCTTCTATAATCTTTATTTTTCCTAATCTATTGTCTTTCTTCTGGTTTCACTTCCCTCTCTATATAATCTTGACCCTATGCTTAGCTATTTCAATGAAACTTTTTCCATTTTTGATTTTTTTTCTTTCACCCAAGCCCTGTTTCCCCATATAGTTCTTTCCTTGACTTTCTGTTCTTATGCCACAGTTCTCTTTTATTATCCAAACTCAGTTTCCCTAATTATCCTGACTTAGTCCTGCCTTAGTTTCCCTGCTTCTCAATTCTACAAAACCTCCCCTCCCTCTTTATCAGAATACTTGATAAGGATAAAAGATCTTATGTTTTAGAATATCAGAATGCCTCTCCCCATCCCAAGCTATTAGAATATCAGATGCTGTCTTATCAAGATGCCTCTCCCATGTCCGGGGTGCCTCCCCCTGATTATGTCATCCCTCTTTCCAGAGGCTCACCCCACTCTGTCAGAATCCATTTCCTGTTCTCAGTACCCTGACTCAGTCCCTGCCTCACTCTACCCCCTGAATCTGAGCCACCTGTATATATGTCTTTGAGAACTCTCATTGTTTGCTGGGTTCTTGGAGATGATAGTCTTGTTCAGCCCTGGGACCAAACATGGATCCATTGGTCCCAGTATATCTTTCCATTTAATAAATTATTAAATATTCTCTACTCTCTTGCTCAGTTTCTCCAGCATTATACTATCTTATTCCTACAATCTGTATAACAAACCTTCTTCTTTCTCCTCCAGTCCCACAACTCCTCCCCTAACTTCTTTCCCTCCTATTTTACTGAGATCAAAGTCTCCCAAGGTAAAGTCCCTTTATTCTCCTCTTCCAATCATTCAAGACTTTTTTTCCATGCCCATATCCATCCTCTTTTCTTTCCCCATTCTATTTCTGTTACACTGGATCTTCTTTTTTCTTACACACCCTAAGTATGAGAGTCCTGCCAGGCTGTTTTTAACCCTCTTCTTTCTTTATATTCTTTTTCCTTTATAAATGAAGGGAGGAACGAAAAAAGCTTATAGTAAGAGGTTATTATGTGAGATGAGATATGCTAAGTTCTAGGAACACAAACATTTTTTGTTTGAGATGGTTCCTGATTTCAAGGAGATCATGCACTAATTGGGAAGAAAAACACGTAGAGGAGAATTCGGTTATAAGACAGGTAGAAAAAACTGAAAGTTCTGATTATGTCACATTATACAGATGGCAAGTTCTTGGAGTCCTTAGGGTGTCTATGCAGATCAGATGGCAGTGTCCCAGGGTCTGGAGAGCATTACAGCAGAGTGATTGCTAAGGCCCAGAGGTCCTTAGGAAGCAATGACAGAGCAGATGGTTAGTCTTGGTGGACATTAATATTCCCAGAAATATTGAGTTGGTATCTAGTAATAATAATAATTAGTTGGGAACTCCCAGTTTATCCAAGTGGTATAAAAAGATATGTCTGATCTTGGGAGCAGAGGGAAAAGAAGCTAAAAGAACCCAGACATCACTATTGGAAAGTGGGGAGAGCTCAAAGAATAGATTGACAAAATGATTATGGATTAATTAACAAAAGGATTGGGAGGAAAGATCAGTGTCTAGCCAAAAGGAGGAAAGGGAAAGGGGATATTGGCCAGAAGTCTGCAGGAGAGAGACTCCCATTAGCAGGTCTTCTTTAGGGCCCTGGGGAAGGGAAATTTCATTTGCTTTCATAACTTGTTATAGAATTTTTTTTAATTTAAAGCTTTTTTTTTATTTTTCAAAACATATGCACAGATAGTTTTCAACATATACCCCTGTAAAATCTTTTTTTTTTTTTTCCTACTTCCCTTCCCCCCCACTCTCCTAGAGGGAAAGCAAACAATTCAATGTATGTTAAACATGTCCAGTTCTTCTATATGTACTTGAAGTGGTATTTTTTTTATTTTGATTTTTTTGCAAGGAAATTGGGGTTAAGTGATTTGCTCAAGATCACACAGCTAGGAAGTGTTAAATATTTGGGGCTGCATTTGAACTGAGATCTTCCTGACTCTTGGGTCAGTGCTCTATCCTTTGTACCATCTAGCTGTCCCTTTGGTGTATGGGAGCAATAAACTAGTGGCTGCTAGATGTTACCGGAGCCACCTGCTAGTGGCTGCTGGGGATATAAATTTGACCAGCAGAATAGATTCCTTCATATAACAGGATGATAATGATACAAGGAGACTGAGAGGCAGTTGCATTATCTGACCTCTCTCCTTTTCCCTCTTGCCTCCAATTTATTTTATTCCCAATTCACAAGCAACATCTATATCAGTAAAGGCTGCTTTGCAATTCCTTCACATGTTTTATAATTCACAGCTGTGGAAGTTTTAGGAGAATCGACCTGCCCCTTCACACTTAGCCATGGTCCTTAACCATTCCCCATTTTTTGTTTTATTGGAACAGGATTATTTTTCCCCCAACAGCACAGCCAGTAAGTTTATGCATTGGCTGTTATCTGAGTCTGCATGCTAAGATATCTGAGTCCAAATGCTAAGTAATTCCAGCAGCATTATCAAAGTCTTTTCCATCCTATTCCTCTGGATGGTTAAAGAGTGAGATGCTATAGCTGGTGTTGAGTCTTGTGATATGTAATTTGCTCTAACATCATAATAGTCCATCATGGAAGAAAACTTTCTGACAAATTAAAAAGTAAGATTGTAGTCAGAGTAGGCATTTTTTATAAGTCTTCCATCACTCTCCTGGCTAGGCCCTTTGATGTATTGGCCCATTTTAATTACCCTGACTAAAAAAGTCTTACTGAGTCTCTTCTCCCTTTCCTTCCCTAAGGGTTACTGAAGGAACTCTCCTGGGAGGATTCTATTCATGAATAACTCTCAAGCAACTGGTGCTTCTTTGTTTCTTGTGTTTCTTGTGCCCCATTTGGGTGTCATTTGTCACAGGAGCAACCTGCTTGTG
Source organism: Sminthopsis crassicaudata (assembly GCF_048593235.1). Lineage (NCBI taxonomy): Eukaryota > Metazoa > Chordata > Mammalia > Dasyuromorphia > Dasyuridae > Sminthopsis > Sminthopsis crassicaudata. The sequence continues at coordinate 572,473,274 of NC_133618.1, forward strand.
GCTGCTGGAGATCTAAATTTGACCAGCAGAATAGATCCCTTCATGTGAGAGGATGATAATGCTACAAAAGAAACTGAGAGGCAGTTGCAGTCTCTGACATCTCTCCTCTTCCTTTTTGCCTCCAATTAATTTCATTCCCAATTCACAAATAACATCTGAGTCAGTAAAGACTGATTTGCAGCTCCTTCAAGTGTTTTTATAATTCACAGATGTAGGGGCTTTCAGAGAATTGAACTGCCCCTTTACACTTAGGCATAGAATTAGGAATAGAATTAATTGGAAAAACATTTATTAACCACTTACTATATGTCAAGCCCTGTGCTTGAGATATAAATAGAAAAGTAAGAGCTCTCTCTTCAAGGACCTCACATTCTAATTAGGTAAGATTTTATTTATATGTATATATATATATATATATATATATATATATATATAGTGACTCTGTATTTATCCAATTCATATAATGTCCCTGAACAATGACAGTTTAAAATTGAGTAAGGGGCATTGGTATGTTGGTAAATGTTTAGCAACCAGCTCTCTAGGGGGGAAAAAATGTATCTGATCATTAATCTTTAGAAAAAAAATGTAGTCTTCATTTTGTTTTGTTTTGTTTTTTAAAATACTCAGCAGGTATGAATTTTTTTTTACTTATTTAAATACAATAAACTATTCTTAGGTTATAAGCCATGCAAAAATAGTCAGATTTGGCCCACAGGCTGTAATTTTCTAAGCATTGATGTAGATAATCTATAAAACAAGATCAGACTTGTAGCCTTAGCTGATTTCGAAGATGCAAATGCTCATACTGACAATTCAGCCAACAGCTTTTGAGATTCCTTCTGACCTGGTTCCAGCATATCCCTTAATGGGCTGAAGGCTCTAGTTGATCAGGACTCTGGATTACCTCCAGGAAGGGAATAAAGATTGGAGGGATTATTTTACATCCAACCAAGAGATCATGGGTTCTGCTTGATAGGAGCTATGCAAAAAGAGCCAGATCAGGAAGAAAGTGTTGAACCTCCTAAATCCTTCAGAGCATTCTGGAACTCTCTAAAATCTGCATCTAATTTACCTATTCATCTCTTGAATTTCCCTTCACACATTCTATATGTTCTATCCCTGTTCTTCCTGAGTCCTTTTGTCACTTCTGTTCCTACACATCTGGATGTGCTTCTCTTTCTCCAGACTTTACCACCATTCCTCAGTCATTTTTTCACTATAGATCCTTCCTAAATCTGGAGCCTTCTCATCCTGAAATATCTCTCTGCCTTGCTGACCCCTTTCTCTCATTGGTAATTCCCTCTTAGAACTTCTGTTTTGGGGAAGATTTAAGCCAAACCTCTTTCATTCCCTTCCTAGTGCTGCTTTGGACTTTTATCATATCTCAGCTGCCTTTTCATCTTGAAATTTCCCTCATAATATAATACCAGAGAAAATGAAGTGAGTAGAGATTCGTTTTTAATTTTAATGTGGAGATTTTAAGCTAGCTGACTGAATGGGATTATAGTCCAAAGCACTTGGTGTATGCAAATAAACAGAGGCAGAGAGGTTATATATGGTTTCAGCTAACTAGGGTTTGTAAACAGAATACATAATCTGAGTACACAATTTTATCCTATCATAAGGAAGCTTTAGGGGAAAAAAAGGGTGGGCAAGGACTCTGGGATAGACGAGTCATAATTTCAGGAAAGGATCATAACTTAAACCTGACAGAATAAGTGTCAAGATAAGAAGGTCAAGGACAGGAGATAGTGAGTCATGGGGCAAAAAGTCATTCACTCTCAAATCCTTTTCCCATTGATGATTCGTTCTAGGAACTCCATTTTTGAGGCAGGACTTAGGCTGATCATCTTTTATTACTCTTCCAGCTGTACCTCTAATGCTGAAGAAATTTTCATCATGTCCTTCTGAGGTTATCTCCTTCACTTTCCAAATCCTTTTTATGTGTTACTTTCCCCCATTAGGAGGTAATAATAATGACAATAAAAACAATAACAGCTAATATTTATGTAGTACGTCACATGTGCCAGGCACAACTCTAAGCTCTTTACAATTATTATCTCATTTGATTCACACAACAACTTGGGAAGGATATAGTATTATTAACTCATTTTATGGTTGAGGAAGCTGAGGCCCATAATAGCACAGCTAGTAAGTATCTGAGAGTAGATGTGAGTTCAGTTCTTCCTACCTTCAGACTTGGAAGTCTACCCATTGCAACACCTAGCTACATTCGTAAGAGCAGTAACTGTATTTCATTTTGCTTGCATCTGTATCTCCATCTCTTAGCACAGTGCCTGGCACATAATAAATGCCTTTTGCTTTGTCTTCTTTGCCTTTTTTTTTTCATGTTGGCCCAATGCCTAGGATGTACTTGTTTCATATCTCTCCCAAGTGACCATGATGTTCAGATCTTTTCCCAGAAATCTAAAACTATACTTCCAGTTGTCAGTTGTATAACCTCACCTGCATATGCAACTAACATCTGAAAATCAACTTAGCACAAAACTAAATATATCACCCTAAATAAAACCTCTCTCCCTAACTTCTTTAATTCAGTTGATGACATTACCATCCTCCCAATCACTCAAAATGTGGACCTCAAGAGCCACTTTTGGCTCTTCCCTTTTCCTCAGACCCCAAATCCAACGAGTCATCAAATTCTATTCATTCTAACATCATATTCTTTTTCAAATACTTATCCATCTTTCCACTCCTGTTTCCACCACTGTAGTTAAAGATCTCATCACTTCTCAACAGATCTTCAGTCTTTCTTGCTCTAAATCATCTGTCACACTATGATCTAGTTAATCTTCCTATTATATTACCCTGATCCTATCACTCTCCTACATAAAAAACCGAAGCAAAACTCCTGAGCTTAGTGTTCACAGTCACTTATAACCCAGATCCAACTTACCTCTTCTCTCTCTGCCTCTATCTCTGTCTGTGTGTGTCTGTCCCTTTATCACTGTCTAGCTCTTTTATTTATATATATAATATATGTACACATATATATATAACATAGACATATACATATATAAACACATATATGTGTATACATATATATAAATATAATAAACTTTAATTTTAGAGCATTTTTCTATTTCTGGCCTGATGTTCATTTAAATGGAAACTCCTTCAAGTTAACAGAAATTAATGAGGTTTTAATGAGGTTAATAAAAAAAATCAGATACCATAAGTATTTCTGTTCTATTTTCCTCCATCAATCCAAAAACCTATTTGAAGTACTGCTTTCCATTAGTACACTAAATCAATTTATCATGAAGTTGTATAGAAACATAACTATCTAAGGTTAAACAAGGATCACAGAGATCATCTAATCTAAATCTCATATTTTTCAGATGAGGAAACTGAAGACCAGAAAAGTTATCCAGATTTTTGCAGGGTCACAAAGCGTGTGTATGTCAGAAATAAACTAGAAACTATGTTCACTGATAACTAATTCATTGTTGTTTCCATTCTTAAAGATAGTCTACTTTTGGACAGGGCCCATATGGCGTGCTTACATCCAAATAGATAAGTTTATACATATAGTACATGAATATAGATTGAGTAAGGAATTCAAAAGCATTGCCTTAAATTAACTTTAGAAGTTTTTGGGTGTTTTATTTTCCTTTTTGGTAGGGGGAGAGGTTTGTTGGTCAGTAATGGGAGTAGAGTCTATATTGAAATGACAATAGGTCTTAATAAAAGCATACCATAAAGCTTTGGTCTGGTCATATTATTTACCTTCTTGAGAAACTTGAGTGTCTCTTTAGCAATTCCATAATAAAATACAAATTCATATGTTTTGTATTTAAAACTTTTGACAATCTAGCTCTGGAGAAATTATAAATCACTATTACTAATGGATTCTATGTTTCAGCCAAACTTATTCACTTGCTATTTCTTGTTAATAATATACTTGCCATCTCTGTGTCTTTGCAGAGGCACATCCTCAATGCCTGTAACTCTCCATCATCCCTACTTTTGGAACCCCTAATTCCTTCATGACCCAGCTCAAATGCCACCTCATTTGAAAGGTTTTACCCTATTCCTTCAGTTATAAATGCTTTACCCCACATCCCATCATTATGTATATATTTTGTATTTACTCATCAAGCAACATCCACAATAGAACCTAAGCTCTCTGAAAGCAGAAATATATCACCTTTGTATTTATAACTCCAGCAGCTAACACAATGCCTGGCAATACTAAACTTTCTTTGTAATAGATTTCTTTAAAATAGTTCATTTAAGTACCTTTATTTGTTTGAGGTCTTTGCCAAATGTGTTATTCGGGATGAAAGCCTAGAACAGTGGTAATAAAAGAATAGAGTCCCTTAGAAGACAGATTTATTCAAGTTATAGTTCTAATAATGGACAAAAGATCTAGAAAACAAACATTCATTCTTCCATTTTATAAACGAGATAGAACACAGTCAGGGAAGGGTTGAAGAATCTGAATAATATTTTACAGAATTATGATGAAGTGAAGAAAGGACAAGAAAAGGAAACCATTCTCAAATACACAGATATTCTTTCTTTTCCTCCCTGCTGATTAGCATACAAAAAAAGGAAGATTCTCAGGATAAGGGGATTGATCCAAATGTGCCCCCTTCCATCTTCATTAAACATCCTATTGCACTTGAATTTTCACCACAATTTCTTATTCTTCTAGTAACCACAACAGATTTTTTTTTAAAAATATGACTTACTTTTTAAAATATCAACCACATTTATTTTATAATAGAGATACTGTTATTTTCAATATTTGCTTTAGAATATTTTTCTGAATTCCTAAATATTTTGTTAAGTTTAAGGATTAATGTGCTTCCCTCCACCAACCCAGTAAAGAAGTGTGGTGTATAGAAAACTGGACTTAAAGTTATAAAGACATAGATTCAAATTCCACTTCATATAACTGTGTAACTCTGGGAAAATTATTTAACCTCTCTAGACTCCAGTTTCCTCATCTGTAAAATTAGGCAGTTGGATAAGAATAGATCCCTGATTTTAAAGTAGAAATAAACTTTAATGTATTTATAAATAAATTCACATTTATTTCTATATAGACAAATTTCTTTTAAAGATACCTTTCCAGGAATAAATCTACTTTATATATGGGGGATACCAAACCAATCAACATATATTTTCTCAAACACCAGCTTTGAGTGTTTCAGAGAAGAGGTAGAATTCACTTCTAAATGATTCAGATTACCATCAACATTCTTTCACTGTAAAAGATGTAGTAATCAGCTTTACAACATAGCAGTAGCATCTGTGGAAATCCCAGTGAATTCAGCAGCTGGCCTTCTTCATAATCTCATGTAGGCAAAGCATATACATTGGTCCCAATGAAATGTATAATCTAAGGACTCTGCAGTATCTCAAGTATTAATCAAATGAGGTGTTTCTAAGGTTCCACACTTTATTCATTAAATTATACTTAGAAGCTTCAAATGGACTCCTAACATTTTCCACATGCATGACCTTAAAAAAAGAAAAAACCTAGTCTGGAGTTTTCTAGTATGTTATATGACCTTTTAAAAAAACAAGTTTTATATGTTAGTCCTTCTTTGCCCTAAAGATTAGAAATCATTTTCTGCATCTTTAGGGCTTCTGACCCACAAGAAAGAAAACAATAACAGAAAACATGTAAGTACATTTAACATTTGAGATACGTTTTTTAGGATTTAAGAAAAAAGATTTAGAGAGAACAGCCTCAAAACATGCATCCATATTTTGACAAGAGGTACCTAGGTATGGATAATTGTCCTTTAAGGATCCTACCATAAAGTCCCAAATAAAGTTTATTTTCATCCAAGTTAAAATGACTAGACTGTACTAAATTCATTAAAATGCCAGATTTGGAGCTAAGAAGGGACCTAAGAAGTCATCTAGTTAAACTTTCTCTTTTCCAACTGGAGAAACTAAAATTATATCTTATCTAAGGTAACATAAGTAATAAATAACATGGATTTAAATCCTATCTCATATATGTACTACTTTTTCTGAACTTAGGAAATTAATTGCTTTCTTGGACCTCAGTTTCCTCATAATGAAGAAAATGTAAAGTAAAGAAACTGGGAGCCAGCCTACAATACACACAACAAGAAGACCTGCAAAGGGTAGAGGAGGTGGGGGGAGGGGACTGAGAGTACTATAACAGCAGCAGCTTCAGAAACTCTCAATCCAGAGATAGTTAGGGGGTAATATAACTAGTCAGAAAGAGATTTCAGGACCCTTTGTTGACAGTGAATACTTCTGAAGCTGATTAGCAATTCTATTGCCCATAAACAATTTTGGGTCCCAGTACCAGGGCCTAGAGGAGAGTTGGTGGTCAGTCTCAAGGGAGTAGGGGTAATTGGTCTCAGCTCTGAGGCAAAGAGAAGTTCTATTTGTGAACTGGTTCAATGATTCTGGAAAATGCCCTTATGTTCAAAGGTCCATAAAAATGTTCATACAATTTAATCCAGCAAAATTTTTTCTGTTTCACTGCAGGTAAATATATCATTTTGTAATGCCAAAGAAACTGAGGCAAGATAGAGATTAGAGAGTTATAATATTTTATTTGAAATATAGAGATTTACTGGGACCAAATGGATCCATGGTTTAGTCCCAGGGCTGAATGAGACTATTGTCTCCAAGAATCCAGCAAACAATGTGAGTTCTCTAATGAGCACCACTTGCCTCAAGCAGCCCTCCTTTTTTAGAATCCCTCCCTCCCCCTTGAAGTCCCTCCCCTTTTCTTAAACCTTTTCCTTACTATTTCTGTATTCCCTTCTATTTACCCTAACTCTTCTCTTTTCCTTTTTCCCCTCCCACTTTTCAATGAGATGGGAGAAGTTTCTATGTAAACCAAATATGTCTAATATTTTCTCTTTGAGCCAAATCTGATGAGAGTTAAGTTTCACACTATGTTCATCTCTCTCCCTTCATTTCCTCAGATAAAATAGGTTTCCTTTGCCTCTTTGTGAGATGTAGTTTCTCTCTTTTTACCTCCACTTTTCCTTTTTCTGGTACAATTTCTTTTCTACCTCTAGTTCCTTTTTTATAACCGTAAAACCAAATTATACATGTACTCTTTATGTATATCCATAACAGAAATACAGTTCTCAAGAGTTCTTTTCACCTTTTGGTGCTTCTCTTGAGTCCTATATTTGGAGGTCAAACTTTTTGTTTAGCTCTGGTTTTTTTCATCAGGAATAAATTGTATTCACATATTTCATTGAATGTCCATCTTCTTCCCTGGAAAAAAAATGCTCATTTTGGCTGGGTAAACTATTCTTGGCTACATACCAAGTTCTTTGACCTTTCAGAATATCAGATTCCAGGCCCTTTGATCCTTTCATGTGGAAGCTGCTAGATCCTGAGTGATCCATATGGTGGTTCCTCAGTATTTGAATTGTATTTGGTTTTGTTTTTGTTTTTCTGGCTGCTTGTAGTATTTCTTCCTTGGTCTGATAGTTCTGGAATTTAGCCACCCTATTTCTTGGCATTTTGATTTGGAATCTATTTCAGTAGATCGATGAATTCTTTCAATGTCTATTTTGCCTTCTGTTTCTATAACATCTGGGCAGTTCTCTTTGCTGATTTCCTGAGAAATAGTGTCATGGCTTTTTTTTTTTCATCATGATTTTCAGGGAATTCAATAATCCTTAGATTATCTCTCTTAGATCTATTTTCCAGGTCTATTGTTTTCCCAGGTAAGTATTTCTCATTTTTTGCTATTTTTTTATTTTTTTGGTTTTGCTTGACTGATTCTTGGTGTTTCCTCAAGCAATTCATTTCCATTTGTTCAAGTCTGATTTTTAGTGAATTATTTTCATTTACTTTTTTATTTCTTTTTGTATTTGTCCAATTGAGTTTGCTCTATGGAATTTTTTCCATTTTGTCAATTTTTTTTAAAGAATTATTTTCTTTTTCCAATTCACAAATCCTGTTTTCCTTGGAATTGTTTACCTTTTCCAATTCACACCTGGGAGTTTTGGGGTTTTTTTTATCTTTTTCAATTCGCAAATTTTGTATTTCAGAGAGTTGATTTCTTTATCCATTCTGTCTTTTAATGACTTATCCTGACTCCCTTGCAAAGCTTTCCTTTCCTTTCCCCATTTTTCATCTAGCTCTCTTTTAAGATCCTTTTTAATTTCTTCTATGAGAGCCTTTGGTGATGGGGAACAGATTATATCCATCTTTGGATCTAGAGACAAACTGTTTTTAGTCTCCTCAGGATCTGAAGTCTGCTCTCTTTCTGTTTAGAAGCTATCAATATTTAGAGCGCACTTTGCCTTTTTGCTCCTTTTGAAAAACAAACAAACAAACAAACCCCTATGGTCTGCTTATCAGGGTAGTGGGTTATTTCCAAGCTGGCTCTACAGACAACAGAAAGTGGCACTGAAGGGGCAGTTGGGACTCACTGGCTGCACTGGGATCTGAAATTAGGTCCTGAAATCAGCAGCAGCAGAAAGACAGCTACTAGAGTACACTACTGAGACTGTGCCTGGATCATGCTGAGTCACTCCAGATGTTCAGTGGGTGTGGCCAGGTCCCAGAGAAACTGTAGCTTTTGGGCTTGTAGTCTTTACCCACTGTGCTTATCGCTTCTCTGCTGATCTACTGGCTTGCTGCCAGGGCAGAGTAGCTCACACTGTGGTAAAGTTCTCCCCGAAGATTTTCTGCCAGCAGAGACTACCCCTGCCCCCCTCCGGTCTGCTTAGCCATGAGCTGTTTCTCCAAGTTCTCACTTCCTGCCTGAGGTCTGTGCCTGGCCTACCCCCCATTCTTTCCTCACCTGTGAGCAAAACAGACCTTTTCTGGAGAATTTCAAGAATATCTTCTGTTGGTAATGTATTGTACTCCCAATATGTGTAGGTTCTGACAGTCAAGCACTAATTCTGAGGATGAATATCATTAAAATAGATTGAGGGAAAAGGAGAGTTTAGAAAGATTCATGTGTCCTCTCTACCATCTTGTTTCTGCCCCCACAATGTGAGTTCTAAATGACATAGATATACATGGCTCAGATACGGGGTAGACAGAGACAGGGGCAGAGTCAGAGTGCTGAGAGAGAGAGAACGGGACTAACAATTTGGTGGGGGCAGGCATTCATATAAATTGGGATTACAGAATGGGGAGAGGCATTGGACATTCTGATGATGTCTAAGATAAAAGGTCTTTCTCCTTATTTGAATCATCATGATTAGGAGGGAGAGGTAGTTTTGCAGGATTGACCTGAACTATTAGGAACTGAAGCAGAACAATTCAGGGAAACTGAGGCAAGAAAATTTAGGGAAACTGAATCAGGACAATAAAAGAGAACTGTAGCACAACAATTATGAAAATTTGCCTTGTCTGTCAAATTATAACTCTTTAGCTCCCTCAGTGAGTATTCTTAAAAGAAGATGAAGTCAAGGAACTTCCATGTTTATAGACTTATCTCAATAGAAAAAGGCTTCAAGCAAAATGATAACAAGTATTTTATTAAATGCTTACAATATAAGAGTCACAATTCTAAATACAGAGGATACTTAGCCAAACAAAAACAAAGTTAGTTCCCTCCCTCAAAGAGTTTATGTTTTAATGAGGGCAAACAGCTAGCCAGAAAGACATTGCAGGAGAGAAAAGGGGTAAGCAGAAAGATATAAGATTGAGATGGAGGGGAGTAGTGACAAAGTTTAGAGAGTGAGAGACATAATCAAAAGGGGAATGAGGCATGGACCTGAACTCATCCCCAAGATGGAGGCCCTAAGATAGAACTCATCAATGAGAGAAGGGCACCACATAGAAAGGATATGTTTCAGGATGAGAAGGTCCTTATTACTGAGGGAAATTTCAGGGTAAAAAAGCAACCCAGTCATGGTAGAGAAAGTACATATAGAAAGTAACTTGAAAATTAAACATGACCAGAATGGCCTCAGGTCCAAAATAGAAGCCCTTGAAAGGAATTCACCAACATAGGGTGGGAGCAATATGGCAGTAGGATGATCAGAGAAGAGAAGAAGGAAGAACACTGAATCTTCAACAGAGAACCTGATTTTGAATCCTATTTCTTTGACACTGCCTATTTGTGTGACTTTGGACAAAGCATTTCATCTTCAGGAGCCTCAGATTCCCCATTTCTATATTAAGGGATTTGGAATAGATCATCTTTTGAGTGTCTTTCAACTCTAATTCAATGTTCCCATGAGCTTATTAAAGGACTAGAATAGGTTATTTTGATCCTAAAAAGTTTATCAGAAAAGACATTGGAATGGGAAACAAGACAAATTCTGTAGTCCTGGTTCTGTCACTTATAAATTCTGGGACAATGAGCAAGTCCTTAAAATTTCATGTACATCAGCCACCCCATCTTTATAGTAAGGATAATAATATGTTTTCCACCACCCTCACCATTTTCTACCAAGGAAATATTGGAATATTAAATAGAAGCAGCTAGGTGGTACAGAGACTGGAATATGAGGTCTGGATTCAGAAAATCTGAATTCAAATTCAACTTCAGACACGAACTGTATAACTCTGAGGAAGTCCTAACCCTCAAAATTTGCCTCTAGTTTCTCAGTTGTAAGAGATAATAATAGCCTCTGCCTCACAGGGTTGTTTTCAAGCTCAAATAAGATAATAATTGTAAAGTTTTAGCATATTACTTGGCACATAGTTGACATTATATAATTACAGTCATAGAGCATTAGCATGGGAAACAGGAAGGCCTGAGTACAAGTCTTTCCTCCAACACATATTTGTTGTATGACCAAAGAAATCACAAGTCTAGATAAAAAGAAGTACAACCCCCACCCCAAATTACAGCATTCCTATTTCACAGAACTGCTATAAATATGAAATGAAATAAAACTAAAAGCATTATACAAATGTCACTGATTATTTCTGTAAGCTTCTTGAAGGCAGTGACTTTATTCATCTTGGTATCCCTCTAGGGTCTTATTCCTAGAATCAGACTCCTTAAATGTTTGCTGGGTAGCTAAATGAGTTCTAGGAAGCAAGCCAAGATACCCTAGGGGCTGATTAGTCAAGGCATCCCCTACTAACTTCTCCAGCAATTGTACTGGACCTACTTCTCTCAAGGGCCATAAGGAGGAATGAAGTAAGAGCCTCCTGAGAGAAATTATTCTTTTTCCATCCTCAGGGAGAAAATAAAGCAAATGAGTCCAAATAAAAAAGTAGCTTCGTTTTGGTTCAGAAATTTTCAGATTTAGGATGCTTTAAAAGAGATTCTCTCCACATTTTAGAAAATAAATTTAATTCACAAAAACTCAGGGGAAATCTTTCTTCTAGATTATTCATCCACTAACCATCCCTGAAAATTCCACAACTGAAAATGACCTAAATAATAATCATTTGGACCATAGGTGTGTTGGAAATCTACTAAAAAAGATAGATTTTCACAATAATCAAACCTTTCTACTTTAAAGGATAAAGTACAGTATTCCCACATTGGGAGTTATTTTAAAATTACTTCAGATGGTGAGGGAATATTGTAGTTAACCCATATGTCTGTCTTCCTAAAATTCAGAATTTGTATGTAATTTTCTCTAAGTTCAGAAAATAGTGTAAGGTTTTCTTCTGGCTTTAACATGATTGAAATTAGACGGATTCTTTTATATTTCTTGACATTTCAAACAGGGACAAATGGGCAAAGACAGAATCCTATTGCTTCTATAAACTCATCTGCTTGGTAATGAAAGCCCTTTATGACTTAGCCATTGCTTACCTTTCCTACCTTACATAAACACTAATCACACAATCTACAGAAAGAGCTACCAAGATGGTCTTTAAGTAATGTTGTATCTTCCATTCCTGGCTCTTCAAAGTTGCCCTTCTCTATGTCTCAAATGTTCTCCTCCCTTCTCATTTCTGCCCTAAAACTCCTTGTGCCCTTCAAGGTACAATTTTTAATATGAACCCTTTTCTGATTCCACATGTTGCAAGTGGCTCCTCTCACTTCCAATTACCTTGTATTATTTTCTATGTATTTTACATATATATATTTCCATATGTACATATCATCTCCTCTAACAGAGGATATGAATACATGAATACAAGGGCAGTTTCACTTTTGTCTTTGTATTTTCAATGTCTAGCCCAGTATCTGGTACATAATAGCCACTAAATAAATGATTGTTTGACTTATCAACAGATATGTATCAAGCTTCTACTGCAAGCAAGGCACTGTATCAGATAAAAATAGAACAGAAGCAGGTTAACCCCAGGATTTTGAACATGGTCAAATGGGTGATTGAAAATGTCAGAAATAAATTGGAGAGAGATTTAGAGGAAAATATTAAATTAATTTCATTTATTCATCAAAAATTAATTTAATTTAAAAATTTAATTAATTCATTAATTCATCAAAAATTAAATCATTTGGGGGCATACTGAGTTTAGGATACTGATTGGGTGTCCAGATGAATATGTATTCTAGATAATAGAATATATAGATCTAGAACCCAGAAAAGAAATCTGGATTGGAAACAAGTTTAAAAGTCATCTATGATAAAAAGGGAGAATGTGAAGAAAGGGAGAGGAAGGAAAGGAGGAGAAAAGAAGAGGAGAGTGGAGTAAAAAAAAAAAAAAAAAAAAAAACAAAGATTAATCACATATTCAGATTCAAGAAGGTGATATCTTTATCATCTTTATCAGTTGGATAAAGAGCTAGAGTATAGCTAGCAGTTCAGAGAACACATAAAGTGATAGTAAGCTAATTAGGAAGTGGTGTTCTGAAGCCAAGGAAAAAGATAATGTTGAATGCATGAGTATGAAGTATGAAGAATAAATAATTTGTATTGGTTTTGGTGATAAGGAGATCATTGGTGCCCATGGGGGGAGGGGGAAACATTTTCAGTGGGACAGTAGAACAAGAAGCCAGATTACAAAAGGTTGTATAAAGTGTGGCAAATGAATGTCTCTCAGAAATGGTAGTTGAACAAGAGATAAGAGATTGTGTAGTAGAAGCAAGAGAAAGTAGGATCTGATTTCAAGATTGGATATGGAGGGAAATGAATTGAGATAGGCTGGGAGAAGCCTATGGACCATGATAAAGTGAAAGCAGAAATACAAATGCGAGAGATAAAAGGTCTAGGCAATAAGGAAGCAGGGTATAATTATATTTTCAGGAGAAGTGGAAGATTATCATGTTTTTTAAAGCTTATGGTTGTTATTAATTAGAAGATTGACAATAATGATAATGGTTTGAAAATAAGCCCAACATTCTAGTGATAAAATTATTATGAGAAACTATTGTAAGAGAATTCTCCTCCACATCTAACTCTTTGTGTCTAATGGCAGACACTATCAGGTATGTACCAGCTTAGTGCCTGGAACATAGTAAATGCTTACTAGTGTCTATTTCTCCCTCTTCACTTAGTTCATGTCTGCCCAGATTTTTCTGAAACCATTCTGCTCATACTTTGTTTTACTTCTTTTTTCCCCCAATAACATATACATTTTGGCATTTTTTGCCATTCTTCCATCTTTTCCTCCTTCATTGAGAAGGCAATAGATTTTATAAAGATTTTGCATGTATAGTAATGTAAAGCATACTTCTATACTAACATTTGCAAAAGAAAATAGACCCAAAAATATACGAAAAATAAAATTGGGTATTTTATTAGTATTGCTTTTAAATATGTTTGCTCTGTATCCAGTTTTCATCAGTTCTTTTTCTTGAGATGATTTTTTTTCATCGTAAGTCATTTGAAATTGCTTAGATCATTGTATTGCTGAGAGTGGTTAAATCAATAATATTTCATTATCATACAATACAGTATACTGTTCCTCTGAAAGGTTTTGTTTCTGCTCACTTCACTTTGCATCAGTTCACTTAAGTTTTTCCAAGTTTTTCTTAAAGCATTCTTGTTATTTCTAATAGCACAATAGTATTCTATAAGTTATATGTCACAACTTGTTTATCCTTTCCCCAACTAATGAGTATCACCCCAATTTCAAATTTTTTGCCACCACAAAAAGAGCTGCTAAAATATTTTTTTTTTAAAATAGGTCCCTTTACTTTTTAAAAAGTCCCTTTGGAATACAAACTTAATAGCTTAATAAACCTTTGGGCACAGTTTCACTCTCCAGAATGTTTGGACCAGTTCAGAAACCATCAATCATACATTAGTGTTCCAATTGTTCCACTTTCTCTGCAAAATCTGTCATTTTCTGTTTCTCCTCTTTTTTCCTTTATCTTTCTGGTGTGTGGTTGTCCCTCAGAGTTGTTTTAATTTGCATTTCTCTAATTAATAGTGATTTCAAACATTTTTATATGACTAAAGATAGGTTTGCTTTTTTTCCTGAAAATTCCTTGTTCATCTCCTTTGGCCATTTAAACAATTGGAAATGATAAATATTCTTATAAATTGGGGACTGTTTTCTTTGTATTAAACAAATAGATTTTATCAGAGAAACTTGTGGCAAATAAAAATGTTCCCCATTTTCTGCTTTCCTCCTAACTTTGGTTGCATTGAATTTATTTGCACAACTTTTTAATTTAATGAAATCAAAATTATCTATTTTTTTCATAATATTTTCTATCTTTTGTTTGATCATGAATTATTTTTTATCCATAGATAAGATATTTTCTGATTCCTCAACTTGTTTATGCTATGTTTGAATCATATACCCATTTCAAGTTTTTTTGGTTTTACAGTGGTAAGTCTATTTCTGTCACACTGCCTTCCAGTTTTCCAAAAAATTTTTGTCAAATGGTGAGTTGTTGTTCCAAAAGCTTGGATCTTCAGGTTTAAGAAGCACTAGATTATTATGATCATTTACTACTTTGTATTGTATGTCTAATCTATTCGACTGAGCCATCACTCTATTTTCTAGCCCATTTTTCTAATACCACTAGATCATGGGGATTTACATTTTTTTTTCATTAATTCCTTTGATATATTCTTAAACTTTTGTTATTATTTTTTTCTAGCTCTACAAGATTATTTTTGGTAGCTTTGTTAGTATGGTACTGAAAAAGTAAATTAGTTTAGGAAGAATTGCCATTTTTATTATATTGGCTCAGTCTAGCAATGCACAAATGATATTTTTTTCTAATTGTTTAAAACCACCTTTTATCTGGATGAAAAGTGTTTTATAATTGTGGTTGTAAAGTTCCTGGATCTATCTTGGCAGGTAGAATACCAAACATTTTATATTTTTTACAATTGGTTTAATAGGGAAGTTTTCTTTCTATCTTGCTGATGGACTTTCTTGGTCATATAAAGAAATGCTGATAATTTATTTTATATTCTGCAACTTTGCTAAAATTGTTAATTATTTGAATGATTTTTTTTAATTTCCTAAGATTCTCCAAATATATCTTCATATCATCTGCAAAGAGTGATAGCTTTTGTTTCTTTATTAGCTCTTTTAATTCCTTCAATTTCCTTTTATTCTATTGATATAGCTATCATTTCTATATAGAATTTCAGTTCTGATAATGGGTATTTTTTACTTGACCATTAATCTTATTGAGAAAGTTTCTGACTTATTCCCATTATAGATAATGCTTCCTTATGGTTTTAGATAGATACTGATTATAATTTTAGAGAAAGTTCCATTTATTCCTATGCATTCCAGTATTTTGAAATGAGTGTTATATTTTGACAAAAACATTTTCTTAATCTCTTGAGATAATATGATTTTTGTTGGTTTTGTAAAAGATAAGGTCAATTGTGCTTATGGGTTTTCTAATATTGAACTAAGCCTGCATTCCTGATATAAATCCCACTTACTCATAGTGTATGATCTTTGTGCTATATTGCTGTAATCTCCTTGCTAGTATGATATTGAATTCTCCTTGTTAGTATGATATTGAAATTCATTAAGAAATTGGTTTATAGCTTTCTTTTTCTATTTTGACTCTTCCTGATTTAGGTATCAGAACATATTTGTGTCCAAAAAAGAATTTGGTAGGACTCCTTTGCCTATTTTTCCAAAGAGTTTATATAGTATTGGAATTAATTATTCTTTAAATATTAGGTAGAATTCATTTATGAATCCATCTGATTGATGAGAAATTTTTTCTTAGCAAACTCATTCATGGCCTATTCAATTTCTTTTTTCTAAAAATCTGTTTTTATTTAAGTAAGGTTTATTACTTAAGGGTTATTTAAGTGTGCTATTCCCTCCTCTTAATCTAGGCAATTTATATTTTTGTAAACATTCATCCCTTTCACTTAGATTGTTAAATTTACTGGCATATAATTAGACAAAATCACTCCTAATTGCTTTAATTTCATCATTATTGGTGAGACACTTATCCTTTTCATTTTTGATATTAATAATTTGGTTTACTTTTTTTTATCAAATTAGCAAATAGTATATCTTTTTTAAAACTTTTTTTAATAAAACCAGCTTTTAGTTTAATTTATTAGTTCAATGTTGATTTGGTTTTTGTTTGTTTTCTTTCAATTGTGTTGATTTCTCCTTTGATTTTTAGGATGTTCAATTTGGTGTTTAATTGAAGGTTTTAAAAATTTGTTATTTTTTAAAATTTTCTTTCATGGCTACATGCCCAATTAATTGATTTGTTCTTTCTCTATGTTACCGATATAAATATTTAGAAATATGTTTCCTCCTTTGTACTGTTTTGACTGCATCTTACAAGTGTTAATGTTTTCTCATTGTCATTCTCTTGAATGAAATTATTATTGATTATTTTCATGATTTGTTCTTTGACTCAGTCATTCTTTAGGATTAGATTATTTAATTTCCAATTAATTTTTAATCTGTGTACATTCCTTTCTATTTCTTGTCATTTTTCTTCAGGGATCTATTATATCTAATTTTTCTAAAACTTTATTCACCTTCTTTAATTTATTTCTTATTTATTTTCTGTATGTAAAGAGGGAAAAGTTGAAATATCCCATTGGTATATCCATATCTTAACAATCAGCTTATATTTTTACAGAAACTGGACTAAAGGCATCAAATACATGGTCTATGATACTCCCAAGTATGATCCAAGTCACATTGAAATATAATTTAAGAATATTTAATAAAATATATAAAAATATCCAAAAACTATTAATAGGATTCATATGTGGTTTTCTAAGTGAATATGTAGCCAGTATAAATATTTATGGATAATTTAGTGACCACCATTTCTACTTAATATCACTACTCTATAGTATAGCTAACCTCAATATATGATAAATGTCTCTTTGGAAAGAGTAAGAAAATATAAAGGTAGTGAAAATAGAAGAAGTAGAAGGGTATGAGAGGCAAACTTTATTTAGTGTATTTCTACCATCTTCATTCTTAGGATATCTCAGAATCAAATAAGAAAAAATTGTAGAAAATTTTGTTTTATTGAATCATTTTTCAGTCATGCCTGACTCTTCATGACCCCATTTAAGATTTTCTTGGCAAAGCTACTGGAATGGTTCACCATTTACTTCAACAGTTCATTAATGATGAGGAACTAAGGCAAACAGGGTAAAGGGTCTTGCCTAAGGTTACAGAACTAATAAGTGTTTGAGTCCAGATTTGAATTCAGGAAGATGAGTCTCCCTGATTCCTAGTCCAGACTTCTAGCTTAGCTTAGCTTAACCACAATTTCTAATTATAGAAATTAATTCATATTAATGGGTGAAGGAACTCTGAAATAAGAAGACTACCATGCTTTCACATCCTGATTTTACCATTTTTTCCTAGAGTTCCTTAACATAAATAGGCATTGCTGTATAGGAGAAATAACATCAATTCTTCCGTTTCAAAAAGTTGCTATTTGGCTTGAGTGACAACATATATGAAAACATTTCATTAACTGTTAGATGGCTATATACACCAAGATTAATACTATCATGAGGGAGACTGTATCATGCATTGTTTTTCATTACATAGACAGGACTTATATGAGGATCTGCCAAGTTGCCTGACAAGAAAGGCCTTCTGGGTTTCCTAGACAGGAAATAGAAATGATAATTAGTTCAAGGGTTCTTTTATCTGATCATCTTAAACAGCACAAGTAGTTAATTTTCTATACCCTTATTTTCCAGATGGGGTAACAAAGGAATTGAGAGGTTAGTAGATTGGCTCATAATTAAACCATCCATCTATTGTGCATCTGGAAATGAAAGCTCCCCAAAACAAGGCCTTGCCCAAAGCTGTTAAGCCCAGTCAAGTATATTCTACAATGACTTGAAAATTTCATTTGTTGATAACATTATGGTCTTAAAAGGATGCATTTAATATCTCTGCTTTCTGTAATATCTCTGTTTTGCTTTTGGTAAAAATGAGGAAAAAAGTGATGATAATAATGCTTGATATTTATATAGCATTTTATATAGATCCCCATTTGATTTCCCAAATAATCTTGTGAGAGGCACCTAACTTCATAACCAGAAAATTATGGGTTATAGTTTTACCTCTCATACATACATGCAGTGTGACTCTAGATAAGTCACTTAAAGCCTTAGTGCTCCTAACACAATTATAAGATTCTAAATGGTAGCACAAGTATTGCTCTATGTATTAGTAAGTTATTTACTGGGAATTCCATACATTGATGAAATTGCGGGCCCAATAAATAGTAATATGGGAAAATAATAACTAAATAATAATAAACAACCAGCAAGGATAGATCAGGTAGAAAGTAAATAAAGATTTATGTTAGCCCCATTTTATGGAGGGAGAGAGATGAAGCATTTGTTAAGTGCCTATGGTATGCCACACAGTGAACTACAAGATTTAAAAGTATTCTTTCATTTGATTTCAATTAAGGAAGTCAGAATAAATATTTTCCACATTTGATACATAAGGAAGAACAAGTTCAGAGAGTTAAAAGTGCCCTCTGTCAGGTTTGATATTGGAATGAAATAAAGCATTCTCAAGTTATTGAAGAATTAACAAAAGGGGGTTTGGTTTACTTTTTGCTAAAACAACAGGGATAGCAAGAGATTCTATAGGTTGAGCCAACAACTTTCATTTTAATATGTGAACTTAACTCCTGATCATCTTGTAGTTTGATTGGAACAAATTACTCAATGCTATTGTGGTTATTATAATAATATCGTTGTATAATTCATAATATTAAAATATTTGGCACTTTTCATTTTCAAAGTGTTTTGTGCACATTAGTTAATTACTCCTTACAACACCCCTGCAAGGTACATCATTACAACTTCAAATACAAGCACATTTATTCAAGAGGAGGGATCAGCTTAATAGACTCCAAGTCATTAACAAGCATTTTATTAGAAAAACTTGTGCTTATTTTTGAAGTTGAACCTTAAAACCAAAGCAATCCTCTATTACTAACAATGAATAATTCTCAATGCATTGTTTCATTTGAATGACTATTCAAATTCCTCCTTGCATTTGCAACATTAGGAAAAAGCTTTCATTTGCAGAATTAAGTATTACTAAAGAAGAGTGTAGTAACCTGGTTGTAAAAAAGCAAGATATTTATCATAAAAAATTGGTAATTCTTAATATGTTGGATGATTATCAGTGACTTTACCACCAGCCAATTGAAATGGAGCTCAAAAAACAGTTTTTTAATTTGTTTTCTAAAATTGGATTCTTTCCTGCAACAAGCAGACCAAGCAGCATTCAAATGGCAATCAGCCTTAGAAGTGAGCTCATTAATTACTATTCATTTGTGCCAGCTCCTATGAATCAGAGGGAAAAGATTAAAGCATGGAGATAAATATCTATTTCTCATCTCAAATTAAACCCTGATCTTCCAAAATGCTATAAATGGATCATTTGGTTCATTGAAAGATTCCTAAGACAGGATAAAGTAGTAGAGGATACTCTGGTCTGTGAGTGAAATTTTTGTGTTTTTCAAGTCATTTAAGATGACCTTGGTGAAGTTATTTCCATTCTTTATAACTCATTTTTCTAAATTATCATACTAAAACCTTTTCTAGAATTAAACACCTAGAAACTCCTTGATCCCATTTGGGGTTTTCTGGCAAAGAAGCTAAAGTAATTTGCCATTTCCTTCTCCATCTCATTTTTTAGATGAGGAAACTGAGGCAAATAGGGTGAAATGACTTCCCTCTAGGATTAGAACTAACAAATGTCTGAGGACAGATTTGAAATCATGAAGACAATTAAGGTTTATATTTTACCTTAGAACTCCTGGGTACTACTATTGTCTCTAAAGAATCCAAGTTATATACCAGCAAAAATAGGAAAAAAGGGGGGAGGAGTTTTTTTTTTAATCTGAATTTTCTCTCTCTTTCCCATTTCTACCCCAGGCCTTGCTCATTTGCATTGCCACTGACCTTCAGAGACCATTTCCCCAGAAATGACCAGTTTCCCTTCTTGTTTCCTTCTCCTTTAAGTGTCTCATGTGCCATTTCTACACTTGGCTCATTCCATAAGAGTCACAGCATAGTCACCCCAAAGGAATAGTCTGAGGAATGGTTCTGAGGTTCTTGACTCTTTTTTAAGGGTGAACTTAATCACACACACTCCCATATGGTTTGGCATTTTGTGGTTTGGGAAATGAGCATTACTTAATATTTACTATTTTAAAATCATTTTGAAATTAGCAGAGGAAATAATAAAATAAGCCAATTGGCGAATTGGAATGAATTAGTAAGGACAAACATTTTAAGACACTTATTTGAAATTTTTTTCCTAGATCTACTTAATGTAAATGATAGAAGAAATCTAAAAGTGGTCTGAGTAGCCAATTCATAAAATCTAAAGTGGCAGTTCTTTCACACAAATGCATACATTTTAGGAATGATACAAGTAACTAGCTTCGGTTTGCATCCATTTACTTATGCCAACATTTATTGAGTACCTAGTATATATAAGGAACTCTGCTTGCACCTTGTCTACTTCAACAATAAATTAGATGGGATACATTCAACTTTTTTCCAGATAGGGATTGTTAAAACAAACAAACAAACAAAACAACTTCATGATAAAGGCTATCTTTCAGCCATAGTTTTTTTTCACTAGGAGAAATGAGGACGAATCAACAAAGTTATTGACAACCAAGTAATAAATAGAGAAGCCAAGATGGCAGAGAAAAGTCAGGAAGTTTCCTGCACTCTCTTCAGATTCCCTCAAAATAAAACACTAAATCACACCTCTAAATTACTTATGGAGTGTCAAAACCCACAAAAATTCAGAGTTAAGTAGTTTTACAGCTTAAAAAAAACTTCAGGAAAGTTCTGGTTCATTTGGGTGGGAAAGGAGCATGACCCTGCATGGGCCAGAGGATCTAGGGGGAGGCTCTAACACATACAAAGATCAATAATTAAGGCTCTTAAATCCTAGCTCAGCTGTCCAGTGGCTCAGAAGGTGTACTATGAGACTTCTCCCACCACTGTAGAAGGCAAATTGTGAGTCATCAAACACCTTCACAACAGGCCAGGCCAATTTGGTGCAGTGGGAAAGGGTCAGCATTTCTGGCCACAAAGTAGTAAGCCAGTGAAGGTCCCTATTCCCCTGAGAGGAAAAAAAAAGCTTAGGGCATTTTCCCACACATCCTAGTTGCAAATCTCAACTTTTTTAAAAATGTGGGAAAAGATCCCTGACCATAGAAAGCTACTATGGTGACAAGGAAGATCAGAACACAAACCCAGAACAGGGCAATTTTGCTGAAATGCCTACAAGTGAAGCCTGAAAGGGGATTGGTCTGAAGTTCAAAAAGTTTTGGAAGAGTTCAAAAGGGATTTTAAAAATCATATAAGAGAGACAGAAGTAAAAATGTGGGGGGAAAAAGAGAAACTTACGCAGGAAATTTGTGAAAAATAAGTTAACAGCTTGGAAAAGGAAGCACAAAAATATGCTGATGAAAACAACTCCTTAATGGAAAAGAAATATACTGGAAAAAGAACTCCTTGAAAAAATAGAATTGGCTAGATGGGGGAAAAAAAACTCAACAAAACAAGTTCTTTAAAAGTAGAACTGGTCAAATGGAAAAGGAGGTAAGGAAGCTAACTTTAAAAAAAAAAAAAAAGAAAAAAAAAGAAAATATCTAACTTTGGAGGTGAAGGCAAGATGGCAGAGAGGACACAAGTTTCTTTCTGACCTTATCTCACAACCCTCACACTAATTACCAAATGCAGCCTCTGAATTAGCTCTGGACTGGCAGAACCCATGAATATTAGAAGTGTAACAAATTACCAGCAGAAGATAATTTCAAAGATACCAAAAAAAGATTTGTTTCAATCTGACATGGAGGGAGGCAGGCCAAGTGTAAGTAGGGCAAGCACAGACACCAGTGCAGGCAGCACAAACCCAGGGTAAGAGTTCTGTGGGTGGAGAATCTATGGGGAGGAATCTACAACAGTGTTGGCTATTCTGCCCTGGTTGCAAGACAGTAGACCAGCAGAGAAGTTATAAAATGCTCAATACAAACACAAAAGGTAGTGCACCCGGAAATGCCAGAATATCACAGGATCTGCCCACAGAGACCCAGCATTGGGAGTGCAAATGAGTTAACACTAATTCAGAACCCCGGCTGCTACTTGTAGAGGAAGATGGTGTGGCTTATAAAGAAAGTTGCTGCCACTTGTAGAAGAAGTGTGTCTTAAAAACAGATCTCAAATTTTAAAAAATGAATAAAAAAGCAAAAAGAACTCTGACCATAGATAGCTTTTATGGGGAAATAGAAGAACACATTTCAAACCCTGAGAAGAGTAAAAGCAGATCATCTCTAGATGATATAAAGTGGTCCCCAAGACACAAGGCTCTCCTAGAAGAAATTACAAAGGATCTTAAGAGAGCTGGAAGGAAAATGGTGAAAAGAAATGAAAACTTTCGAAGAGGGTTTGGAAAAGGCAACCAGAAATTATCTGAAGAAAATTCACAATTAGTGAAATGGAAAAAGCATATAATTCATTAAAAGATAGGTTTGATAAAATGAAAAAGGAAAACAACTGTAAGAAAAACAAAATATAACTGATGCTGAGTGAAATGAGCAGGACCAAGAGATCATTATATACATCAACAACAATACTATATGATGATCAATTCTGATGGATATGGCCATCTTCAACAATGAGATGAACCAAATCAATTCCAATAGAGCAGTATTGAACTGAACCAGCTACACCTAGAGAAAGATCTCTGAGAGATGACTATGACCCATTACGTAGAATTTCCAATCTCTCTATTTTTGTCCACCTGCATTTTTGAATTCCTTCACAGGCTAATTGTACACTATTTCAAAGTCTGATTCTTTTTGTACAGCAAAACAACTGTTTGGACATGTATACATATATCGTACCTAATTTATACTTTAACATATTTAACATACATTGGTCAACCTGCCATCTGAAGGGGGAAGGAGGGGAAAAATTGGAACAAAAGGTTTGGCAATTGTCAATGCTGTAAAATTACCCATGTGTATATCTGGTGAATAAAAACTATAATTAATATTAAAAAAAGAAAAAGAAAAACAGAATATTTGAAATGGAAAAAAAAACTCCAGGAAAAAAGAATTTGTGAAATGCAAAAAAACAAAACAAAACAAAACAAAAAAACAACCAACTCCTTAAAAAGCAGAATTTGTGAAATAGAAAAAAAAAAAATCCATACAATAAAACAACTCATTTAAAAATTCAATTGGACATATACATAAAAAAATTAAAAAGTAAATGACAAAAAAAAATTCACTAAAATAAGAAGTGAACAAATGGAAATGAATGACAATGAAACATCAAGAGTCAGTCAAGAAAAACAAAAAAATGAGAGAAAAAAAAAAAAAAAAAAACATGTAAAATACCTACTTGGGATAAAAACTGCCCTAGGAAATAGATCTAGGAGAGACAATCTAAGGATTATTGGACTCCCTCAAAAACATGATGAAAAAAATAAACCTAAACACTATTTTTCAGGAAATCATCAAAGAGAACTGCCCAGATGTCATAGAATCAGAAGATAAAACAGCCATTGAAAGAATTCGAGAAATGCCTCCTGAAAGAGAAAGGAATATCTTGGCTAAATTTCAAAATTATTGCACCAAGGAAAAAATATTGTAAGAAGCCAGAAAAAAATAATTCAAATACTGAGGAGCCACAATAAGGATTACCCAGGACCAAACAACTTCCATCTTAAAAGATCAAAGGGTCTGGAATCTGATATTCCAAAAGGCAAAGAAACTTGGAATAAACTATCCTGCTAAAATTAGCATTTTCTTTCAGGGAAGAAGATATACATTCAACAAAACAGGTCAATTCCATTTTTCCATTATTTCTGACAAAAGACCAGAGCTAAAAAAAAAAAAAAAAAAAAAAAAAATGAACTTCAAATATAGAACTCAAGAAAAGCATACAAAGGTAAAAAGAAAAAATAAACTCTTGAGAACTGTATTTCTGTTATGGGTATACATAGAGAGTGCATGAATAATTTGATTTTTCTGTTATAATATCAAGAAGAAACTAGAGGTAGAAAGGGGATTGTACAAGAAAAAGGGAAAAGTGGAGGTAAAATGAGGGAAATTACAATTCAGGAAGAGACAAAGAAAAACTATTATACTTGAGGGAAAGAAGGGAAAGGGATGAACATTGTCTGAATCTTGTTTTCATCAGACTTGGCCCAAAGAGAAATATTAAACATATTTTGTACCACAGAGAAACTTCTCTCTTATATAAAAGTGGGAGGAGAAAGGCATAAAGGGAAGGGGTAGGCTCAATACAAAGGAAAACAGAAATTGTAGAAAAGTATAAGAAAGGGGAAGGCTCTCTACAGGGGGAAGGCTGCTTGAGGCAAGTGGTGCTCATAAGAAAAATATTGGGGAGAGGGAATGGGGAAAAGGAAAGAGAAAAGCATAACTTGTGGTAAATAAGATGGCAGGAAATACATAATTGGTAGTTTTAGGTGTAAATGTGAATGGGGTGAACTCTCCCATAAAGCAGAAGCAGATAGCAGACTGGATTAAAAGACAGAATCCTACAATATGTTGTTTACAAGAAACATATTTAAATAATAACAATACATACAGAGTAAAGGTAAAAGGCTGAATCTATTATGCTTCAGATGAAGTTAAAAAAAAAAAAAAAAAAAAAAAAAACAAGCAGGGGTAGCCATCCTGATCTCAGATCAAGCAAAAGCAATAAGTGATATAATTAAAAGAGATAAGGAAGGAAAGTATATCTTCCTAAAGATAATGAAACAATAGCAAGTATAATAAAGATGATAATACTACCTAAACTAATCTATTTACTTAGTGCTATACCAATCAAACTCCCAAGAAACTATTTTACTGACCTAGGAAAAAATAATGACAAAAGTCATCTGGAAGAACAAAAGGTCAAGAATTTCAAGGGAATTAATAAAAAATGCAAATGAAGGTGATCTAGCCATACTAGGTATAAAACTATATTATAAAGCAACGGTAATTGAAATCATTTGCTACTGGCTAAGAAATAGAGCAGTTGATCAGTGGAATACATCAGATTCATAGAACAAAATAATTGATGTCTGTAGTAGTCTAGTGTTTGACAAACCCCAAAACCCCAGTTATTGGGATAAGAATTCACTATTTGACAAATAGTGCTGGGAAAATTGAAAACTAGTGTAGCAGAAACTAGGCACTGACTCACACATAACACCTTATAGCAAGAAAAATTAAAATGAGTTCATGATCTAGACATAAAGAATAGTATTATAAACAAATTAGAAGAACAAAGGATAATTTACCTCTCAGATCTGTGGAGAAGGAAGGAATGTGTGACCAAAGAAGAACTAGATATCATTATTGATCACAACAATAGATAATTTTGATTGCATTAATTTTAAAAGTTTTTGTAAAAACAAAAGTAATGCAGACAAGATTAGAAGGGAAGCAATAAACTGAGATAACATTTTTACATTCAAAGGTTCTGATAAAGGCCTTATTTCTAAAATATATAGAGAATTGAGTCAAATTTATAAGAATTCAAGCCATTCTCTGATTGATAAATGGTCAAAGGATATGAACAAACATTTTTCAGATGAAGAAACTGAAACTATTTTTAATCATATGGAAAAGTGCTCCAAATCACTATTGATCAGAGAAATGCAAAGTAAGACAACTCTAAGATACCACTACACATCCCTCCCATTGGCTAAGATGACAAAAAAAGATAATGATGAATGTTGAAAGGGATGTTGGAAAACTTGGACATTGATACATTGTTGGTGGAACTGTGAATGGATCCAACCATTCTGGAGAGCAATTTGAAACTATGTTCAAAAAGTTATCAAACTGTGTATACCCTTTGACGCAGCAGTATTTCTACTGGGTTTATATCCCAAATAGATCTTAAAGGAGGGAAAGGGACCTACATGTGCAAAAATGTTTGTGGCAGCCCTCTTTGTAGTGGCAAGAAACTGGAAATTGAATGGATGCCCATCAGTTGGAAAATAGCTGAATAAGTTATGGTATATGAATATTATGGAATATTATTGTTCTGTAACAAACAACAAACAGGATGATTTCAAAGAGGCCTGGAGCGACTTACATGAACTGATGCTAAGTGAAATTAACAGAAGCAGGAGATCATTATACATGGCAGCAATAAGAATATTTGGAAATCAATTCTGATGGACATGGTTCTCCTCAACAATGGGATGATTCAAAACAATTCCAATTTTCAGTGATGAAGAGAGACAGAACTGTGGGAATTGAGTGTGGACCACAACATAGCATTCTCATTCTTTCTGTTGTTCTTTGCTTGCATTTTGTTTTCTTTCCCAGTTTTTTTTTTCCTCCTTGATCTTATTTTTCTTGTGCAGCAAGAAAACTGTATAAATATGTATGTATGTATGTATTAGATAAAACATATATTTTAACACATTTAACATGTATTGGACTACCTGCCATCTAGGAGAGGGGTGGGGGGAAGGAGGAAATAATTTGGAACAGATGGCTTTGCAAGTGTCAATGTTGAAAAAGTACCCATACATATGTTTTGTAAATGAAAACCTTTAATTTAAAAAAATTTCAAGGGAATTAATGGAAAAAAAAAGGCAAATGAAGGTGGCTTAGCTGTACCAGATCTAAAACTATATTATAAAGCAGCAGTCATGAAAACCATTTGGTACTGGTTAAGAAATAGAGCTGTTGATCAGTGGAATAGGTTATATTCACAAGACAAAAGAGTCAATGATATTGTATTTTAGTGTTTGACAAACACCAGGTTTTGGGATAAGAATTCACTATTTGATAAAAACTGCTGGGAAAATTGGAAATTAGTATAGCAGAAAATAGATAATGACCCACACTTAACACTGTTATACCAAGATAAGGTCGAATTGGGTTTATGATCTAGACATAAAGAATGATATTATAAACATAGAATAGTTTACCTCTTAGATCTGTGGAGGAGAAAGGAATATGTGACTAAAGAAGAACTAGAGATAATTATTGATCACAAAATAGATGATTTTGATTATATTAAATTAAAAAGGTTTTGTACAAACAAAAGCAATGTAGACAAGATTAGAAGGGAAGCAATAAACTGGGAAAACATCTTTACATTCAAAGGTTCTAATAAAGACATGATTTCTAAAATATATAGAGAATTGACTCAGATTTATAAGGATTCAAGCTATTCTTCAATTGATAAATTGTCAAAGGATATGAGCAGACAATTTTCAGAAGAAACAGAAACTATTTGTACACATATGAAAAAGTGCTCCAAATCACTATTGATCAGAGAAATGCAAATTAAGACAACTCTGAGATATCACTACACACCTGTCAGTTTGGCTAAGATGACAGGAAAATATAAAAAATAATGACAAATGTTGGAGGGGATGTGGAAAAACTAGGACACTGATACATTATTGATGGAACTGTGAATGGATCCAACCATTCTGAAGAGCAATTTGGAACTATGTTCAAAAAGTTATCAAATTGTGCAAACCCTTTGACCCAGCAGTGTTCCTACTGGGCTTATGTCCCAAACAGATCTTAAGAAGGGAAAGGGACCCATATGTACAAAAATGTATGTGGCAGCCCTTTTTGTAGTACCAAGAAACTGGAAACTGAATGGATGCCTACCAATTGGAGAATGGCTGAATAAGTTATAGTTATGAAAGTTATGGAATATTAGTGTTCTGTAACAAATACCAGCTGTATGATTTCAGAGATGCCTGGAGAGACATATATGAACTGGTGCTAAGTGAAATGATCATTATACATGGCAACAATAAGATTATACCATGATCAGTTCTGATGGATGTGGCTCTCTTCAACAATGAGATGATTAAACCATTTCCAATTGTTTAGTGATGAAGAGAGCCACCTACACCAGAGAAAGGACCATGGCAATTGAGTTTGGATCACAACATAGCATTTTCACTCTTCTTTGTTGATTTTTGCTAGCATTTTGTTTTCTCTCTGTTTTTTTCCTTTGTTGATTCAATTTTTCCTGTGCAGAAAGATAAATTAATAAAGATGTCTATATATATATTGGATTTAATATATATTTTAACATAATTAACATGTATTGGACTACTACCTCTCATCTAGAGGAGAGGGTTGGGAGAAGGAGGAGAAAATTTGGAACAGAAAGTTTTGCAAGGGTCAATGTTGAGAAATTACCCATGCATACATTTTGTAAATAAAAACCTTTAATACAATAAAAAGGAAAGCTAAATGAAGAATATAATTCATTAAAAATCGGAATTGGACAAATAAAAGCAAATGTCTCAATGGACATCAAGAATCAATCAAACAAGTTAAAGGTTCTGATAAAGGCCTCATCTCCAAAATATACAGAGAATTGACTTTAATTTATAAGAAATCAAGCCATTCTCCAATTGATAAATGGATAAATGGATAAAAGGATATGAACAGACAATTTTCAGATGATGAAATTAAAACTATTTCCACTCATATGAAAGAGTGTTCCAAATCACTATTGATCAGAGAAATGCAAATTAAGACAACTCTGAGATATCATTACACACTGTCAGATTGGCTAAGATGACAGGAACAAATAACAATGAATATTGGAGAGGTTGTGGGAAAACTGGGACACTGATGCATTATTGGTGGAGTTGTGAAAGAATCCAACCATTCTGGAGAGCAATCTGGAATTATGCCCAAAAAGTTATCAAAATGTGCATACCCTTTGACCCAGCCATACTAATACTGGGCTTATATCCCAAGGAAATACTAAAGAAGGGAAAGGGACCTGCATGTGCCAAAATGTTTGTGGCAGCCCTTTTCATAGTGGCTAGAAGCTGGAAGATGAATGGATGTCCATCAGTTGGAGAATGGTTGGGTAAATTATGGTATATGAATGTTATGGAATATTATTGTTCTGTAAGAAATGACCAACAGGAGAAATTCAGAGAGGCTTGGAGAGACTTACATCAACTGATGCTAAGTGAAACGAGCAGAACCAGAAGATCATTATACACTTCAACAATGATACTGTATGAGGATGTATTTTGATGGAAGTGGATATCTTCAACAGAGAGAAGAGCTAATCCAATTCCAATTGATTAATGATGGACAGAATCAGCTATATCCAGAAAAGGAACACTGGGAAATGAGTGTAAACTGTTATTTTTACCTTCTGAATCCAATTCTTCCTGTGCAACAAGAAATTCGGTTCTACACACATATATTGTATCTAGAATATATTGTAATATATTTAACATGTATAAGACAGCCTGCCTTCTGGGGGAGGGGATTGGGGGAGGAAGGGAAAAAATCTGAATAGAAGTAAGTGCAAGGGATAATGTTGTAAAAATTACCCATGCATATGTACTGTCAAAAAAAAGTTATAATTATAAAATAAAATAAAAATTAAATTAAAAAAAGATTGAAAAAAAGAATCAGTCAAACAATTTTTAAATGAAAAATAGAAGAAAATATAAAATATCTTATTGGAAAAATAACTGATCTGGAAAATGGATCTAGGAGAGATAATTTAAGAATTATTGCCTCATGGACCCACATTTAACACCACATACTAAGATAAGATCAAAATGGGTCCAAGATTTAGGCATAAAGAACAAGATCATAAATAAATTAGAGGAACATAGGATAGTCTACCTCTCAGACTTGTGGAGGAGGAAGCAATTTGTGTCCAAAGGAGAATTACAGATCATTATTGATCACAAAATAGAAAATTTTGATTACATAAAATTAAAAAGTTTCTGCACAAACAAAAATAATGCAAACAAGATTAGAAGGGAAGTAACAAATTGGGAAAACATTTTTACAGTTAAAGGTTCTGATAAAGGCCTCATCTCCAAAATATACAGAGAATTGACTCTAATTTATAAGAAATCAAGCCATTCTCCAATTGATAAATGGTCAAAGGATATGAACAGACAATTTTCAGATGAAGAAATTGAAACTATTTCCACTCATATGAAAGAGTATTCCAAATCACTACTGATCAGAGAAATGCAAATTAAGACAATTCTGAGATATCATTACACACCTGTCAGATTGGCTAAGATGACAGGAACAAATAATGATGAATGTTGGAGGGGATGTGGGAAAACTGGGACACTGATACATTGTTGGTGGAGTTGTGAAAGAATCCAACCATCCTGGAGAGCAATCTGGAAGTATACCCAAAAAGTTATCAAACTGTGCATATCCTTTGACCCAGCAGTGCTCCTCCTGGGCTTATATCCCAAGGAAATACTAAAGAAGGGAAAGGGACCTGTATGTGCCAAAATGTTTGTGGCAGCCCTTTTTGTAGTGGCTAGAAACTGGAAAATGAACGGATGCCCATCAATTAGAGAATGGTTGGGTAAATTATGGTATATGAATGTTATGGAGAATATTATTGTTCTGTAAGAAATGACCAACAGGAGGAATACAGAGAGGCTTGGAGAGACTTACATCAACTAATGCTGAGTGAAACGAGCAGAACCAGGAGATCATTACACACTTCAACAATGATACTGTATGAGGATGTATTCTGATGGAAGTTGATATCTTCAACATAGAGAAGAGCTAATTCAATTCCAATTGATCAATGATGGACAGAATCAGCTACACCCAGAAAAGGAACACTGGGAAATGAGTGTAAACTGTGAGCATTTTTGTTTGTTTGTTTTTCTTCCCAGACTATTTTTACCTTCTGAATCCAATTCTTCCTTTGCAACAACAACAACAACAAAATTCGGTACTGCATAAATATATTGTACCTAGGATATACTATAAGATATTTAATATGTATGGGAATGCCTGCATCTAGGGGAGGGGGTGGAGGGAAGGAGGGGAAAAACTCAGAACAGAAGGGAGTACAAGGGATAATGTTGTAAAAAAATTATATATTACCTATGCATATGTATGGTCAAAAAAATGTTATAATTATAAAATTAATAAAAAAATAAAAATTTTAAAAATTAAAAAAAAAAGAATTATTGCCTCTACCTGAAACCCATGATCAAAAAAAAAATTTTTTTAAAGAGCTCGTACAATATATCCCATGAAATCATCAAAGAAAAATGTCCAGATTTCCTAGAACCAATTGGTAAAATACAGTCATTGAAAAAATCAACTGGTCACCTGAAAGAGAGCCCAAAATGAAAATTCCAAGGAATATTATAGTTAAATTCTAGAATTATCAGATCAGGGAAAAAATACGGCAAGCATCCAGAAAGAAACAATTCAAATATTGAAAATTCACGATAAGATTACCCAGGATTTTGCATTTTCTGCATTAAAGGCTCAGGGATTTAGAATATGATATTTTAAAAGGCAAAGAAGCTTAGACAATAACCAAGAATCAACTACCCAGCAAAATTGAGCATAGTATTCCAGAGGAAAGATGGCCATTCAATGAAATAGGGGATTTTCAATCATTTCTGATGAAAAGACAAGAACTGAACAGAAAATTTGATCTTCAAATACAAGACTCAAGAGAAATATAAAAAGCTGAACTGGGAAGAAAAAAAAAATGTGTTATTTAAAGGTTAAACTTTTTACATGCCAACACAGGAAAATGATATTTGCAACTTTTGAGAATTGTATTTTTGTTAGGGCAGCTAGAAGGGGTATTCAGAGACAGAGGGAATGGGTATAAGTTGACTTTGATGTAATGATAAAAAAGAATTTAGGTGGCGGACAAAAAGATTGTCCTGGGAGAAGAGGAAAGGGTAGGTTAAATGGGATAAATTATATCATATGAAGAGGAATAAAAAAAAAAAAAAAAAAAAAAAAAGCTTGTTTCAGTAAAGGGAAAAAAGGGGGAGGTTAAACATTGTTTGAACCTTAAGCTCATTGGATTTGAGTCAAAGCAGGAATAGCATACACACTTTGTTGGATTTGTTTGGAGGAGGAGGGGGAGGAAAGGGAAGAGAAGAAGAAGAAGAAGAAAGAAGGAGAAGGAGGAAGAAGAGTAGGAGAAGGAGGAAAAGGATGAGGAGGAAGAGGAGGAGGAGAAGAAAAGAAGAAAGAAGAAAGAAGGCAGAAGAAGAAGAAGAAGAAGAAGAAGAAGAAGAAGAAGAAGAAGAAGAAGAAGAAGAAGAAGAAGAAGAAGAAGAAGAAGAAGAAGAAGAAGGAGGAGGAGGAGGAGGAGGAGGAGGAGGAGGAGGAGGAGGAGGAGGAGGAGGAGGAGGAGGAGGAGGACGAGGAGGAGGAGGAGGAGGAGGAGGAGGAGGAGAAAAGAAGAAAGAAGAAAGAAGAAGAAGAAGAAGAAGAAGAAGAAGAAGAAGAAGAAGAAGAAGAAGAAGAAGAAGAAGAAGAAGAAGAAGAAGAAGAAGAAGAAGAAGAAGAAGAAGAAGGAGGAGGAGGAGGAGGAGGAGGAGGAGGAGGAGAATATAGTGGCAATTATATATTAGGCACTATTTTAAGTGCTTTATATATATATATATATATATATATATATATATATTATCTTATTTGATTCTCATAACAACCCTAACAGATAAGTTCTCTTATTATCCCCATTTTAGGAATGAAGAAACTGAGGGAAACAGGTTAAGTAACTTGCCCAGGATCAAAAACTAATAAGTGCTTGAAATCTGATTTGAACTCAAGTGTTTCTATCTCGAGATATGGTCTGGATTAGCTGACTGATTAAGTTCCCTACACCTCTGAGATTCTAGGATTCTTTGATTCCAGCTACTAGGACTCATATTCTGTACCCTACCTCCCTTACATTTTCCAGGGTTTCATTCTCTAAAGATGATCTTCAATGGAGACTATGAGTGAGGAACAGAGACTTACTATTATAACAGTTCTTATATTCAACTGGGGCATACCTGTCAGATAGCCTGGTTGTCTTATTACTGCTGACACTTGGGTGTTCCAGCAAAACATCATTATCTTTTCTTTTCAATGTATTTCAATATAGTTATGCATGTTAAAATAATGCAAAAGCTAATACAACTCTCTCATTTTGTAAAAGGTGACATAAAAACACAGAGATGACTTCCATAAAATCACATGACTAGCTGGTACCAGAATCAGCTCTAGAATCTGATTACTAATCTAGGATTTTGTATCATGCCTGAATTAGAAGGGGAAAAAATCTGGCTAAGTAAAAACAATTTTGCGTTTAATTTGAAAACTTGGTTCCTCATATAATATAGTAGATGTATGCCTCAGGCTTAATTGGTATCATATTTTTTTCAGAGCAGGAACCAATAAGGTCAGTGGGGGAGTAGTAGAAATTGGGGATGGAGCCAGAGTTTGGGGAGGAAATAGAGAAACTGGGGTGGAGCATAGATAGGCAAGGTGGAGAGGAATTTGAAGAATTTGGAAAAAGGAAGGAATGCATATTATATCTTCAGTGAAAACTCCTTCACAATTAAGGTCAAAATAAATATGGGAAGGATTCAACATCATAATAACAAGCAAGAGGAAGCAAAGACAGAGTGTAATCAGCTGCAAGGATCTGATTGAGTATGAAAACAGGTTTGTCTCATTTGCCAAGGGCCAAGAATTTCCTGGAAAGGCAGATGTAGTTTACATGAACCGTTTGGTCAAAGAGTCTAAATGTTTAAAATCTGCCTCATACTTGGAGTTTGGCTCCCCACTTACCACAAAGCAACTTCTGCCAATTCAGAAAAATAAAGTTAATTTTGAAAATATATATATGGTTGTGTATGTATACACACATACATATATGTACATCTGAATATATATATATACATATGCATATATATATATATATATGAAAATGAAAAACCATGTATTGAAAAAAATTTTAAAAGGCCACTTTTGAAATGTGTCCCTCAAAATAATAATATTTTAAAGTCATGCAAGATGTTTTGCTTTTAAACAACTGGTCTTTAGGGATGACCACATACCACAACCAGACTCCTTCCCAGTATCACTCATAAATGTTGCATAAACAGCACATGATTCTCCAGTTAA
This sequence comes from Sminthopsis crassicaudata, assembly GCF_048593235.1. Lineage (NCBI taxonomy): Eukaryota > Metazoa > Chordata > Mammalia > Dasyuromorphia > Dasyuridae > Sminthopsis > Sminthopsis crassicaudata. The sequence continues at coordinate 572,507,544 of NC_133618.1, forward strand.
AAAGTCCAAATAAACATGTGATTATTACATGCAAATGAGAGTCAAATCCAAAGAAAGAAGAGGGATGGCTTATAAAATAAAAAACAACATCAATTCAAGCACTTTAGATTCAATCTGATCTTCAAAGCCATCTAGAATCTGGACCAACATTATATAAGTAGGTTGGTCTACCTAATCAGCCTTATTTGCTACTATCCAGAAAGACATACAGAATATCTAGGTGGTGCCTTAGTGCAAAGAGCACCAGGCCTGAAGTCAGGAACTCATCTTCCTGAGTTCATATCTAACCTCAGACACTTACTCAAACCCTAGGCAAATCACTTTACTTTATGGCCTCAGTTTTCTCATCTGTAAAGTGATCTGGAAAAGAAAATGACAAACCATGTTGGGACTTCTACCAAGAAAACTCTAAATGGGGCCATGAAAATTCAGAAACAAATGAAAAAGACTGAGCAACGACCCACAGAATTCCTTCTCCATTTAGTCTGCCTCTTTATTATTCCTAATGCATACTATATTCATAGGGATAGTTAGATGATGTAGTGAATAGAGCTCTGGCCCTGGAATCAGAAGGACTTGAATTCAAATCCAGCCTCAGATACTTACTAGTTGTATGACATTGGGCTAATCCCTTAATCCTATTTGCCTCAGTTTTCTCATCTATAAAATGAGCTAAAGAAGGAAATGGTAAACCACTCCAACATCTCTGCCAAGAAAATGCCAAATAGGATCATGAAGAGTTAGACCATATTTATCCTCATTATATCACTGTCCAAACTCATGTGGAATATGTTCCATTTCCCCCATTCTTATCTAAAATTGATTTGGAAATCCCAGTTCTAGTCCTTCCCTTCCAAGAACCCTTTTCCTAAGGCACTAATCTATAATGAAATTTTCTATTCATGAATTAATTGTTATTGCACTTATCACCTATACTATAGCACTTAGTACTTTATAACTGCTGTGGTAGTATGAATATGAATAACAGGTAAGAAATGGGTGAACAGATATCATAATCACACTATGAACATATGTAATATTCTTCTCTAAAATATGTTTTCTGGGAGCAGGTTTCTTGGGGGGGCTTCTGGAGGAAGCCTTAGTTTCAGTTCAGTATAATCTCCCCAAATGCACCCAGGAGTTAAAGTCCAAATCCTTTTATTTCTCTTTCCAAGTATTGTCTCCTTCCTGGGGCTCGGTTAGCTTTCTTTAGAGGCCTATCTCTCTCCTTGGTTCCTGAGAACTCCGGTTGCTAATCCTTTACCTCTGCCAGCTTCTGTCTCTAGCTCCCACCAAATGTCTCCAAATCCAAAGGTTTGTACTTCAGCCTCCAGCCAGCACAAAGGTGGAAAATGGAATGAATCTGTCTCCTCCTCTAGTGGGCTTCTCCTCTAGTGGGCTTGTCCTTTTTGGCCCTGACAGCTCCTCCTTATATGTTCTCTTAAAGATGTGAATCTTCTGGAATTATAGTAAGTACTAAGTACAAGTAAATTAGAGAATCATTATCTCATCAATTCCACTGACTTGGCACCTTGTGAATATTTACAATATTCATCTTTAAAATTGTGAGGTCCAGGGGCAGCGAGGTGGCACAGTGGTTAGAGCACCAGCCCTGAATTCAGAAGGACCTGAGTTCAAATCTGGTCTCAGACACTTAACACTTCCTAGCTGTGTGACCCTGGGCAAGTCACTTAACCCCAGCCTTAAAAAAATAAAATAAAATTATGAGGCCTGAATTATCTTTCTCCCATTAATTCCCCCCAACCTATTGAGAAGGCAAGCAATTAGATACCCTTTATGAAGTCATGCAAAATATAGTTCTATATTAACCATATTATTTTTAAAAAAAGGAAAATAAAGTGTAAAAGTATGTTTCAATAAGCACTCACAATTATGAATAGACATTCTGCTCAATGAAAAAAATTTGTAAAAGGAGTGAGAAGATCAATGTTATAGGAGAGGGCAGATGTAACATAGAACCAAAGGTTGTGAAATTGATTGACAACATTCAATAACAAAATTGGAATTTCTAAAACATCGTAACAATCTTTCACCTATTTTTGCTGATAATATAAAGGTGTCAATGTAGCAAAAAGCTTTCAGATCTCTAATTGTATGAATAACATGAGAAGTGGCAGAAAACTCTCTGAAAGACAATACTGGAATGTTGTCTCTATTCTGTGCAAAAGACCAGATCTGGAGCACAGTTTTGAAATTTGAACTTTGTAATCAAATTTGAAGTTGTGAGAGGCATTAGTTGTGTCTCACATTATTCTTGTGAACATGATGTGTTCTAGATAACAGTACAATTATTTGGATTTTGAGTCATTTGATCAACTCAAATAATTGTGATCAATGGATCAGTACAATGTCTCAGGAGGTCTTTAGTGGATTGTTCCAAGGAACCACCTGAATCTGTGAGATACAAAGAGACAGAGAGATATATTATCATTAATCGTTAAAGATAATGATGGCATTCTTATCAAATTTTCAGAAATTTTCAATTCCTACTATAATGCTGGTAGGAACAGCAAAACACTCTGAATGAGCATCAAGGTCCATCAAAAATATTCAGGTGTAATTAGACATCAATGTAGGTAGCTCCATCTAATAATAGCTACATCTAATAATAATAGAGCACTAACTCAGGAATCAAGGAAGGCCCATCTTTCTGAATTCAAATCTGGCCTCAGACTTACTAGCTTGATGACACTGAGCAATTAACTGATTCTTATTTGCCTCAGTTACTTTACTAAAAAAAAAAAAAAAAAAACCCAGATAGGTTCACAAAGAGTTGAACATGATTGAATTAACATCGTCATCATCATAAATGACACTAAATTTGATAAAGAGAAAAATTGAAAGGGGCATGAAAGTTATATCCAAGTATTTGAAGGGAGGAGAGATTAGTTTTGTTATGCTTGGCTCCCACAAGCCCATTAGAAATGCAGAATGGGAGCAGTACCATGATGGACTTAGGACTGATACAGGAGGAAGTGAGTTCCCTCTCTCTATAGGTCTTCAAATAATAGAGGGATGATTGCTTGTTATGTTGAAGAAAAGATTCTTATTCAGGGATGAGTCAGACAAGAAGACCTCTGAAGTCCATTATAAAAACAAGATTCCATGAATCTGGGTCATCTTGTGTAACGTACTTTTCAGTGCAGAAATTTCTTTAACAGTATGCCTCACAGATAATGATCTCTAGTGACAAGAAGCTCACTTCTTCCCAAGGCAACACATTTCAAGACTGGACAGTTTTAATTGACAAAAAGTTCTTCTCATGTATCTTTATACATCGTAGATGCTTAATAAATGGTTGTTGAACTTTAATTTTTTTAACTCCCAATAAATGACAAGTATTGGCTTCTTGAGTTACACAAAATGAGTCTGCTCTTTCTTCTACAAAACACTCCTTTAAATTGTTGATTCCCCTTAATCTTCTCTGGTTCAAGATGAATAAATTCATTTCTTTCTATTGCTTTTACATTCTTCTTCCATCATAATCTTCTGAGGACTAAGCATTGTTGTTTATTTTTCAATCTCAAAAAGGATCATGACATAGAGGAGGTGATGCCGTAATGAACAAGTGAATTGAATTTAAGTGAGGGCAGGCTGGGCATAGTCACCTGACTCACTTTCCACTCCAGAGCCATCTGGGTCCACTGGCCAGATATAGATCAGAACAACTAGAGATGGTCTTGGATGCAATAGGAGACCTGGAGATGGTCTTGGATGCAATAGGAGACCTTGAACTTTTTAAACTAAGGTCTTCAACAGGTCTCAGATTGACTGAGGCCACACCCATTCAATGATGAAAGCTAAGTAGAAATTGAGGCAAAGAATGAGCTCTTTCACCTAGTCCAAAAAAAAAAAAAATTCTAAATAAATAAATAAAATCTGATAGGAGAATGCCATCCATGCAAAAATGATTGCTATGCATGTTCACTCTGAGTCAATCAGGACCCAAACAATGAACAATTGGGCTTGGCCTGGGACCTATTTTGGCCAAACAATGAGAGTTAGAGTGGTTTTGATTTAAGGCATGGTCATTAAGAAAGAAATGGGGGGGGGGGGGCAGAACAGAGATGGCAGAGAGGAGACAAGTCTTTTACTGAGTTCTCCCTGGTATCCCTCAAATCAAAACCAAATCAAGCCTCTGAACTGGTTTTGGAGTGACAGAACACACAAATGTTTGGAATATTTTGGAAGAACTTCAGAAAAGGTCTATTTCAATTGGGCATCTAGGAAGGAGGCAAGCTCAGGTGAGTGCAGGGACCTAGAATGGTGTAGTATCCTGTGATTTGGAGGAAATACTTAGAGGATTATACAGCAGTGTTGGCTACTCTATCCTAGATGCAAGCCAGTAGATCATCAGATTAGCAGCAAGAACATAAATACAAAGGGCAAATAGTGAGCCCCTAATCCCCAGAATAATGGTAGGCCTGTCCAACCTACCCAACACTAGAAGTTAGTCAGTACTGACCCAGAGCAGATAGTGTTACGTGTAGAGGAAGCTTGGGCAATTTCCTCATTGCCCTACAAGAAGACCTCAACCTTTTTTAAAAAAAATGGGCAAAAAAAAAAGCAAAAAAGAACTCTGACCATAGATAGATTTTATAAAGAAAGAGAAGAACAGATTTCAAACTGTGAGGACATGAAAAGCAGATCAATCATCTCCAGATGAAGCCCCAAAAGGTGATATGAATTAGTCTCCATCTCACAGGGTTCTGTTGGAAGAATTCAAAAAGGATCTTAAAAGAGAGTTAGAAGAAAAATGGGGAAAGGAAATGAGAACTTTGCAAGATGGTTTGGAAAAGGAAATGTAGAAATTATGTGAAGAAAACTGTGTGAAATAGACTTAGTAAAATAGAACAAATAATTCCTTACACAAAAAAAAAAAAACTTGACAAAATGGTAAAAGCATATAACTACTTACAAAATAGATTTGACAAAATGGAAAAAAAAATTCCTTGAAAAATAGAATTTGTAAAAATGGAAAAAAACTCATTGAACAAAACAACTCATTTAAAAATTCAATTGGCCAAATATAAAAGGAATTAAAAATGTAACTGAAGAAAATAATTCACTAAAAATTATAACAATAAATGGAAATGCATGACTCAATGAAACATCAAGAATCAGTCAAACAAAATAAAAAATGAAAGAAATAAAAGAAAATGTAAAATGCCTCATTGAAAAAACAACTGACCTGGAAAATATATCTAGGAGACACAATCTAAGGATTATTAGACTGCCTGAAAACTACAATGAAAAAAGAGCCTATAAATTATCTTTCAGGAAATCATCAAGGAAAACTATTCTGAGGTCCTAGAATTGGAAGGCAAAGTAGTCATTGAAAAAATTCACCGATCACCTCCTGAAAAAGACCTCAAAATGAAAATTGCAAGGAATATTGTAGCTAACTGTCAGAATTATTGGATCAAGGAAAAATATTGGAAGCAGCCAGAAAGAAATAATTCAAATATGAAAAAGCCACAATTTCAGGATTAACCAGGACCTATCAGCTTCTACCTTAAAGGATTGAAGGGTCTGGTATCTGATATTCTGAAAGGCAAATGAATCTGGATTGAAGCCAAGAATCAACTATCCAACTAAATTAAGTATTATCTTTCAGGGAAGATGATGGGCATTTAGTGATACAAGTGAATTTCATTTATTTCTCCTGAAAAGACCAGAATTGAACAAAAATTTTGATCTACAAATACACAAATCAAGAGAAACATAAAATAGTAAAAAAGAAAGAATTCATAAGAACTATATTTCTGTTATGGGTATGCTTAGAGAATACAGGTATAATTTTATTTTATTGTCATAATATAAAAAAAAAGAAACTAAAGGTGGAAAGAGTATTGAACTAGAAAAAGGAAAACAGAGGTTAAATGAGGGAAATTACATTTCATGAAGAGGCAAAGAAGATATATTATAATTGAGAGAAACAAAGGAAGGGGATGAACATTATGTGAATCTTACTCTTATCAGATTTGACTCAAAAAGAGAATATCAGACATATTTGGCTCCAGAGAGAAACTGGTCTCACCCTATAGGGAATTGGGAAAGGAAAGAGAGAGGATAATAGAAGGGAATACAGAAGTAATAGGGGAAAGGTATAAAAAAGGGAAGGGGCTAGAAAGTGGGAGGGATGTTTGAGGGAGGTGATAATAAGAAGCAAAATACTGGGGAGAAGGGAAAAGTGGAAAGAAAAGAGAAAAGTATAACTTGAGTAAATAAGATGGTAAGAAATATGAAATTAGTCATTTTAACTGTGAATGTGAATGGGATGAACTCTCATAAAGCTAAAGCAAAAAACAGACTGAATTAAAAAACAGAATCCTACAATATGTTGTTTACAAGAAACACATTTAAATGAGAGTAATACATACAAACTAAAGGTAAAAGGCTGGAGCAGAATCTTTTATGCTTCAGCTAATGTAAAAAAAAAAAAAAAAGCAGAGGTAGTGATCCTGATCTGAGATCAAGCAAAAGCAAAAATAGACCCAATTAAAAGAGATATGAAAGGAAACTTATATCTTGCTAAAGAGTACCATAGATAATGAAGCAATATCAATAATAAATATATATGCACAAAGTGGCATGGCATCCAAATTCCTAGAGGAAAGTTAAGAGAGCTGCAAGAAGAAATAGACAGCGAAATTATACTAGTGGAGATCTCAATTTTGCTCTTTCAGAACTAGATAAATTGAATCATAAAATAAATAAGAAAGAAGTTAAGAAGGTAAATAGAATACTAGAAAAGTTAGGTATGATAGATCTTTGGAGAAAATTGAATGGAAACAGAAAGGTGTATACTTTTTTCTCGGTGGTTCATTAAACCTAAACAAAAATTGGCCATATATTAGAGCATGAAAACCTCAAAATCAAATGCAGAAAGGCAGAAATAGTACATACATATTTTTCAGATCATGATACAATAAAAATCACAGGTAATAAAGAGCCAAGGGAAAATATATTAAAAAGAAATTGCAAACTAAATAATCTGATCCTGAGAATGAGTGAGTGAAACAACAAATTAGAAACACAATTGGTAATTTCATCCAAGAGAATTATAACAATGAGACAACATACCAAAATTTGCGGGACGCAGCCAAAGCAGTTTGTAGCATATTGCTAGATGTTTACTTGCATAAAATAGAGAAAGAGAAGATCTATGAATTGAGCTTGCAACTACAAAAACTAAAAAAGGAAAAAAATTTAAAATACCAATCAAATACTAAACTCAAAATTCTAAAATTAAAAGGAGAGATTAATAAATTTGAAAGTAAAAAAAAAACTATTGAATTAATAAAACTGAGTTGATTTTATGAACAAAGCAACAAAATAATTTGATTAGAAAAAAGAGATGGGCAGCTAGGTGGCTCAGGGGATAGAGCACTGGCCCTGAAGTCAGAAGGACCTGAGTTCTTAACACTTCACACTTCTTAGCTGTGTGACCATAGGCAAGTCACTTAACCCCAATTGCCTCAGAAAAACCAAAAAAAAAAAAAAAAAAAAAAAAGCAGAGGAAAATCAAACCATTATTCTCAAAATTCAAAAGGGAAAACTTTCCACCAATGAAGAGGAAATTGAAACAATAATTAGGAGCAATTTTGCCCAACTTTATACAAATAAATTTGATAATGCAAGTAAAATGGAGGAATAACTACAAAGATATGAATTCCCCATATTAACATAAGAGAAAATAAATTAAATAGTTCTATTTTAGAAAAAGAAATAGAACAAGCTATTAATCAACTCCCTAAGAAAAAATCTCCAAGGCCAGATGGATTTACATGTTAATTCAATCAAACATTTTAAGAACAATTAACTCCAATACTATATAAAGTATTTGTAAAAAAAAAAAAAAAAAAAAAAGGAATGAAGGACTCCTACCAAATTCCTTTTATGATACAGACATGATACTGATATCTAAACCAGGTAGAATGAAAACAGAGAAAGAAAATTATAACCAATTGCCCTAATGAATATTGATGCAAAAATCTTAAATGCAAAAAGATTATAGAAAGTCATCCCCAGTATATTACACCATGACCAAGTAGGATTTATACCAGTAATGCAGGGCTTGCTCAATATTGGGAAAACTATTAACATAGTTGACTATATCAATAACCAAATTGACAAAAGCCATGTGATTATCTCAATAGATGAAGAAAAAGCATTTGATAAAATGCAACATCCATTCCTATTAAAAACACTAGAAAATATAGGAATAAATGGACTTTTCCCTTAAAAAATCAATAGCATATATTTTAAAACCATCAGCAAGCATCATATGTAATGGAGATAAACTGGGACCATTTCCAATAAGATCAGGAGTTGAAAAAAGGTTGCTCACTATTACCATTACAATTCAATATTGTATTAGAAATGCTAGCTTTGGCAATAAGAGTAGAAAAACAAATTAAAAGAATTAGAGTAGGTAATGAGGAAACTGAATTATCACTCTTTGCAAATGATATGATGGTATACTTAGAGAACTCTAGAGAATCAGCTAAAAAATACTATTAGAAATAATCCACAACTAAAGCAAAATTACAAGATACAAAATAATATGCAGAATTCATCAGCATTTTTTTAACATCACTAACAAAATCCATTTAAAATATTTGTCAATAGTATAAAATATTTGGGAATCTATCTGCCAAGAGAAAGTCAGGAAATATATGAACAAAACTACAAAACACTTTCCACACAAATAAAGTCAGATCTAAACAATTAAAAAAATATTAAGTGATCTTGTACAGGTTGAGTGAATATAATAAAGATGACAATATTACCTAAGCTAATTTATTTATTTAGTGCTATGCCAAACTCCCAAGAAACTATTTTATTTAGAAATAATAACAATAAAATTCATCTAGAAGAAAAGCTCAAGAATTTCAAGAGAATTAATGAAAAAAAAAAAAAAAAAAAGGTAGAAAGAGGACTTCCGGCCAAAATGGTGGCATGGCTGCTTGAGCTCTGTGTTTTCTCTCAGGACTTACTTCATGACAAGCCTCAGAGTTAATGCTTGACCGGAAAAGAAACCCACAAATAATCACCAACAGACGACATCCTTGAAATCCACCAGAGAAGGTCTGTGTTTGCTCTGGGGAGGGTCAAACAGACTAGGCACAGATTGAGGGCAGGCAAGCCAGAGGGAGACAGACAGCTCATACAGCTCAGACCAGGGGGTGGGGAGGGGTATGATGTCTGCCATTTCTGCAAAAAGACTTTTACCCCAGTGTAGATATTCTATCTTGGCAGCAAACCAGGAGCAGCAGAGAGGGTATAAACACCGGAGGTGAAGAATAAAACCTTGGAAAGCTCTCAGAACGTGGCCAGACCCACCCCACCCGAAGTGACTTAACCCGTTCTCAGAGCCTCAGAGCACAGAAGCAATGCAGCCATCACTGTCCTGTTAGTAGCTCGCTGATGCCCTCCCCCCCAGTCTGTAGAGGAAGCCCATTAACACCATCCTGCTCCATCCCACCCAAAACAGACCAATTGTTTCTCTTGTCAATTTGTTTTCTTCCATTCCTGCTCTGACAAAATGAACAAAAAATTCAAAAGCACTCTAACCATTAACAGCTTCTGTATGGAGAGAGAACAGACTTCAAATACTGAGGAGACTAAAAACAGACTGTCCCCAGAGGAATCCCTTAAGGGGGATATGATATGCTCCTCAATACAAAAGAATCTCATAGAGGAAATCAAAAAGGCTCTCACAAGAGAGCTAGAAGAGAAATGAGAAAAGGAAAGGGAAGCTTGGCAAGAGAGCCTGGAGAAGTTATCCAGAGTGGATAAAGAGATCAAATCATTGAGAAACAAAATTAGTGAACTGGAAAAGGTAAACAATTCCAAGGAAAACAGGATTAGTGAGCTGGATAAAGAAAACAGCTCTCTAAAAAATAAAATGGATAAAATGGAAAAAAATTCCATAGAAGAAAAAACTCACTTAAATACACAATTGGACAATTACAAAAAGATATAAAAAAAGTGAGTGAAGAAAATACATCATTGAAAATTAGACTCAAACAAGTAGAAATGAATACTCAAGGAGAAACCAAGAAGTAGTCAAGCAAAACCAGAGAAATGAAACAATTGAAAAGAATGTCAAGTACCTTATTAGAAAGACAACAGACCTGGAAAACAGATCCAGGAGAGACAATTTGAGAATAATCGGACTCCCTGAAAAATGTGAGGAAAAAAAGAGCTTGGACACTATTTTTGAGGAAATTATCAAAGAGAACTGCCCAGACGTTCTGGAAACAGAAGGTAAAATAGATATTGAAAAAATTCATCAATCACCTACTGAAAGGGACCCTAAATTCAAAATACCAAGAAAGATAGTGGCCAAGTTCAAGAACCATCAGACAAAGGAAAAAATACTGGAAGCTGCTAGAAAAAAGTAATTCAGATATGGAGGAGCCACAAGAAGGATAACACAGGATCTAGCAGCATCCACATTAAAAGAACGAAGGGCCTGGAACATGATATTCCGAAAGGCTAAGGAACTTGGTATGCAGCCAAGAATAACTTACCCAGCAAAAATGAGCATCGTTTTCCAGGGAAGAAGATGGACATTTAATGAAATAAATGAATTCTATCTATTCTTGATGAAAAAAACAGATCTACATAAAATGTTTGATCTTCAAATACAGAATTCAAGAAATTTCTAAAAAGGTAAAAAGAAATCTTGAGAACTATATTTCTGTCATAAAGACATGTAAAGAACACATGTATAATATGTCCTAGAAACTAGAGGTGGAAAGGAAATTATATCACAAAAAAAGGTAAAGTGGTGGTACTACATCTCATGAAGAGGCAAAGGTAACCTATTATAACTGAGAAAAAGAAAGGAGGGAGATGAAGATAGTGTGTATCAATAGACATATCTGATTTATGGTGAAACTTCTTCCACTTCATTGAAAAGTGAGAGGGAAGGAGTAAGCTAAGGGGAAGGGAATAGAGAAATTGTGAGAAAAAAGGGGTAAAATAGGAAGAGGAACTTTAAGGTGGGGGAGGGATACTAAAAAGGGAGGGCTGTGAAAAGCAAGTGGTGTTCACAAGTTTAATACTGGGTAGGGGGGTAAGAGGGACGGAAAGGAGAAAAGCATAAGCAGGGGTTAACAGGATGGCAAGCAATATAGAATTAGTCATTCTAACCATAAATGTGAATGGGGTAAACTGCCTCATAAAGAGGAAGCAGTTAGCAGACTGGATTAAAAGTCAGAATCCTACTATATGTTGTTTACAGGAAACACACCTGAAACAGGGTGATACATTCAAACTAAAAGTAAAAGGGTGGAGCAGAATCTACTATGCTTCAGGCAAAGCCAAAAAAGCAGGGGTAGCCATTCTCATCTCAGATCAAGCAAAAACAAAAATTGATCTAATTAAAAGAGATAAGGAAGGGGGACTATATCTTGCTAAAGGGTAGCATAGATAATGAAATAGTATCAATATTAAACATATACATACCAAGTGGTACAGCATCTAAATTCTTAAAAGAGAAATTAAAAGAGCTGCAAGAAGAAATAGACAGCAAAACTATAATAGTGGGAGATCTCAACCTTGCACTCTCAGAATTAGATGAATCAAACCACAAAATAAATAGGAAAGAAGTCAAAGAGGTAAATAGAATACTAGAAAAGTTTGATATGATAGATCTTTGGCGAAAGCTAAATGCAGACAGAAAGGAGTATACTTTCTTCTCAGTAGTTCATGGAATCTATTCAAAAATTGATCATGTACTAGGGCATAAAAACCTCAAAATCAAATGCAATAAGGCAGAAATAGTAAATGCATCCCTTTCAGACCACAATTCAATGAAAATTACATTTAATAAAAAGCCAGGGGAAAATAGACCAAAAATTAATTGGAAACTAAATAATTTTATGCTAAAGGATGATTGGGTAAAATAGCAAATCATAGACATAATTAATAACTTCACCCAAGAAAATGACAATAATGAGACATCATACCAAAATGTATGGGATACAGCCAAAGCAGTAATAAGGGGAAGTTTTATATCTCTACAGGACTACTTGCATAAAATAGAGAAAGAGAGGGCCAACGAATTGGGCTTACAACTAAAATTGCTGGAAAAGGAACAAATTAAAAACCCCCAGACAAACACAAAATTTGAAATTCTAAAAATAAAAGGTGAGATTAATAAAATTGAAAGTAAAAAAACTATTGAATTAATTAATAAAACTAAGAGTTGGTTCTATGAAAAAGCCAACAAAATAGAAAAACCCTTAGTAAACCTGATTAAAAAAGGAGAGAGAAAAAGCAAATTGTTAGTCTTGAAAATGAAAAGGGAGAACTCACCACTAATGAAGAGGAGATTAGAACAATAGTTAGGAGCTACTTTGCTCAATTTTATGCCAATAAATTCGATAACTTAAATGAAATGGAAGAGTACCTTCAAAAATATAGCTTGCCCACATTAACAGAGGAAGAAGTAAGTAGTCTAAATAGTCCCATTTTAGAAAAAGAAATAGAACACGCTATTAACCAACTCCCTAAGAAAAAATCCCCAGGACCAGATGGATTTACATGTGAATTCTACCAAACATTTAAAGAACAACTAACTCCAATGCTATATAAACTATTTGAAAAAATAGGGGATGAAGGAGTCCTACCAAATCGTTTTATAACACAGACATGGTACTGATACCTAAACCAGGTAGGGTGAAAACTGAGAAAGAAAATTATAGACCAATTTCCTTAATGAATATTGATGCTAAAATCTTAAATAAGATATTAGCAAAAAGACTTCAGAAAATCATCCCCAGGATAATACACTATGATCAAATAGGATTTATACCAGGAATGCAGGGCTGGTTCAATATTAGGAAAATTAGTAGGATAATTGACCACATTAATAATCAAATTAATAAAAACCATATGATCATCTCAATAGATGCAGAAAAAACATTTGATAAAATCCAACATCCATTCCTACTAAAAACGCTTGAGAGTATAGGAATAAGTGGACTATTCCTTAAAATAATAACGAGCATATATTTAAAACCATCAGTAAACATCATATGTAAAGGCGTTAACTAGAACCTTTCCCTGTAACATCAGGAGTGAAACAAGGTTGCCCACTATCACCATTACTGTTCAATATTATACTAGAAACGATAGCCTTGGCACTAAGAGCCGAGAAAGAGATTCAAGGAATTAGAGTAGGAAATGAGGAAATCACACTATCACTCTTTGCAGATGACATGATGGTATACTTAGAGAACCCCAAAGACTCTGCTAAAAAGCTATTAGAAATAATTCAGAACTTTAGCAAAGTTGCAGGATACAAAATAAATCCACATAAATCCTCAGCATTTTTATACATTTCCAACACAATCCAATAGCAAGAGATACAAAGAGAAATCCCATTCAAAATAACAGTGGATAATATAAAATACTTGGCAATATATCTACCAAAGGAAAGTCAGGAATTATATGAGCAAAAATGAAACACTTGCCACAAAAATAAAGTCAGATTTAAATAATTGGAAAGACATTCAGTGCTCTTGGATAGGCCGAGCAAATATAATCAAGATGGTAATACTACCTAAACTAATCTATTTATTTAGTGCTATACCAATCAGACTCCCAAGAAACTTTTAATGACCTAGAAAAAATAACAACAGAATTCATGTGAAACAACAAAAGGTCAAGAATTTCAAGAGAAGTAATGAAAAAAAAATTAAATGAAGGTGGTCTAGCTGTACCTGATTTAGAACTTTATTATAAAGCAACAGTCACCAAAACCATTTGGTATTGGCTAAGAAATAGACTAGTTGATCATTGGAATAGGTTAGGATCAAAGGGCAAGATAGTGAATAAAAATAGCAATCTAGTGTTTGACAAACCCAAAGATCCCAACTTTTGGGATAAGAATTCATTATTTGACAAAAACTGCTGGGAAAACTGGAAATTAGTATGGCAGAAACTAGGCATGGACCCACATTTAACACCACATACTAAGATTAGATCAAAATGGGTCCAAGATTTAGGCATAAAGAACGAAATCACAAATAAATTGGAGGAACATGGAATGGTTTACCTCTTGGACTTGTGGAGGAGGAAGGAGTTTGTTTCCAAAGGAGAATTAGAGACCATTATTGATCACAAAATAGAAAATTTTGAATACATAAAATTAAAAAGTTTCTGCACAAACAAAACTAATGCAAACAAGATTAGAAGGGAAGTAACAAATTGGGAAAACATTTTTACAGTTAAAGGTTCTGATAAAGGCCTCATCTCCAAAATATACAGAGAATTGACTCTAATTTATAAGAAATCAAGCCATTCTCCAATTGATAAATGGTCAAAGGATATGAACAGACAATTTTCAGATGAAGAAATTGAAACTATTTCCACTCATATGAAAGAGTGTTCCAAATCACTACTGATCAGAGAAATGCAAATTAAGACAACTCTGAGATATCATTACACACCTGTCAGATTGGCTAAGATGACAGGAACAAATAATGATGAATGTTGGAGGGGATGTGGGAAAACTGGGACACTGATGCATTGTTGGTGGAGTTGTGAAAGAATCCAACCATTCTGGAGAGCAATCTGGAAGTATGCCCAAAAAGTTATCAAACTGTGCATACCCTTTTACCCAGCAGTGCTACTTCTGGGCTTATATCCCAAGGAAATACTAAAGAAGGGAAAGGGACCTGCATGTACCAAAATGTTTGTGGCAGCCCTTTTTGTAGTGGCTAGAAACTGGAAAATGAACGGATGCCCATCATTTGGACAATGGTTGGGTAAATTATGGTATATGAAGGTTATGGAATATTATTGTTCTGTAAGAAATGACCAATAGGAGAAATACAGAGAGGCTTGGAGAGACTTACATCAACTAATGCTGAATGAAACGAGCAGAACCAGGCGATCATTACACACTTCAACAATGATAGTGTATGAGGATATATTCTGATGGAAGTTGATATCTTCAACATAGAGAAGAGTTAATCCAATTCTAATTGATCAATGATGGACAGAATCAGCTACATCCAGAAAAGGAACACTGGGAAATGAGTGTAAACTGTGAGCATTGTTTTGTTTTGTTTCTCTTCCCAGATTATTTTTACCTTCCAAATACAATCCTCCTTTGCAACAACAACAACAACAACAAAATTCTGTTCTGAACATATATATTGTACCTAGGATATACTATAAGATATTTAATATGTATGGGAATGCCTGCCATCTAGGGGAAGGGGTGGAGGGAAGGAGGGGAAAAACTCAGAACAGAAGGGAGTACAAGGGATAATGTAAAAAAAAAAAAAATTTACCTATTCATATGTACTGTCAAATAAAATGTTATAATTATAAAAATTAATAAAAAAGGGGAAAAAACAAACAAAGGTGACCCAGCTATATCAGATCTAACACTATGTTATAAAGCAGTGGTCATCAAAACCATTTGGTACTGGCTAAAGACATAGAGTAGTTGATCAGTAGAATAGGTTAGCTTCATAGGAAAAAATAGTCAATAACTATAGTAGTTTAATATTTGAAAAACCCAAAGACTCCAGCTTTTAGGATAAGAACTCACTATTTGACAAAAACTGCTGGGAAAATTGGAAACTAGTATGGCAGAAACTAGGCATTGACTCATACTTAATACCATATACAAGATAAGATCAAAATGGGTTCATGATTTAGACATAAAGAGTCATACTATGAGCAAATTAGAAGAACATAGAATAGTTTATCTCTCAGATCTGTGGAAAAGAAAGGCATTCGTGACCAAAGATGAACTGGAAATCATTATTGAACACAAAATATATAATTTGATTATATTAAATTTAAAAGATTTTGTACAAACAAAACAAATTCCGATAAGATTAGAAGGGAAGCCATAAACTGGGAAAACATTTTATATTCAATGGTTCTGACAACGGCTTCATTTCTAAAAAAAAAATTAGTGAGAGAGCGAATTAACACAAATTTATAAGAATTCAACCCAGTCTCTAACTAATAAGTGGTCACAGGAACATGCAATTTTCAGATGAAGAAATTAAACCACTTCTAGTCATATGAAAAGGTGGACTAAATCATTATTAATCAGAGAAATGGATATTAAGACAACTGAAGTAAAATTATATACCTCTCAGATTGGCTAAGATGACAGGAAAAGATAATGATGAATGTTGGAGGGGACATGGGAAAACTGGAATACTAACACATTGTTGATGGAATTGTAAAGGGATCCAAAAATTCTGGATAGCAATTTGGAACTATACCCAAAAGGCCATTAAACTGTGCATACCCTTGATCTTGCAGTGTTTTTCTACTGGACTTGTATCATAAAAGAGATCATAAAAGAGGGAAAAGAGACCCACATGTGCCAAAAATGTTTTGTAAACAACCGAATAAGTTTACGGTATATGAAATATTATTGTTTCTGTAAACAAATGACTAGCAGGGATGATTTCAGAGAGGCTTGAAAAAGACTTACATGAACTGATGCTAAGTGAAATGAGCAGAAACCAGAAGATCATTATATACCAAAAACAGCAAGATTATACAATGATCAATTCTAATGGACCTGAATCTTGTCCACAATGAGGTGATTAAGACCAGTTTCGATGCTCTTGTGATGAAGAATGCCATTTTAACCCAGAAAGAGGACAGTGGGAACTAAATATGGACCTCAATATATTATTTTCACTCTTTTTGTTATTTGCTTGCATTTTGTTTGCTTTCTCATTTTTTTTTTCTTTTTGGATCTGATTTTCCTTTTGCAGCATGACATCTGTGAAAAATATACATAAAGGAATTGCACATTTAACATATATTGGATCCCTTGCCAAATGGGTAAGAGGAGGGAAGGGAGGGAAAAAAATTAGAACACAGATTTTTGTAGGCATGAATTCCAAAAATGATCCATGTATATATTTTGAAAATAAAAGCTATTATAGTTTTTTTAATTATTAAAACAAACAAACAAACAAAAAAAAGATAGAAACAGAATCTAGCCAGAAAACTCCAAGATAATTTGAAATAGTTGTCATCCAAAAAAAATAGTTTTTTTTTTATGAAACTTCTGTAGGTAGTAGTTCTGTAGTACATAGGGTACTATGTGAAACAGAGGAAGGGAAGAAGGGAAGGAAAGGAGGGAAAGAGTAATTCAGAGGATATTTTTGATTTGTCTCTGTGCTTCAAAAAATTAGGCTAAAAAGCTGTGCAAAAATTAATTTGTTTATCCATGTAGCTGAACCCTCACTTTCATTCTGATTATAGGACTTCATCTTAAATAAATCAGATCTCTCTCTTTTCCTGTTCTCATGACAGTCACAAGTGTTGTTTCTATTTTACTGCTCTATAAATGTCACTCAAACATCAATTCCAAATGTTACCCTCTGCCGTTGTTTTTAGTTTCATTTTGATACAGTAGCTAAGGCCTCTACACACACACATACTAATCCCCAGGTAGAGGAGACCATCTGTGGTTCTGTTGGAAACCTTACTGTGCTTGTACTTAAGTGTTTCCTTTCATTACCTGTTTATCTTGACCTGATCTATACTGATTGTGCATTTTCTGTGGCCTTCTTATGATTTTTCTCCTCATCGATATTTGCCATATCCTGTATTTCAAAACCAAAAATAAGGGAAATCAGTGCCTCCTTTCCAGCCTCTCTTTTCCTATCTTCTCAAGACAATGTGCTTACAATAAATACTTTCTAAAAATAAAGCAGGCAAGACTATTACCAATACCACTCAAAGGTGCCTTTCTTTATAGCCTAAGACTCTGGACAAGTCTCAGCTCAAGCCTAACCCATCCCAGTACCCTTAGTTTCCACAAAATCTTCAACTGTTCCTTAGGCTAGTTGGATTTTCAAGTTTCTCACCATTCTTAACCCTTTACTTACTTAGAAAGTGGAGCTGAGAACTGATCTCTGTCCTCAATTTTCCATGATGTTGGTATTGCTCCTAATCAAAGATTAAGCTGGTATTCTGACTGAATGTTTAACAGTTGCATCACATGAAAACTGCTTGTATTAAGGCTTTTCTCCACTATAACCCTGAAATCTTTTTTCCATCCCCATATTAATTGCCACCAAATCAAATCTTTATCATATAGAAATTAAATAGTCAATCTTTTTATAACTTAAAGGTAGGGCTTTACATTTATTATTTACATTAACATTTGTATTCTTTTTCTAGCTTATCAAAATAATTTTGAGTACTGCTTCTGCCCTCTCTGGAACTAGAATCAATGAGTGGAGAAATTGAAGACCAAAAAATGTAAGTTATTTTCTCCAGGTCATTCAGGAAGTAGATAGAAGGATAGTTTGGGTTTTTTGGTTTTGTTTTTTTGGAAGAAATGAAAGAGGCCATTCTCTGCCTCATTTCTTATCCAGCCTTAATCACTGAATGGACTTTGCCTCAGTCAAACAGAAACCTGGGACGGACTTTAACTTAAAGAGACCAAGGTATCTCATTACATCCAGAATTATGTCCAGTTGTCCTGATCTATATTTTGGCACTGGACCCAGATGGTTGTGGAAAAAAATGAGGTGGGTGAACTTGCACAACTAGTTCTTCCTCACTAATATCCAATTCACTTGCTAATCACAGCATCATTTCCCTGATGTCATAGTTGTCATAGAGAATGAAAGACAATCAATGACAGAAACGATATGATTTGAATTCAGTCCTTTTGTTGACTAATTCAGAAGCCTTCAACACTGATTGATAGCTCTTTCCATTGTTCATTATATACCTCTGCTCCCTATTTTAGTTTTTTCTCTGCCCAGCTTTATGCCATCTTCAGATTATATAAGTTTAAATTTTATCTATGAATCATAGATAAAAAAGATTGAGCAGGAATGACTTCTGTAATGATAAAGTGTCTGAAGTAGGATTTTAACTCCAGATTCAATATTTTATTTGTTCTGCCATTTAGTTTGCTTTTAGAAATTTGTCTGCTTCCCTTAAGTTTTTTTCCTACCACCCCACAAAAAAAATGTTCAGAAATCAGTTTCCTCCAATGCCTAATCATTATTTCTAGGCTCTTTTAGTTTTTTTCAAATCCATTCTTAGTAGATGACTTTGCCCCATACATTTCTGAGAATTAAGGCAATCAGGAGTGAACTCTTGTATAGCTATTCCCCTCTCTATCAATGTATCTCTATATTTCAAATACACACACACACACACACACACACACACACACACACACACACACACACCTCTTCATCCTTTACTACTTTACTACTATCTTAGAGAAGATATTGTCATTTCTCATTTCTAAAGCTAACTCTCCAAGGAAATATGCTTTTAATCCTAACTTTACCCATCTTTTCTAGAATGTTGTTCACTCTATTATCTCTTTTCTCTATTAATTTCACCCAGTTGCCCCATTGAACTAATATTCTATTTATTACTTCCTCTTATGGTTAGGCTGCCTAAAAAAAAGCTGTCTATCCCTGCAGTTTTCACTTTCTTACCATCCTTTTTCACTTTTGTCATCAATTTTTTTCTCCCCAGCATTTTACAACAGTTTCAAAGATCACAATGATTCCTCATAACCATTATCTTTCCTCAATCTGGATTTTCCTTGACCTTACTGAAACATATGACAGTGTTGTCTAGTCTTAAAAATGCCTTATTCCACCTTGGCTTCTGGGAAACTCTTTTTCCTAACTTGATTCCACCTATCTGACCTCAACTTCTCTTTGCCCTTAACAAGCTAAGACACTTCTCAAGGATCTATCCTTAGACCTCAACTTCTCTTTCCACCTAGTAAAGTGGGACACTTCTCAAGCGTCTATGCTCAGATTTCGCCTTTCCTTGAAGATCTCATAGATTCCCATGATCATTACTAATTATGAACAGCTCCTAAATTTTTGTTTCTAGCCATCTTACACCAGAACTCTAGTCCTGAATTTCCATTAGTCTATTTGCCATTTCTTCTCACAGTTCTTTCTTTCAACTAAAAACACTAAAGTCATCTTTCCTTAGAATGATTTCTTCTTACTCCTTATCACTTCACTATTTATTGGTACCACCATTCTCCCACTCACCCAGCTCAAAAGCTTTAGTCATCTTAGACTCTTTCACCATCTTCACCCTCCACTTCCAATTAGTGCCTATGCCCTGTTCATTCTTATCTTGTAAAGGTCCTTTCCATTCTTTTCTTGTCTTAAAAATGAAAAGGAAGAACTTTCCACTAATGAAGAGGAAATTAGAGCAATAATTAGGAGTTACTTTGCACAACTTTATGCCAATAAATTTGATAACTGAAATGAAATGGATAAATGCCTTAAAAAATATAGGTTGTCCAGAATAACAGAGGAAGAAGTAAATTGGTTAAATAGTCCCATTTTAGAAAAAGAAATAGAAAAAGCTATTAATCAACTCCCTAAGAAAAAAATCCCCAGGACCAGATGGATTACATGTGAAGTCTACCAAACATTTAAAGAATAATTGACTCCAATGCTATATAAACTATATGAAAAAATAGGGAATGAAGGACTCCTACCAAATTTCTTTTATGACACAGACATGGTACTGATACCTATACTAGGTAGAATGAAATCATAAAAAGAAAATTATAGACAAATCTTCCTAATGAACATTGATGTAAAAATCTTAAATAAAATATTAGCAAAAAGATTACAGAAAATCATCCCCAGGATAATACACCATGACCAAGTTGGATTTATACCAGGAATGCAGAGCTGGTTCAATATTAGGAAAACTATTAACATATTTGACTATATCAATAACCAAATTAATAAAAAACATATGATCATCTCAGTAGATGCAGAAAAAAGCATTTGATAAAATCCAACACACATTTCTATTAAAAATATAATAAAATCATGAGTGAAACAAGGTTGCCCACTATCACCATTATTATTCAATATTGTGTTAGAAATGCTAGCTTTGGAAAAAGAGATGAAAAAGATTAAAGGAATTAGAATAAGTAATGAGGAAATCAAATTATCACTCTTTGCAAATGATATAATGGTATACTTAGAGAACCCCAGATATTCTACTAAAAAGCTATTAGAAATAATCCACAACTTTAGTAAAGTTGCAGGATACAAAATAAATCCACAAAAATATCAGCATATTTATACATCACTAACAAAATCCAACAGTAAGAGATACAAAGAGAAATTCCATTTAAAATAATTGTTGACAGTATAAAATATGTGTGAATTTTTCTGCAAAGGGAAAATCAGGCACTATACGAGCAAAACTACAAAATATTTTACACATAAATAAAGTCAGATCTAAACAATTGGAAAAATATTAAATGCTCTTGGATTGTAGAGTTAATATAATAAAGATGGCAATACACCCTAAACTAATCTATTTATTTAGTGATATACCAATCAGACTTCCAAGAAACTTTTTAATGACCTAGAAAAAATAACAATAAAATTCATCTGGAAGAACAAAAGGTCAAGAATTTCAAGGGAAAAAAATCAAATGAAGGTGGCCTAGCTATACCTGATCTAAAATTATATTATAAAGCAGCTGTCATCAAAATCATTTGGTATTAGCTAAGAAATGGAGTAGTTGATCAGTGGAATAGGTTAGCTTCAAAAGACAAAATAGTCAATGTGTATAGCAGTCTAGTGTTTGACTAACCCAAAGACCTCAATTTTTGAGATAAGAATGCATTATTTGACAAAACCCGCTGGGAAATTTGAAAATTACTATGTCAGAAACTAGGCATATTTAACACCATACACCAAGATAAGATCAAAATGGGTTTATGATCTAGGCAGAAAGAATGAGATAATAAATAAATTAGAAGTACATAAGATAGTTTACCTCTCAGACCTGTGGAATAGCAAGGAATTTGTGACCAAAGAAGAGCTAAAGATCATTATGGATCACAAAATAGAAAATTTTGATTATATCAAGTTAAAAAGCTTTTGTACAAACAAAAGTAATGCAGACAAGATTAGAAGGAAAGCCATAAATTGGGAAAACATCTTTAGAGTTAAAGATTCTGATAAAGGTTTCATTTCCAAAAATATGTAGAGAACTAACTTAAATGTGTAAGAAATCAAGCCATTATCCAATTGATAAATGATCAAAGGATATGAACAGACAATTTTCAGATGATGAAATTGAAACTATTTCTATCCATATGAAAATGTGTTCCAAGTCATTATTGATCAGAGAAATGCAAATGAAGACAACTCTGAGATACCACTACACATCTCTCAGATTGGTAAGATGACAGAAAAAGATTATGATGAATGTTGGAGGGAATGTGGGGAAACTGGGACACTGACACATTGTTGGTGGAGTTGTGAATAGATCCAACCATTCTAGAGAGCAATTTGGAACTATGCTCAAAAAGTTGTCAAAATGTGGTTACTCTTTGATCCAGCAGTGTTACTACAGGGCTTATATCCTAAAGAGATATTAAAGAAGGAGGGAAAAGGACCTGCACATGCAAAAATGTTTGTTGCAGCTTTTTTTTTTTTTTTTTTTTTAGTAGTGGCTAGAAACTGGAAATTGTATAAATACCTATCAATTGGATAATGGCTGGGCAGACTGTGGTATATGAATGTTATAGAATTTATACAATAAGTAGGTGAATCTTGGTTGCAATCCTAGCTCCATTGCTCTCTGGGATATTATAATCCAAGCCTTTAATGTAGAAGATAAATCTAACCACAAAATAAATAGGAAAGAAGTCAAAGAGGTAAATAGAATACTAGAAAAGTTTGATATGATAGATCTTTGGCGAAAGCTAAATGGAGACAGAAAGGATTATACTTTCTTCTCAGTAGTTCAAAACCTATACAAAAACTGATCATATACTAGGGCATAAAAACCTCAAAATCAAATGCAATAAGGCAGAAATAGTAAATGCATCCCTTTCAGACCACAATTCAATGAAAATTACATTTAATAAAAAGCCAGGGGAAAATAGACCAAAAAATAATTGGAAACTAAATAATTTTATGCTAAAGGATGATTGGGTAAAACAGCAAATCATAGACATAATTAATAACTTCACCCAAGAAAATGACAATAATGAGACATCATACCAAAATGTATGGGATACAGCCAAAGCAGTGATAAGGGGAAGTTTTATATCTCTAGAGGCCTACTTGCATAAAAAAGAGGAAGAGAAGGTCAATGAATTGGGCTTACAACTAAAAATGCTAGAAAAGGAACAAATTTAAAAACCCCAGACAAACATGAAACTTGAAATTCTAAAAATAAAAGGTGAGATTAATAAAATTGAAAGTAAAAAAAAACTATTGAATTAATTAATAAAACTAAGAGTTGATTTCATGAAAAAACAAAAAAACAAAATACAAAAACCCTTAGTAAACCTGATATAAAAAAGGAAAGAGAAAAAACAAATTGTTAGTCTTGAAAATGAAAAGGGAGAACTCACCACTAATGAAGAGGAGATTAGAACAAAAGTGAGGAGCTACTTTGCTCAATTTTATGCCAATAAATTTGATAACTTAAATGAAATGGAAGAGTACCTTCAAAAATATAGCTTGCCCACATTAACAGAAGAAGAAATAAGTAGTCTAAATAGTCCCATTTCAGAAAAAGAAATAGAACACGCTATTAACCAACTCCCTAAGAAAAAATCCCCAGGACCAGATGGATTTACATGTGAATTCTACCAAATATTTAAAGAACAATTAGCCCCAATGCTATATAAACTATTTGAAAAAATAGGGGATGAAGGAGTCCTACCAAACTCCTTTTATGACACAGACATGGTACTGATACCTAAACCAGGTAGGGTGAAAACTGAGAAAGAAAATTATAGACCAATTTCCTTAATGAATATTGATGCTAAAATCTTAAATAAGATATTAGCAAAAAGACTTCAGAAAATCATCCCCAGGATAATACACTATGATCAAATAGGATTTATACCAGGAATGCAGGGCTGGTTTAATATTAGGAAAACTAGTAGGATAATTGACCACATTAATAATCAAATTAATAAAAACCATATGATCATCTCAATAGATGCAGAAAAAACATTTGATAAAATCCAACATCCATTCCTACTAAAAACGCTTGAGAGTATAGGAATAAGTGGACTATTCCTTAAAATAATAACGAGCATATACTTAAAACCATCAGTAAACACCATATGTAAAGGCGTTAACTAGAACCTTTCCCTGTAACAAAGTTGCCCACTATCACCATTACTATTTGATATAGTACTAGAAATGCTAGCCTTGGCAATAAGAGCTTCAAGGAATTAGAGTAGGAAATGAAGAAATCAAATTATCACTCTTTGCAGATGACATGATGGTATACTTAGAGAACCCCAAAGACTCTGCTAAAAAGCTATTAGAAATAATTCAGAACTTTAGCAAAGTTGCAGGATACAAAATAAATCCACATAAATCCTCAGCATTTTTATACATTACCAACACAATCCAATAGCAAGAGATACAAAGAGAAATTCCATTCAAAATAACAGTGGATAATATAAAATACTTGGGAATATATCTACCAAAGGAAAGTCAGGAATTATATGAGCAAAATTATGAAACACTTGCCACAAAAATAAAGTCAGATTTAAATAATTGGAAAGACATTCAGTGATCTTGGATAGGCCTAGCGAATATAATCAAGATGGCAATACTCCCTAAACTATTTATTTAGTACTATACCAATCAGATTGCCAAGAAACTATTTTAATGACCTAGAAAAAATAACAACAAAATTCATATGGAAGAACAAAAGGTCGAGAATTTCAAGGGAAATAATGAAAAAAAAATTAAATGAAGGTGGTCTAGCTGTACCTGATCTAGAACTATATTATAAAGCAGCAATCACCAAAACCATTTGGTATTGGCTAAGAAATAGACTAGTTGATCAGTGGAATAGGTTAGGTTCACAGAGCAAGATAGTGAATAAAAATAGCAATCTAGTGTTTGACATACCCAAAGATCCCAACTTTTGGGATAAGAATTCATTATTTGACAAAAACTGCTGGGAAAACTGGAAATTAGTATGGCAGAAACTAGGTATGGACCCACATTTAACACCACATACTAAGATAAGATCAAAATGGGTCCATGATTTAGGCATAAAGAACAAGATCATAAATAAATTAGAGGAACATAGGATAATTTACCTCTCAGACTTGTGGAGGAGGAAGGAATTTGTGACCAAAGGAGAACTAGAGATCATTATTGATCACAAAATAGAAAATTTTGATTACATCAAATTAAAAAGCTTTTGTACTAACAAAACTAATGCAAACAAGATTAGAAGGGAAGTAACAAATTGGGAAAACATTTTTACAGTTAAAGGTTCTGATAAAGGCCTCATCTCCAAAATATACAGAGAATTGACTCTAATTTATAAGAAATCAAGCCATTCTCCAATTGATAAATGGTCAAAGGATATGAACAGACAATTTTCAGATGATGAAATTGAAACTATTTCCACTCATATGAAAAAGTATTCCAAATCACTATTGATCAGAGAAATGCAAATTAAGACATCTCTGAGATACCACTACACACCTATCAGATTGGCTAAGATGACAGGAACAAATAATGATGAATGTTGGAGGGGATGTGGAAAAACTGAGACACTGATGCATTGTTGATGGAGTTGTGAAAGAATCCGGCCATTCTAGAGAGCAATCTGGAATTATGCCCAAAAAGTTATCAAACTGTGTATACCCTTTGATCCAGCAGTGCTACTTCTGGGCTTATATCCCAAGGAAATACTAAAGAAGGAAAAGGGACCTGTATGTGCCAAAATATTTGTGGCAGCCCTTTTTTTAGTGGCTAGAAACTAGAAAATGAATGGATGCCCATCATTTGGAGAATAGTTGGGTAAATTATGGTATAGGAATGTTATGGAATACTATTGGTCTGTAAGAAATGACCAACAGGATGAATACAGAGAGGCTTGGAGAGACTTACATCAACTAATGCTGAATGAAATGAGCAGAACCAGGAGATCATTACACACTTCAACAATGATACTGTATGAGGATGTATTCTGATGGAAGTGGATATCTTCAACATAGAGAAGAGCTAATCCAATTCCAATTTGTCAATTATGGACAGAATCAGCTACACCCAGAAAAGGAACACTGGGAAATGAGTATAAACTGTTAGTATTTTTTGTTTTTCTCCACAGATTATTTTTACCTTCCAAACCCAATTATTCCTTTGCAACAACAAAAACAACAAAATTCGGTTCTGAACATATATATTGTACCTAGGATATACTATGACATATTTAATATATATGGGAATGCTTGCCATCTAGGGGAGGGGGTGGAGGGAAGGAGGGGAAAAATTCAGAACAGAAGGGAGTACAAGGGATAATGTTGTAAAAAATTACCTATGCATTTGTACTGTCAAACAAAAATGTTATAATTATAAAATTAATTAAAAAAAAAAAGAAAGATGCTGTACAGGTGCTTTTTTTGATCATGATTTTCAGGCAAACCAATAAATTTTAAATTATCTCTTTTGGATCTATTTTCCAGTTCAATTATTTTTCTAATGAGATATTTCACATTTTTTCTATTGGTTTTTTTTTTATTGTATCTTGATTCTCATAAAATATTAGCTTCCTTTTGCTCAATTCTTCTTTTAAGGAATTATTTTCGTCAGTGAGTTTTTGTTCCTCTTTTTTCCCAATTAGCCAATTTTGCTTTTTAAGGCGTTCTTATTAGCTTTTTGTATTTCTTTTTTCTACTTCTTTAAATTCTTTCCTAATTTTTCTTCTGTCTCTCTTACTTGATTTCCAAAGTTCCTTTTGAACTCTTACATGTGTAGAGGGCCACAGATCATGGGAAATCTGGGTGAGGTATAAAACACTCCCACCCAGCCAGGGAACCTGCTGTGACAGTGTCTGTTTTGGCTCTCATCCCCCTTGGGGGCATCTCAGCCTTCCTGAGAAGTCGGGGGCATGACAACCTGTGTTTTACTTGAAGCATAGATACTAACATGTAGGAAGGAGACATCTACACAACAATAGCAAGTTGCTTATGTGGCCCCGCATTGCAGCATCCTATAGTTGGCACATTCTTAGTATAGTTAGTGTATTTGTAATTTGCTATAGTGATGCAGTACTATATATAATACTGAGAGATAAGGGGTGTCTCTGCCCCACAGGGGCTATAAAATGTAGTGTGCTGGCAGGGGAGCTAGGGCTCTGCTGACTGAGGTTGCTCTGTGACTACACACCAGACTACCACCCCATTGCCACAGACCTTCTTCCCTGACCTTCTGAGTCTTCCCTGGTATTACTTAATTGAGAGGTCCAGAAGCTTCCAGCACTGCTGCTAATTCAGAGGTCCTGCCTTACTGATGCTGGTATCCAGGCTGGATCTGGGATCAGGGCTAGACTTGCACTGCAACTGCATGCTACAGTTCCACTCTGGTTCCACAGATCTTTTCTGCTGACCTTGGAAGTCACCAGTACTGCTGCTGATTTCATCAGAAGTAGGGCCAGGCCTAGGCACTGGGACTGAATGCTGGATTCTCACCTTGGTGTCACAGACCTTTTCTGCTGAGTTTTTTTAAGTTGCTTTTGGCTGGTAAACATTCTACTCCATCTTTTTGGATGTTTACAGTCATTATTTAAAGGAATTTGGGGCAGTTTGGGGGAGAGGTTGGGCAAGTTCTTGCCTTTACTCTCTCATCTTGGCTCTGTCTCCTATGGTCTTCTCTATAATTTATTAAAAATTATATATGGGTTTTCTAAGATCACATTTACAAGTTCCTTCAGCACCTTAGAAAGGAAGTTTTCTGGACCCAGACCATTGAAATCATTTAAATAATCTTTTAGTTTTGTGTTAGGTTCTTACTAAGTGCTAATGAGATAATGAGATATTAGGTTCTTACTAAGTGCTAAGTCAGTACTTAACAATTCTCTAGTTCCAGCCTTTACTGAGAGTTTTACTTGTGAATTCCTGGGGAAGAGTTTGCATGCTCAGGAGGAGCAAGTTCATTGGTTGAAGTAATTCTTCCCAGAAGCCTTTGCATTATCCCACACCCATTCTCTGGGAGGATAAAAGAGGGCAGCTCTGGAGGAAAGACAGAGTTTTGTCTGGACGGGACTTGAGGCTGCTCTCTGCAGGAAGGGAAGTTGGCTCTCTACAGGAAAAAGAATCTGTCGGAGAGATTTGAGTTGACATAGCAGATCTCCAACCAGAGAGAGTTCGGCAGCTTCTGGAGACAACAGCATGTTACAGTTTTGTTTTTTGTTTTGTTTTGTTTTTTACTTTTTCCTTACCTCTTGGAATCCACAATTCCCTCTTTTTATCTTTTGTATTACTCTTTTTTTAAAAAATCATCAAGAAATTGGCATTTATTAAGTACCTACTATGTGGCACAGCAAAATAGATTTCATGGCAGAGTTGAGTGAGAGGAGATTATCAGTATCACTGACTTTATATAATTAGCTTAAATCAGTTTAAAAGCAAAATTCTATCCCAATGCTCAGGATTCAGCTTAGCTGGATTCTCTTGTGGAACAGAGGTCAAATACTGCCCTGATTCTGTGTTCCTTGAAAAAGAAATGGACCACTTTTATAGCTCCAGTGTCACCTGTTACCTCTCTCAATCAGTTGTCATTCCCTGTGAATATCAGCTCCACTTATCCATAGGTAGTCAGCTCAGGTATGTCATTAGATCCCTCAGGTATGTCATTAAATACATCCACTACCTCAAGAGTCAGTAATTTCTCTGCCTGTCACCTCTTTCATTGTTTTCTGACAATCACCAACAGGTCTTGCTGACAAATCAGTGTGACTATGAGTCCTCTGTCTCAGCCAAATTTCAGATATGGAAGACATTTTGTATTGCAGACCATCAGACTCTGGACAAAAATTCATTCCCTATCCAAGACATTTCCACTTGAAGAATTTGGAGTTCTTTTGTAAATTTATAATTCACATTAGATATATATGAGTCATAGAATGCAAAAGAACTTAAGAACTCATCTAGAATTACCATAAAACATCATCAATTATGAAAGATAATAGAAAATTGAAAAGAAAAAGATTAATATTCTTCTGGGTTTTGCAAAAGGGGAAGAAAATAGAGTCTGAAATATATAGGCCAATGGGCTTCACTTTGATTCCTGGGATTCATTCTAAAAAGGATCATTAAAAAATATGATTGATTAATTTTTAGATTATAGAGTTCAAGCTTCAGAAAGAATGGGTTATGACACAATAATCTTATGTCTTTATTTGAAAGGATTGAAAAATTAGTGGCTGGGGAGCATACTGTGGGTTGTTTCCTTGCATTTTACCAAGATATTGATAAAGTATATCATTCAATTCTTATGGAGAAAACAGAGATAAAGAATAAATGATGAAGTTAGGCAGATTCAGAACTTGTTGAACTCAGTCATTGCTAATAGTTCAATGCCAACATGACCATTAAATACCCCAGAGATCTATATTTGGTCTTGTGCCTGTGTCATGTATTTGTCAATAACTTTGGATAAAGTCCTATATGGTATGCTTATTAAATTTGCAAATAATATAAAGCTGAGAAAAGTAACTAACACATTGGATGACAGAGCTAGGGTCCAAATGGATCTTGACAGACTAGAATACTGGGCTGAATCTAATAAGCCGAAATTAATTGGGTATAAATATGAAATTTTACCTTTAGTTACAGATAGAGACAACAAATATGAGATATGAGAGAAATGGATAGATGGCAGCTATTCTGAAAAAGTTATGGTGTATTAGTAGACTTCATGCTCAGTGTGAGTCATCCTTATGTAGAAGCCAAAAATGCTAATGTGAGCTTCAACCACAAAAAAGTAGAGTTTCCAGGAATAGGGAAATGATATTCCTATTGTGCAACGACCTCAGCGGACCTTCATAGGAATCCTGTGTTAAGTTCTGGGTTCCATGGTCCAAGAAGGATATTAATAAACTACAGAATTTCTGTTCAGGGGAAAGCAACCATGATGACAAATGACTTTGAGTTTATGTTATATGAGAATCCGAGACTGTAAAAGGTCTTCAACATTACAAATATAGATGTTTTATTTGATTCTATAGGCAACTAAAGTAGCTGGTTCTGCCCCTTACCAGCAAGCTATATAAGTGAGGCAAATAGTAACTAAAATTACTCTAATGCTTCTGTTTTAGATGAAAACTCTTAACTTATATTGCTCCATTTTCACCCTTACAATGAACCTTTGAGGAGAGTATATAAATATTATGGATCAGTATTTTACAGATGATAAAATAGAGGACCAGAGAATTTAAATAATTCACACAACTGGCATCAGGGTGAGATCTAGCTTCAAATCTTGTGTCATTTCAAATAAACTAAAACACTTATCACAACTTTTCAAGTTATATATAAAATAGAGGGGGAAATAAATTTTATTTTACATAACTTATAATGTCATTGAAAGGGTTTATTGATAAGTAGAAACTAATAAATATAATGTAGGAGTATCATTATTCCTTTTTCAGGGATATAACTTCTTAAGGATATAATCTGAAATCATTTATTATATATTAAATATCACTTAAAGATATTTTTAATTCAATACCCACAACATTTTCAGATCATTTTTCTGCTTCAGTATATATGTATGGAGTTGATCTTCAAAACATTGTTATTGCTTTTCCTTTTATTTTAGATTAAATACTAGAAAGAAGATTATAGCAATATATCATAAGTATATGACTAGTGGGATTTATACCAGGAATGTGGGGATGATTCAATATCAAAAAAACTATTAGCACAATTGATCATATCAATAACAAAAACATCAAAAACCACATGATTATGTCAATATTACAGAAAAAGGCTTTTAACAAAATACAGTACCTATTCCTATTAAAATCATTAGAAAGTATAGGAATAAATCAAGATCCCTGTAAAAATTAGTGTCTATCTAAAACTGAGAGCAAACCTGTGTGATGAGGATAATAAACTAGTAACCTCTCCAATAAGATGAGGAATGAAGTAAAAATATCCATAATCCTCATTTTTATTCAATCTTGTACTAAAAATGTAAAAAGTTAGGGATAACAATAAGACAAAAAAAAAAAAAGAAATTGGAGTAATAAGAATAAACAACAAGGAAAAAATTATCACTTTTGCAGATGACTTGATGGTGTATTTAGAGGATAAAAATTAATGTTATAGTATCATATTAATAACTAGTTATTAATTTATAATCTATTTTTTTTCTTATTTTGCTAAAAAAATCTTCTCCTGAAAAGATCTGTAGGGCTCTGAAGGGTATGGCTAATGATGAAACTTGCTCCTATCCTAAAAAGCACATGCTCACTAGGTGGTACCCCAATTAGTTTAATTTCAGTATATTTTGCATGAGTTCACATAAAATATTTCTTGCCTTTTTGATGGATAGGAAAGAGGTTGGAAGGAGGAAAAAAATTAGAACTGAAAATAATGTTTTAAAGTAAAAACTCCATTTGATATTAAATGTGTATGTGTTTACAAGAAGAAAAATCCAATTCCTATGAATATTGTCTAGAGCAAAAAGAAATATACCTTTTTCTCAGCAGCAAATGACACCTACACAAAAATAAAGCATACAATAGCGCATAAAAACCTTATAATCAAATGTAAAAAAGCAGAAATATTAAATGTATTCTTTCCAGGTCATAATGCAATAAAAATTACATTCAACGAAGTGCTGTGGAAAGATAGATTAAGAATTAAATGAAAGCTAAATAATCTAATACTGAAGAATAAATGAAGAAAAAATCACAGTAACAATCAATAATTTCATTAATGAGAATGATAACAATGAGGCATGATAACAAAATTTATGGTATGCAGCCAAAGCAATACTTGAGGTAAAAATATTTTTTCTAAATTTTCACATCAACAAAATAGAAAAAGAATAGATCAATGATACAATTAAAAAACTTGAAAGAGAACAAATTTAAAATCACCAGTCAAGTACCATATTTGAAATCTTGAACATCAAAGATGAGATTAATAAGATTGCAACAACAACAACAACAACAACAACAACAACAACCAAAAAAAAAAAAACAACTCAAGCTAATAAATAAATCTAGAGCTGGTTTTATAAAAACAAATAAACAAGCAAACAAAAACAATGAAACATATATGCCATTGGCTCATTCGATTTTTAAAAAGAAAGAATAAAGCTAAATATCCAGTATCAAAAATGAAAAGGGTAAACACCAGCAGTGAAGAAGTTAAAGAAATAATTAGGAAATATTTTGCCAAATTATACACCAATAAATCTGACAATCTGAGCAAATTTGTTGAATATCTAAGATTAACTGATCAGAAAATAGAAACCCTAAATAACCCCCATCTTAGGGGAAAAAAAAAAAACTTGAACATGTCATTAATGAACTCCTTAGGAAACAAATCTAAAATAAGATGGGCTCATAAGTGAATTCTACCAAACATTTAAAGAAAAATTAATTTCAGTACTATACAAATTATTTGGAAAAATAGGCAAAGAAGAAGTCCTACCAAACTCCTTTATTTATACAAAAATGATACTGATACCTAAATCAGTAAAAGCTAAATCAGAGAGAGATTATTATAGACCAATTTCCCTAATGAATATTGAAGCAAAAATTCTGAAGAAATACTAGCAAGGCAATTACAGGAATATATCACAAGAATCACAATGACCAGGTAATGTTTATACCAGAAAGCATGATTGGTTCACAATTAGATATCCAGCAAGATAATTACAAAACCAACAGAATTCATATAATTATCTCAATAGATAATGAGAAAACTTTTGACAAAATACAGAATCTATTCCTATTTAAGAAAAAAAAAAACAGTAAAGAGCATAGGAATAAAGAGAGTATTCCTTAAAATGAGAAGTTGTATCTATCTAAAACTTATCAGTAAGCATTATCTATAAATGGATTAAACTAAAAGTCTTCTCTGTAAAATCAGGGGTGAAGCAAGGATGTTCATTTTCATCACTAACATTCAATATTAGAAATATTATCTATATCAATAAGATAAAAGAAAGCAATGGAAGAAATTAGAATAGATAATGGAAAAACAAAACTATCACTCTTTGCAGAAGATATGATGGTTTACCAAGAAAAAACTAGATCATGAATTTAAAATTTACTTGAAATAAATTTAGCAAAGTTGCAGGATATAAAATAAACCCACACAAGGAACAAGCATTTCTTTATATGACCAACAAAATCCAGCAAGAGATAGAAACAGAAATTGTATTTAAGTATAAACAATATAAAAATTTTCAGATTCTACCTACTAAAACAAACCCAAGAACAATATAAATGCAATTACAATACACATTTCACACAAATAAAAGCAGATCTAAACAACTGAAAAAATCTTAATTGCTTATAGGTAGGCTGAGCCAATATACATATATTTTTTTTTCTTTTTTTTTCTTTTCTTTTCTTTTTTTTGTGCTGAAGCAATGGGGGTTTTGTGACTTGCCCAGGGTCACACAGCTGGGAAGTATTGTGTATCTGAGACCAGATTTGAACTCAGGTCCTCCTGACTTCAAGGCTGGTGCTGACTAGTTACCCCAATATAATTTTTTAAATGACAACTCTGCCTAAAATGACTTCCTTGTTCAGTACCATACCAATTAGATTATCTAAACATTATCTGATAGAGTCTAGAAAAAAATAATAACAGGCAAGTAATCATTGACATCAGACACAGTCAAGTTTAAAGATACAATCAAAAGAAACATCTACATTATATGTCTGCCATATTAATATTGTTTTAGATACATGTTTACATATGTGTACATGTGTCTGTATATGTATGTGCATGTAGGGTGTATATATGTGTGTCTGTGTATGTGTGTGTATATGTGTGTTTGTGTGATATGTGGGTATGTATGTGTTGAAGTGGAAAAGTACCCCAAATGGGACCGTGAGAAATATAATCTTGAATCTCTGTAGTTAGAAGTTTATTATTAGTTCTTCACTCCCTACTGCAGATGGTATTCTTACACCCCGAGATGTGCTGTCCTGAAACCTTGAAACCCAATAAGCTTGGTGCTGCCTGAGAATGACCCCCTTAGAGTTTTTAGAATGGAAATTCCTTTATTATGATAAATGTATCAAGAATCATTTTGATGTCTCTCTCTTCTTCCTATAAATATGTGGCCCTGAGACCACTCATTTGCTGACCTCCCTATTCTGGTGGGGTGTAGTCACTAGCTAGCAATAAATGCTCATAAATTTTCATTATTTTGGCTGTCCTGTTTTTCTTTCGCCCCAGTGAAATAGCCTTTGGCCTTGTTTCAACAGCCAGTCCCTTTCTCTGGAGGGCAAGGGGGGGGGCGTTACCGTCTCTAGCGGGTGGCCAACGAGAGATGTTCCTCAGCCTCTAACTTCGGTCATCCATCCTTGTGGACCAGGAAAGGAGATATAAATTTGACTCAATTGGCTTTGAGCGTTCTGGGAACCGGTTTGTTTCTGGGTGAATACTCAAGGATTGTAGGTTGTTAAGCTGGATGCAGCATTGAGTAAGGCCTACCGGCCTCCCCAGGAGGCCCTGCTGGTTTTGTTGTTTGTTGTATTCCAGAATTGTTTGTCTACTGTCTCTTTGTGTTTAAGTATACTTGTGTCTATCTGGTTCTGTGTGCCAGTGGCACAACTCTGATTCTGAGTACCTTTTGGCACTATCTGGTTCTCTGGGCATTCTTTGTGAAGGCAGAGGAATGCACCAAAGTGAGGCTCAGAAGCCTAAAAAGCTCTGTTTGGATTCTGGGAGGGAAGATTCTCCAGCTGCAACAACTTCTCTACAATTTTTGAATAGCCCCTAGTCTGTATATGTTAAATATTTGTTTAAAGTTGTAACTGTGCCCCTATGTCTGTGTGATTTTTGTTCTGTGTCTGTGACTTGTCTGTCTGTTGTGTTGATTTAAAGAGCTCTGTTAAGTTTTAAGAACACTGGGTAAGTAATTTGGCAATTGGTTGCAACTATGTTTGGTATAAAATTTTTTATTTTGTGATTTTAAACTTTTTAATTTGTTATACTAATTTGTAAGTAAAAGAACAGGAAACTTGAATATTTTAAACTGGTGGGGAAGTTTTCCCTGAAAAGCAAGTTTTCAAACCCTTCTAGAGAGGAGTAACAGCAATAAAACCTTATCTGCTTAATGCCACCTGGGAAAAAGATGTTTATGCTAGTGACCTTGAAACACTCAGGCAGAAGGAAGAAAAACTTAAAAAAAAAAAAAACTATTTGGTTTGCTTCTGAAACATTGGGTAAATTGTTAACACTATGTATTATGTTTGCTGGACATGTGGGTTTTGTAGAGTTATTTACTGTATTGTGAATCTTAAAACTTCTGAAGAGAAAAGGAAAGTAATGATGGAAGAAGCATTAAATGTGTGTTGGATGGAGAGAGAGGAAAGATTGTAGGTGAGTACACCCATTAGAAAAGTATTGCTGTGGTTTAGATTAGTGCAAAGGAAAGGTTTTAATGGAAGGATTTCTGTGTGGGGAAGCTTGAGTGGGAAGAGGAGGGAATCTTTTGTGCAGATTTAGCTCACCTTCCTTTTCCCCTCTTTCCCCCCCACTAAGTGTGTTCCAGACTTTTTCATCAAGTTGCAGCCGGCTGACAGGAGCAACTGTGATTTTAAAGAGACAGACTACATTTGTTTTTATTTTTGTTTTTGTTTTTTTGGGTACATAATGATTTCTTTGGTTAAGGAATATAGTAATAAATGTGATCTATAATTTGGTAAAGTTATTTTTAAAAGTTTAATTGATGTTTTAAAGAATATAAGATTCTTTTATGTGATATTAGGATAGTCTGTATAAGTTTTAATTGATTGTATTGATTGTATGCCCATCATTTAAAGGACTTCTGATAATAATTGTGTTTTTTTGTCCTTTTGAAAATGTTTCTGTTATAGGCCATATGTAATTTGGAATTTTTCTGTGTATTAGGTATTTTAAAGCAAAATGATTTATGTATTGTTTGACTTATAACATTGCCTATTTAGATGTGAATGATGAGTTGCGAACTTACTGGGACAAATTTCTTACTGTTATTAATATAAGGTCAAGGTAAATATTTGTTTGGGATCTATCTGAAACTTTGTTAGATGGAATTTGTTATTAGAGGCAAAATTTATTGTGCTTGTAATTAATATTTGTAGGGAGTCTTTAAGATCTACCCTCTGATGGTTAGTGGGACAATTACCTGGAGTATAACTGGATTAAGGCTACTTTATCCAGTGTTTTGTATGCTGAAGGATCAGTTTTTATATTATGTTATAGTCATATTTCTGCATTTTTTTCTCTCCTCCTGTGCCTAATAGGAGCCAATGGTCAGTAGAATTTATTAGTGCAATTCAATTATGTCATACCTTGCTGTTTCCAATCTGGTTATATGTAATCATTATATCTTGAATAATTAGGCAAATGAGTGTTTAGCCTGGTCATCTACACATTCATATCTGAGGATATTCAGGTTTTTAAGATTTCTAAATGATGAGAGGACAATTAACAGTGGTCTGTGAAATCTAAGTGCTGTTTTATTGACACTATAGCTGACAGCCCTTTGCCTGTCCTGTGAGACAAGCTTATTTCTTTACATGGGCAGCTTCTGGCCTGTCTATTTTGGCCTCCCCACATCTTGTAGCAGTCCTTGTGGATCAGTCTTCCTATCAAACTATCTTCACCCCTAATTAGCATGAAGCAGTTTTATTTTGGATGCGATACTTTGCCCCCTGCCCCTGATAGACTGATATGGAGAATTGGAAAATGGTTGATGAATGACTGTTAAATCCTGAATGGGTCATTTATTACTGTGTGTTGAGATTGGGATGGAAATTATTAAAATTGTGTAACTCCTGCTGTTAAGTTTGAATGATTTTTAGGAAACCCTACTGTGATATGTATAGGAATTCACTCTTGGGGTTTATATGTGGGATGGTTAATTGACAATTTATTTGCTTTTTTTTTTTTTTGGATGATTCTATTTGCCTGAGAGAAAATGGAGGGAAGAAGAGATAGGAAATTGAGGAAAGAGGAATAATGGGACCCTCTAGTTTCCTGTTCACTCTGCCCTAGATACTTCTGCCCACCCTCTATCTCACTAGTTCATATTGAATTAGAAGTCCTTTAAGCAGTCCTTTTTCATTTTTACTCCTTGCTTAAACCTACTGGAATGTTATGTTACTGCTGGTTATACTTTAAATTTTGAAACCCTTTATTCTGTTGGAGTTGCCCTGGCAGACTCAGTGTTTGGCAATTTTTTTCAGCAACCAGAAATCAGGTATCTTGGGACTTGGCAGTCTCCAGTCCTGTAACCCCAGGTTCTTAATTGGTGCCTCAGCTTTCTCAAAGGATGTTTCAGACCTCTAAAGTCCAGAGTTGCCTGCCTTGATGGTCTAACTGTGCATACTCTCATAGCTCTGCTCAGAAATCTGTATTCTGGGTGGAGACAGGTGCAGCTACTCCAGGCCTCACCCTTCTCCCCTGGAGTGGGCTGCCCCTCTAAATGGGCAGTATGATTGTCTTGAGCCCTGCTGCTCTATAAGCAGAGGCTGAGTTAAATGCACAAATGACTGCAGACCACCTAACACAGTGAACTGTCCATCTTGAATTGGATTTTCTGGCTGAGATAGTGCTCCATCAGTCAAGCTGCAACAGGGAGCCTTTGGGGTTGTCAGGTAGAGACTTGCCCTTGCCATATAAGTCCTTGCATTTTTCTACTTCTATTTTGGTTTATTGCCTCAAATAGGGTTGGTCAACATTATGGTTCTGGGACCTTCCAGGTATCTAGGGGAAGGTAATTCAATGATTTGAACTGTTGTGCCACAGTTCCCTAAATGGCCCTTCCTCAGTTTCCCTGAATTGCCCTGCCTCAGTTCCCCTATTTGAAACCCCCCCTCCTCTTCATTAGGACTGATGTAACTTAGGGCTAGTTACTTGTACTTGTGCCAACTCCACATAAGAGGGAGTTTAACGAAACCTATGAGCAACCGACACTCCTACAGGCCTCAAGATCCTCCTGGCCCCGCTGATGGCCAGGGCTGTTGGCACCCTGCAGAAGGACATGTGAATCTTCCAAAAGCCTTGTGCTATTCTTTCTTTCAAAACTGCACTCTCTAACTCAGTTGGGGGGACTCCCTTATAATAATCTGTTTTACCGGTTCTTTTTTTCCTCGCCTGGAATGGAATCCCTCACTGAGACAGCTGCCTGCCAATGACTAACTTATGCCAAAGCAAACCCTCCCCATCCCCCCACTGTGCCTGTCCTGCGCCCCCAAGGGCTCACACCCAGGAACACTGGGAAGTCGATTTCATGGACATGGAAGTTCCGGTTCAAGGACAGTGTTTTCTTTTAGTTGATACCTTCTCAGGATGGCCTGAAGCCTTTCCTGTGAAGTCTGAATCTGCTTTGGTCATGGCCAAGAAACTTGTGACTGACATTATTCCCCAGTTCAGACTCCCTTTCTCCCTCAGGTCTGATAATGTCCTGGCTTTTGTTTATAATGTTATGCAGTCCCTGGCACAGGCCCACCTGCACTGTGCCTATGGACCACAGGGTTCTGGTCAGGGAGAAGGCATAAACAGGACACTTAAAGAGCACGTTTCTGAGCCCCGGTTGGGAACTGGTAAGACTTGGATAGGGGCCTATTCAGTGCTTCACCCCCATGGCCAGCTCTTGGGAAGGACCTGGGGTATCAGGTTTTATGTGGCAGGAAGAGATGTGGGAGCCCTGCTCATAGTCCAAAGAAGGACCCTCCCGAGAAAAAACATGCCCATAGGCCCTGATATACTTCCTCAGCCTCCACTCCCCAGAAGACCACTGTCTCCCTATGAGATCTTTATGTCAGCCCTTGTTGGAGTACACCAGTTGATAAACCTGACCAGCCCCACCCTTGCCACAAGCTGCTGGCTCTCCCTGGACCCGGCCCTCCCTTCCTTGTGGGCATAGGCACCACCTGGGGGACAGAGACCCACTCTATCCTGAATCCTTCACTCTCAGCTAAGGATCTGTCCCCAGAGTGCACCACTCACATTCCAGGTTAACTTTGGGAGGGGAGAGTGAGGCAGGTACATCAAATCAGAAGGTAATAATCTGGAACGCTCCCCATACAAAAAGTACTTGTCTGATGGTTACCAAGGTTCCCCCCCATAAAAATACTGTAAACTCACTAATACAGACCCCAAAAGGGTCCTGCCTTTGCATGCACTATGGATTAACTCCTTGTATCAGTGAATTCACTTTGGCCTTGGAAGAATTCCCCAAGCTTTGCCTGCTTGTGTACATGCTTCCTCTGGTCTCTTTGTATTCTGAAGAAGAAGCTGAAGAACATTTTGGTCTATTAGACAGGGCAAGGAGGACTGTTCCTATTCTCTAACCCCTTCTAGTGGGTTTGGGGATAGCAGGCTCCACGGCTGTGGGGACCGCTACCCTGATCCATGGTAACAGCTGTTAGCCCTGAGTTCCCGGGTGGACCAGGATTTAAAGGACCTGGAAAATCAAATTTCCTTCTTGGAGAACTCCCTAAACTCCTTGGCAGAGGTGGTCCCACAGAATCATCAAGGCCTAGATTTACTCTATCTTAAGCAAGTAGGGGTATGTATAACCCTTGGGGAAGCTTGTTTCTATTCTAACAACTCTGGGGTGATAAGAGAGTCCTTCTCTACAGTTAGACAGAGGATCAAGTACCGAGAACCAACTCAACACCAATCAATATCTTGGTCCCAGTCACTTTTCAATTGCTCCCCCTGGGTAACCTCTCTTGTGACCTCCCTGATAGGCCCCCTTACCCTATTTCTGCTGGATCTACTGATTGCCCCTTGCCTAATTAATTGTTTAACCACATATATCAGGAAGAGGATCCAAGCTGTTAAGTTGTTTGTTGCTAGGGTCACTTACTCTCCCCTGGCCTCTGATGAGCCCAATCTCTGAAGGTCTCCAGAAAAGGGAAGAATGAAGTGGAAAAGCACCCCAAATGGGACTGTGAGAAATATAATCTTAAATCTTTGTAGTTAGAAGTTTATTATTAGTTTTTCACTCCCTACTGCAGATGGTATTCTTACACCCCGAGATGTGCTGTCCTGAAACCTTGAAACCTGATAAGCTTGGGACTGCCTGAGAATGACCCCCTTAGAGTGATAACTTTTTTTGCCTCCTGTTTAGAATAGAAAATCTTTTGTTATGACAAATGTATCAAGAAACATTTTGATATCTCTCTCTTCTTCCTATAAATATGTGGCCCTGA
The DNA here is from genome assembly GCF_048593235.1 of Sminthopsis crassicaudata. Classification (NCBI taxonomy): domain Eukaryota; kingdom Metazoa; phylum Chordata; class Mammalia; order Dasyuromorphia; family Dasyuridae; genus Sminthopsis; species Sminthopsis crassicaudata. The sequence continues at coordinate 572,547,798 of NC_133618.1, forward strand.
GACCACTCATTTGCTGACCTCCCTGTTCTGGTGGTGTGCAGTTGCTAGCTAGCAATAAACGCTCATAAACTTTCATTATTTTGGCTGCACTGTTTTTCTCTCACCTGGGTACTTCAGTATGTATGTAGAAATATACCCATGGTTAACTATGGCCTGCTTGGGGGAAGTGAAAGGTGGGGCATGAAAGGGGAAGAAAGAATAAAATAAAAAATGCACAGCAGGGAACAAAAGAATAATCTACAAGGAAGCAATGAAAAAATGGACAATACTGCATGCAATTTCTTCTATTATTTTATATATTTTCTTGAAAGGAAAATTTATTATTACATATTTTGAATTCTCCCTAATATTCTGCTGGATACATAACAATGTGGTGTGGGGGAGGGGAGGTTATAATTTTCCTTTTCTTTATTTCTTTTTCTATTTTCTATTTGTAGTTTTAAATAAATATTTTTAATTTTTTTTTCTATTTCTATTTTCTATTTTATTTAGTTTTAAATAAATATTTTTAAAAGAAAAAAATCATCTGGAAAAACAAAAGATCAAGAATAGCAATGGAATTAATTTTAAAAATATAGAGGAAAATGGCCTAGCAATACCAAATCTTAGCTATATTAAAAAATGATAATATCAAAACTCTCTGGGTTAGCTAAGAAATAGTAGCAAATAAATGAAATATATTTGGTTCTCAAGACACAATAGTCAATAACCACACTAACCTAGTGTTTGATAAATATAACAACCCCAATATCTGGGATAAAAACTGCTGAAAAAAGAGGAAAATAACATGATGCAAAGTAAATATAGACCAACACCTCACAATGTGTTACAAAATGAGGTTGAAACAGTTGCATGATTTCAACATAAAGAGTGCACATTAGAAGATCAAGGAACCTATAAGATCTATGGAGAGGAGAATTCCTGACCAAAGAAGATAGTGTTACAAAATGAAAAATAGATCATTTCAATTATATTAAAGTTAAAAAGCGTTAGTGTAAACAAAACTAATGCAACTAATATTAGAAGGAAAGAAGAAAGCTGCAAAATAGTCTTTATAGCAAGTATTTTTGATAAAGGCTTCATTTCTCAAATATATAGAGAACTGAGTCAAGTTTAAAAGAACACTAGTAATTTATCAACTGATAAATAGTCAAAGAAAAAGAATAAGCAGTTTTTATATGAAGAAATCTAAGCTATAAGCATATGAAGAAATTCTCTAAATCACTTTTGATTGGAGAAATGAAAATTTTAATAATTCTGTGATATCACTTCACATCTATCAGAGTGGGTAATATGACAAAAAAAAAGGAAAATGTTAAATGTTGGAGACAATGTAGGAAATTCAGGACACTAAGGAAATATTAATGGAATTGTGAATTCTGGCAAGGAATTTGGAAATATTCCCAAAACACAATCAAACTGTACATACCTTTTTGACCCAGTAATACCACTAGTAGGTCTATTTCCAAAAAGATTTTTAAAAAGCCAAACAAACCTACATGTGCAAGAAAATATTCGTAATTGTCCTTTGAAATTGAGTGAAGATCCATCAATTAGAAAATGGCTAGACAAACTGTGGTATATGAATGAAATAGAATATAATAAGAAATGCAATGAAATATGAAGTGAAATATTAAATGCCAAATAGGAAAATTTCAGAAAAAAATACCTGGAAAAAGGTATATAAACTGATGTAAAGTGAAATGAACAGAACCAAGGAATACAGAGCATTAACAACATTGTGTGATGATCAATATTAATAATTCAGCCCTTCTCAGCACTGCAAAGATCCAAGACAAGTGCAAAAACTTCACAAAAGAAAATGTTTTCTGTTATGGGCCAGAACTCTGAACTTGAAACAAGGATGCTTACAAGGTACTAAGTGGAATTGATGAGACCACGGTTATCTAGTTTAGCATGGTTCAGTATAATTGATTTAATCTTACAACAAATAATGGTTTCCTAGTGTTACAATGATTGGTTTATACTCAATGTGGAGCATATAAGAAGGGAATGAGAGCCACAGATCTGGAAAAATTTAAGGATTTGAAAAAGGGTTGCACTCTTTATGGGGCTACATCATCTTATGTTAAGATATTATTAGAGAATTTGGCTTATGAAATCTTAACCCCTAGTGATTGGAAATCCATAGCAAGTACATGTTTAGAACCTGAATGAAACTTGTTATGGCTTTCAGAGTATAGTAAATTATGCAGGATACAAGTCCAACTCAATAAGCAAACTGGAGTTAATACACAAATCACCTTCGACCAACTAGAAGGTAAAGATCAGTATGCAGACACTATGGCACAGATTAATCCACCAATATCAGAACCCCATTTGTGTTTTGGCAAAGTCAGGGAAATCTACACACTTCAGCTCCAGTGAATCATTACGTGCTCTAGCATAGTTTTGGACAATTAGGCTCCTCCAGTGACCAAACCTCTACATGACTCAGTGTAATTCCAGGGAAACATAGAAATATCCCACTAGACATCACTACAAGGATCCCAGTTAAGCACTAGTTAATCTTCTAGACCCCTACAACCTCTAGAAACATCAACCACCCTTTATACCACCCCCTCAGGCATCACCAGATACCAGTGACCCCCATGGACCTCAAGGTAACATCAGTGCAGCAGAAGGTAAACAACCAGGGTTTCCCGTGACACAAGACGCATGAGACAGTAGTCCTTCCATCCTGGAAGCAGAACTGAATTATAAATGAAAGGAGAGGGAGGGGAGAGAAAGGGAGAGAGAGGGAGAAAGAAAGAGGGAGAAGGAACAGAGAGAGGGAGGGGCAAAAGGAGAGGGAAGAAAAGAGGGAGGGAGGAAGAAGGAGGGAGAGAAAATTGAACAAAAAATTACCAAAAAATAATATGACCATAATGCAAATCAATTCCAGTTGTTCAGTGATGAACAGAGCCATCTTCACCCAGAGAGAGGACTATGGAACTGAGTGTGGACCACAACATAGCATTTTCACTCTTTCTGTTTGCTTGCATTTTGTTTTCTTTCTCAGTATTTTTTCCTTCTTGATCTGATTTTTCTTGTGCAGCAAGATATATAACTATGCATACATATAATGGAATTAACATATATTTTTACATATTTAACATGTATTAGATTATGTATTATTTAGGAGAGGGAGTGGGGTAAAGAAGGGGAAAATTTGAAACAGAAGGTTTTGCAAGGGTCAGTGTTGAAAAATTATCCATGCATATGTTTTGTAAATAAAAAGCTTTAATAAAATCTAAAAAAAAAAAAAAAAAAAAAAAAAAGAATCTGACCATAAAAATCTATTATGGTAACAGGGAAGATAAAGACACAAAATTTGTAACAGGACAACAACGTCAAAATACTAATGGACAAAATCCCAAAATGGGAAGTGAACTCAAACTCCAAAGAGAACTCAAGAAAAGCTCAAAAAAGATACAGAAGACAGATTAGGAAAACAAATGAGAGTAATGCAAGAGAATTGGGGGGAGGGGGAGTCACAAGTTTAGAAAAGTGTTTAAAAAGTAAAAGTGGCCAAATGGGAAAAAGAAATTCACTAACTGGAAAAAAAAAAAACTTCTTAAAGAGTACAATTGATCAATTGGAGGGGGAAGGAGCACAAAATGTAATCAATGAAAATGACATCTTAAAAATTAGAATTGAGGGGCAGCTAGATGGTGCAATGCATAGAGCACCAACTCTGGAGTCAGGAGGACTGAGTTTGAATCCAGCTTCAGGCACTTAACACTTTCTAGCTGTGTGATCCTGAGAAAGTCACTTAACCCCAATTGCCTCGCCCCCCCCCAAAAAAAAAAAAAAACAACTTAGAATTGGGCAAGCTGAAATTAATCATTCTATAAGACATCAAGAATTGGTCAAAAGAATTAAAAAATAAGAAAATGTAAAATATCTCTTAGAAAAAACAATTCACCTGGAAAATAGATCTAGGAGAGACAATGTCAGAATCAAAAAGAGAATCTAGACAGCATCTTCCATAAAAATATCAATAAAAACTGTTCTAATGTCCTGTAACCAAAGGGCAAAAAGAGGTATTGAAATAATCCACTGATCCCTCAAGGAAAGATATCCTAAAATAAAACCTCCAAGGAATATAAAATACAAATTCCAGAACTAACAGGTCAAGGAAAAATACAAGTGGCCAAAAAGAAACAATTCAGATATCAAGGAGTCATAATAATATTTCACAGGACCTGGCAGCTGCAACATTAAAGCCCTAAAGGTCATTGAACATGATATTCTGGAAAGTAAAGAAGTCAGGACTATAAGCAAGGATCACCTATACAGGAAAATTAAGCATAATAGGTCAAGAGGGGAAATAGTCATTTAAGAAAATAGAAGGATTTTAAGCTTTCCTAAAGGGAAAATTAGAATTAAATCAAAAATCTCAAGATCCAAGAGAAGCATAAATAAGTAAAAAAAGAAAAAAAAAAAGGAGCAGGAGGAAGGACATAAGGATTCAATAATGTTTACAACCATATATTGGAAAATGATATTTGTAATTCTTAATAATTACATCACTAATAGTGTACATAAAAGGAATACATATAGAGGGCATGGGTACAAGATGAATTTGAAGGAATGACGTAAAAGATAACTAAGAGATTAAAAAGAGGATCATAGTTCATGCAGAAGGAAAGGAGGAGTAGAAGAGGATACATTATTTCACATGAAGAGATACAAAAACTTATTACAGTGGAAGGGAGGATGAGAGAGTGGGAAATTAGCATAACTTTAACTTTACTCTCATATGTATTGTCTCAAAGAGGAAATAATATATACTATTAATTTAATATAGAGATCTATCTTACCTGACAGGGAAGCAGTTGGGGGGAAGATTAAATAAAGGGGAGGATGGGGGCTGATAAAAGGAAAAGCAGATCAGGGAAGGTAGCTGACAAAAGGAAAATATTGATGAGCTGGGGGGAAAGATGAAAGAAGAGGACCAAAAGGAGAAAGAATAGGTTGAAGGGAAATACACAAATAGTAATCATAATTATGAATGTTAATGGAATGAACACATACACAGAGCATAGTAAGGGGCTGGAGCAGAATATTATGGTTCAGTTGAAGTAAAAAAAATAATAAAGCAGGGTTAGTCATCCTGATTTCAGTCAAAACAAAAACAAAGAAAAGATCTAATTAAAGAAGATAAGAAAGAAACCACATCTTGCTAAAAGGGACCATAGACAATGAAGCAATATCAACATTAAACACATAAGCACCAAGTGGTAAAGCATCCAAATTCTTTAAAAAGAAGTTAAGAAAATTACAGGAAAAAATAGATTACAAAACTATATTAATGAGAGGCTCAATTGCCCTCTCTCATAACTCAATAAATCCAACCAAAAATGAGCAAGAAAGAAATTAATGGATTAAATAAAATTTTAGAAAAGTTAAAAATGCAAACATTTGAAGGAAACTGAATGGGTACAAAAAGAAATATATGTTTTCTCAGAAATATATGGCACCTACACAGAAATAGACCATAGCTCAAAAACAAATGTAAAAAGGCAGAAATTTTAAAGGTATTCTTCTCAGATCATAATGCAATAAAAATATATTCAAAAAGTCAGTGGAAAGATAGATTAAAAATTAATTGAAAACTAAATAATCTAGTTCAAAAGCATAAGTGAGTCAAAGAAGAAAACATAGAAACAAGCAATAATTTCATTAAAGCAAGTGAAAGATATATGACAATATAACAAAATTTATGGGTTGCTATCAAAGAAGTGCTTGGGGAAATTTCATTTTCCAAAATTAGGAATTTTAAAAATTAGGAATGCAACTAAAAAACTTGAAAAAAATTAAAGTTCTGTGAAACCAACTGGCATATTGAACATGTCTGATAGAGTTTATGATATTTCACACCTGTAGTTTCCTATCCTTTCAATTAAAAGAAGGAGGTGCATTTTTCCTCTTTTGTTCTAGGCTCAGCTTTCTAACCATCCTCTTTTTTCGTAAAAGGGGAGATAACAGGTAAGGCACCTTAGGTACTGATAGGAATAGCCTTTCATGAAAATTCTTCATTTAGAAGATTTTTGCCTATTTAGAGAATTATATATATGTAAGTAGGAGTTTGTATATATATATATATATATATATATATATATATATATATATATCACATTTCATTTTTTGGCAACAAAGTTTTTAAAATATCTTGCTAATTATTATGAGTGTACTATTACGAATGAATAATATAAATTTTACATGATAGTAGATGTACATTCATATTCCAAATAATCTTCCTGATAATTTCTAATTTTTTTATCAACATCTTGCCTGATATGGTTTGATCATCACTATGACACTCTGGCCAGTGAAGAACTTATACTAAATAGAGGAAATGTCCCATTTGACATTTGCATATTGCTTGCCATGCTTGCATTAAGCAAGCATGGTTTCCAATTCATAGTTTCTTTAAAGGACATTTTAAAATAAAATTTTGTTGATATGTTTATTACTGTGCCACCTAAATCTTGCTACATCCCTCCTCTTTTTCTTGAGAGAGCTAGCCCTTATATCAAAGAATAAAAAAGAAAAACATAGTTCAGTAAAATTAACTAACATGTAGTTCACTAAAATTGTTCACTCAAATCTATTTGTCATGGGAAAAGTGCTTTGGCTAAAAGAAAAGATTAACAAACAATGACCTATAATGTTTACAATTCTTTGTGAAATTGTAATTTATTCTCCATATGTATCAATGTTATTATTATAAAATATTACCATATATGTATATTATATATATATATGTATATATAAACTATACATATTAAATTTTGTAGGTATGAATTTGGGACTGAAATTTATTTTGCAGATTTTGAGAGACAAAGTAGCATTGTGGATAGAAATCTTGTCTTACAATCAAAAGTGAGTGCAAGACCTGCCCCGCATACATACTAGCAAGATGCTTAACTTCTCCATGCTCTGGAGAAATCTTTTAAGTTTAAGGCAAAATGCTAACATGAATGGCAGTAAGGAGTTTATTAAAGGTGTTCCCTATACCAGTGAAATCATAAGTATAAACAGTTTTTATCAGTATTAGTATTCAAAATCATTATGTTATAATTAGTAGTTTTGATCAACAGCATTATTTAGTACTAATTAAGAATAATAATTACTATTATCATTATTCTTAATAAAAATTTTGCTCTTGTCTAACTCAGATGATTTATTCTGGCATGGAGATAATCCTAGACTTATAAAGACTATGCAAGCAGAGCACAAGGTACATTAGAAAGAGAATTGAACTTGCATCCAGAGTCTGAATTTAGTCACCAGCTTCAGTCCCTTACTAAGTGTATAATCCTGAGCAAATCATTTAACTTCTATTATCCTCAGTTTTCTTATCTGCAAAATAGAATAAATAACACAAACCTTATAGGATTGATGTGAGACTCAAATGAGAAATGAGATGTAAAGCACTTTGCAAAATAAAGTAATATTCATGCATATATGTGTTACTATATAGAGTTTTACAGATATAAACATATAAACTGTCATGTGTAAAATGAAAGGATAGAACTAATTGACCTCTGTCAAAGTCCCTTCCAGTTTTAAATCCATGATCCTAAACTCTTCCAAGTCCTATCAAACTGTATTGAACTCATTCCTGGTGTTGGACTGGATAGCTCTTGACAAGACGCCAGACTCTTTCTAAGCTCATACATGTGAATCACAAGTCCATTGATTAACTTTCATAGTCATTCTTGAAGACCATGTACTAAAGTACAGAGGACTCCAAATTTGCAATGATGGAGAATGCACCAATTGATAAAATCATGGATCATTTAAATATTGAAATATCATTATAGCTGACTAGGACTGTAGCCTTCAAGCAACTGACTGCCAATCCATTCTATTTATAAAACCAAGTTGTTATCTTAATGGAGTGATGTTGCTCTAATTCGTGTATTTTAGTATTAATTTTTGTATAGCACTTTGGAAACCTCACCTTTCTCTGCATCTAATTCCTGGAGTAACAGGTAAAGTGCCTTGGAAATGACAAGGAATTATTTTTCCTTTCATATTTATAGTGCCATCTAGTGGTTCTGCCATCTAACTAAGCCAACCTTCATTGTTCTCGTCACCCTAAAGGTAATAAAATTATTTTTTTGCTATCATTATTATTGTTGATTTTTTAACATCTTTGTAGCAGCCATTGTCTTCACCATTACTTAATATAGGCAACATAGTTCCCCTTCTTCCTTTACATTTTTATTTGAATTACAGAAGGTGGAAAATGTTGCTTCTTTATCAATGGAAACATTATCAACATATTCTTAGCTACCTTGACCTTTCATAGAAACAAAGAATGGAAATGTAATTTTCCATACAACAATGTCTCTAAACAGTTTACTTTGCATTAGTATCAGGCTGCTTAAAACAATTGCACCTTGTTGGTTGGAAGGAAAAAAATATTAGCAAAAAACAGAAAGACAAGAAAGGGAGTACTCTTCAGTACTATAACCTTACAAGGGAAAATTGAATTATAGGATATAAGCCAGAAGCAGCCATGGAAGTTGCACATAATTGAAGACATTTAGTGTGTGATTAAAGTCATCTGATTTTGACTATTTCCATTGATGGCTAGTTCACAAATTGGTAAGGCACCCCATTCTATTACTGTGCACTTCTATCTCTCTATCTATCCACACACATAGACATGAATATATATTTAAGGGTGTGTATAAGTATATATATAAATATTTATTATATCTCTGTGCCTAATCCTCCATTAGTCTGTGATCTTAAGAAAATAAGTGTCTTATTTAGTCTTTGCGTCTTTAGCAAAATCTAGTATAGTATTCTGTCCCTAGTATTTGCTTAATATTTGTCAAATAAATGAATAAATAAAATCCATTTGAATATAGCTCTAAATATTATTAATGTTCATAGAATTAGCAATGAAATTCCTAATGTTGAGCCCAAACTGTTTTCCCTAGTAACTTTCACCTATTGATTCTAATACCTTCTGATATTCAGCAGAAAAAGATTCTTTCATCTTCCACATGATCACATTGTTTCCCTAAGAATTAGATCCTGTAATGTTTTTCCTCTTTCTTATTACTTATTTATCTTATACTCAAATATAAAATAGGATAGAATTGCCAAATCCATAGCAGAACATAAGAGAGCATTTAAAATATAAAGCAATAAATTTCCATTTCAAGATAGTTAATATAAACACTAAACATTTGTTCAAAGCTGTCCATATTTTCTTTACATCCTGGTAGGTTTTCTTTTGTTCTGTGCTGTGCCCTTTTTACTTTATTCTTTTTCCCTCTTCCTCCCCCCCACCCCACAAAGACTACAATTAAGCATGGATGTGTGCATATGTATATACACACATATACACACGTATATATTCATACAAATATATACACACATACATTCATATGCAAATATATAAGATCATATTATTCTTGTTTGTCCTGTGATTCTCTGAAAATGTATAACATCTTTCATTTATTCAAGTCCCTCCATATTTTTTAACTCCAGCAACTCATCATTTCCTCCACCATATGACCTTTTCCTAGATAGTTTTGCTTTTTAGAACCACATCATACTTAGTTCTACCCCAATCTTTCCTTCCAAACTACCTAGTTTCTAATGATAATCTTAAACATAGTTTACATTTACATGTATAAAAACTAAAGTGTGTCTTTATTGATTTTTTCCCCCTGAGACAATTGGGGTTAAGTGACTTGCCTAGGGTCACACAGCTAGAAAGTGTTGTCTGAGATCACATTTGAACTCAGATCCTCCTGACTTCAAGACTGGGTCCTTATTGAGTCCCATGTAATTAGTCTTTGATGTTTACTTATATTTCTCTTGGATCTTATATGTCAAATTTTCTTTTTGTTCTGGCTAATATTTTATGTTTTCAATTACATGTAAAAATAATTTTCAACATTTGTTTTTGTAAGATTTTTTATGTCAAATGTTTTATTAAATTCAGATTTTTTTTTGCAACAAAATCCTGAAAGTCTGGCAATTAATTGGATGTCCTTTTTTCCCCAGGATTATGCTTAACTTTTCTGGGTATGATATTTTTGGCTGCAACCTCATTCTTTTTATCTTCAACATATGGTTTTCTCTTACCTATGGATTCTTAATGTACTAAGGCTAGATCTTATGTGCTTCTAACTGTTCCATATTTGAATTTTTTTCTTGTCACTCATAATATTTTCTCCTTTACCTGGGGGTTTCAGAATTTGACTATAATATTCCTGTAGTTTTTGTCATAGGATATGTTTCAGGTGGTAATAGATAGATTTTTTTTTTCTTGTTCTAATGCTTTGGGACAATTTTCTTTGATTACTTATATTCTTGTATCAAGATCCCTTTTGTGATTGTAGCTTTCAGGTAGTCCAATTATTTTTATGGTTTTTTTTATTATTTCTTGATCTGTTCTCCAGATCATTTGCTCTTCTTATCAGATTTTTCACATTCTCTTCTATTTTTTTTTCATTCTTTCTAGTTTGTTTTAATATTTCTTGGTCACTTATGACTTGGTCTCACTGGCTTTCCTTTCCCCAATTCTATTTTTCAAGGAGTCATTTTCATCCTTAAGATTCTGGATCTCCTTTTCTAGTTGATTGACTTTATTTTTCAGAATCTTTTTTCTTTAATTATTTTTCTTTAATTATTAATCTCTCTCATTTGATTTTTAAAGTCTTTTTGAATTCTTTTATAAATTCATTTTGGACAGATTACTATTTGATGTTACTCTGTGAGGTTGGAGAGGGTTTTTTTTGTTTTTGTTTGTTTGTTGCTTCAAGACAAATCCAGTCTTCTCTATTCCCATGGTAATTTACTAGATTAGGTTCTTTCTTCTTTTCCTGCTCATTTTTTTTTAATACCAGCTTGTTATTGTAATCACCTCTGATCCCAGGACATGGGGAATAATGTCTCTAGCCTCAGATCCTTCTTCAGTTCTCCAGTTGACCTGAGACCAAAACCAAGAACTTCACTTCCCTATAAGTGCCCACAGAAGGCCCTGCCCCATTGCTTCTGTACTCATTCAGTTTGGACTTCTGGGTCCAGATCTGTGTCTCAGACTGCACAACTGAAACTGATGTCCTTATCATCAGAGGTTCCCTCAATCTTACCTGACTTAGATACTTAACTTTTCACACTGTCTGGGAAGTGAAAATGCTTGTGGCTGGGGCAGAGGATTACCTCCAAACTAAGGTAGCCCTAGGGTTCCCCACTGTTTCAGAGAAGATAGTCTGGAGATGTTTGCATTTTACTTCACACTAGCCAAATCTCTGTCCTTTTCCAGTTGTCCCAGGAGAAATACTATTCTGCCCCAAGTTTTGCTTATTTTTATGACATTACATTTGCTCTGAGGAGCTATTTTGTCTTGTTTGTAAGGGAAATCTGGGAACATTGGAATTTTCTGATCTGCTCCACCTTCTTCCCAGAATCCTCTCTTATCCCATTATTTTTGAGGCATTCACCAAGTTCTACTTGGTAATACTTAATCTCATCCCATCCCATCTGTTCATTAGCTTTATAGTTTCCTGACTTTTTTCCTAAGTAGTCATAGGCATATAAACTTGGAGGTATAAATCCTAACCAAAACTCCTGGCTTTTTTAATGGAGCTCTTAGAGTTTTGAGACTCCCTTGGACAAAAAAGAGATAAATTAGGTCAAAGCTTAAAGACATTAAATTATACTATTCATAGGCAGGACAAATACTGAAGCATAAGTATTTTGACCATATAATGAGAAGACAGGACTCATGGCAGGGAAGAGAAACCTGATGTTGGAAAAGATTAAAGGCAAAAAGATGGATTCAATGAGCATGAACTTGGACAGTCTCTGGAAAATAGTAAAGAAGAGAAAGGCCTGATGAGCTATGGTCCAAAGGGTCACAAAGAGTCAACCATAATTGAATGACTAAATTATTCTGTCAGAGAATACATACTGAAGAAATTCATAAAAAAGGAATATGCTAAAGTCATGTGTAAAAAAGTCCTTATTTAATTGTGCTAAAAAATCAGCAATAACCCATGTGAAGATATATCCTAGGCAACTCCACTATAGCCTGTAGCAATTCACAATAACATTAATAGCAAAGCTCCATGACTACAGTCTAATCCCTGCTATGAAGAAAACTCAGGCTAGTGAATTGATTGAGACTGGGAATTCTGCTTTGGGGTAGAGAGCCACCAAGATGTCAAAAAAGAGACAAAAACTAGCTCATTGAAAACAAAGCAAATCAAAGCTCCTATGATGATTAGTAGTGAGGCCACTGTGAATGGCTACTATACTTCCATCCTAGAAAGAGACAGAGAAACCCAATCTAAAATCAAATAGTTTAATGAATGAGTAAATAAATAAATGATCAAGTAGACAGATGAATGGGTAGATTATGGATAGATATATATCATTAATACAATACACTTAGTTCTAACACTATTCATCCAAATACTAAAACATAGCACTATTTTTTTAAACTAACTGCTCCCAGTAATATCTTTTTATTTAAAGTCCTTTTTTTTTTTTTGACAGAGCTAGTTAACACTAACATACCATAAATGTGACTGTGTATCTTTTGAAACAGTGCTTAAATCACACAATCTAATTCTACAAATCTTGTTTTCATAAAATTTATACTGAAACAACTTGGGAGGGCTATGGGATTGAAAGCCATCAAGTCAAATTTTCTGTGGAATAATTTCACACCATTATTATTCTATGAATAATAAAATCTCATAGAAATGTGTCATTTGGCTTCATAGCAAAGAGAACTGAAGTGAGTAGAGTATCATTTACAAAACAACTTCCCCTCCCTCCAATTTCGAACATAAACTTCCACAATATTGTCTCCTTTTTTTCCCCCTAGTTTCCCAGTGCCTGAAGCAATTTGAGGGGTTTATACATTCCTTATGTAGGTCACCAGCACATTTGCATGCCCTACCAAGAATTCTTTTCCATAGGATTTAGAGTGGAGGGAGTGAACATATTTAAATCACAGCTCTTTTTTGGGAGACTGCAGGGTGTGGTGCGTGTGTGCTTGTGTGTGTGTGTGTGTGTGTGTGTATTTGTTACAGAAAGGGAGGAAGCAATAAGAGAGCAAATTCCTAGCTATACTAAAAAATGCTAGTTTCATTTCATAATCTTCATTCTTATAAAAATTCTATAGAACACTACCTGAACTCACAAAAAGTGAACTAGTTCTGGGACTTCATTTTTTAAAAAATGTGTCATTTACAATTCATGTATGTGCTTTTTAGACTCAGACTCAACAGCATCTTGTCATCTATCTCAAGTCTCCCTGTAATTTTTTTTTCTCAGATAATATGGTCTGGACATATGGCTGCACAGCATTCACAAGAGCCAATTAGAGATTTTTTTCCCCATAACCACTTTAATGTATTTTTACCAAACCATTGCAGTATCCGTTTATGCTGTTTGAAGGAGGATTATAGGAGTTGTTTTCCTACCCTTTTGTCAGAGATTATCTCATGGGAAATAAACTGACACAAAACGTATTATGAGGCCATTTGTCCCATTTAAGTTTTTTGCATATATATATATATATTATAAGCTTTATTTTTTTCTTTACATAAGGAATTATGACTACTATTTTTTTCTTTGGCTGCTCCTGATCCTCTCCATCCTACCCAATGACTCTACTCAGAGAGTGATTAGCCATATTTTATTTTATAAACTAAAAAGAGCAGGAATAATAAAATTGCAGTGAGATTGACACATATACAAAACACCTCTGATGGTGCCTCCTCCCCATGTGGAGAATCTGGAGAGCCTGCTCCCAGGAGAATAATGATGACATATAATGGAAGTGCCTTGAAGAGACTTTAGAGCATCAGCAGACATTCTGTAACTGGTTCCAATCTGCTAAACATGTGGTTATAAAAAGCCTTTTCAAGGGGCTACATAATAAGAAATAAGTGTGCTTCAGAAAATCACTAGCAACCAGAATGAGTGCTCACTTTTGGTTTGTCTGTGTTCCTGACAACAATCAGTGAAGAACAGTATAAAAGGAGAAGCCTTAAAACTTCCTATAAAATTGGTCTTGGGTTTAGGTCTCTGCATTAATTCTTTTTTGTTCTAGCTAGAGATTGAAGATTTTGACTTTATGAGTGCTGAAAAAATCAAAAAGGCTAGTATCTGTATATCAGGCTTGAGAGCATTCTAGAATCCAGTTTTTGCAGACAATTTAGCATTAATTCTGCAAAGGACAAGAAAAATCTTTGGGGCTTAGCTTAATCTCAAATGTGTCATCCAGCAGTCATCTAAGCAGGACCAAACTATGTAGAAACTTTGATAAGAATGATCCCACTCTCCCTAGAAATTGAGTTGGGATAGAGAAGAATGTGGATTTTAGGAACTGAATATAGGAAATTATTTGTCCTTTTTAAAAGACAAATTGCGATAAATATGTAAAAATGATATTGTGATAAATATCATTTTGTAAAAACTAATTGATATTAAGTGGTTAAATGGTACTGGAATCTTACTAATTGAGGATAACATAGAAAATGGGGAAATAACACTTTGAGAGCTTGAGTCATTGGCAACAGAGAAAAGCACCACTAGAGTCCTGAGGGAATGATGAAGTAATCTGGCTCTGGGAGAGTAAATTATAGAGTATACTTTCCACAAAAGCATTAAGTACCAAAGGTGGAAGAGATTTTAGAGATTTTTCTAGTATAATCTCTTCAGGTGACAAATGAGGAAACAATCCTAGAGAACTATAAAGCTGATGAATTCAAGCTAAAACCATAACCTATATTCTCTGACTCCTATTCCAATCTTCTTTATACTATTCTCCACTTGATTGTTGAACAAAAATCTGTTTAAGATAATAAATTTAGGGGGGCGGAGCCAAGATGGCGGAGAGGAAACACACGACTCAGTGAACGTCCTCACTCCCTCACAACCAATTAGATAAATTAAGTCTCATAATTAGCTCAGGACTGATAGATACCACAAGGACTGGAAGCACGACTTACCAGCTGAAGAGAATCTGGAGTTTCAACAGGAAAGGTCAGTTCTCAGGGGAGGAATAAGAAAGACCAGCACAGACGGTGGGGTAGGGGCACACTGCGCCCATTGCGCTGGGAAGGGCTCTGGGATCAGAGAAGCCACTGAGGTAAAGGAATCTGGCCCAGGCTGTTAGCTCTTCTCTGCTAATTATTTAGCAGTTCAGAAGAGAAAGCCAAAATATTTTAAAACTCAGATTAGATTTTCCCCGGACCCTGGGGGTGACTCAGGCACCAGGGGGTGTGGCCTCAGCTACCTCCTGAGAATAGTTAAGAGACTGACAAGTGGGTGGATATGGCCCAAGGCAACACACACTGCCTAGCTTAGCTGGAGGGAGTGGAACTCAGCTCCAGGAAGTCCCAGAGAAGCGGAACCTTTGAACTAGGGACCGCGGTTTCTGGCAGACACTTCCAGTTTGAGCGCAGGGGCTTCTTACGTCACCTGCTGCAGATACCCACTCCCCACCCGGACACATAGGCTGGGCTTCTTGCTGTCTTCACTATTCTACGCCCTCGAAGCACAGTAGTGCTAATCACCTCTGAGGCACTCCCAGGGAGAGGGTGGGGAACTCTCTCCCAGAGCTCTCTCTTAGCTCAGGCACAGGGGCCGCTGCATCCATCCGGTCTGGGAGGAAGCTGGTAAAGAAGTAAATAATTTCCTACCCCAGAGACAGACCCCAAAAGATTTTTTTTAAGTATGAGCAAAAAAGCTAGAAAAACCATAGATTCCTTCTATACAGAGAAAGAGCGGGTGTCCAACCCCGAGGAAGTTGACAGCAGAGAATCAGATAACAACCTAAAGGGGAACGATTCCTGCCCCCCATCACATAACTCTCTCCTAGAAGAAGCTCTTAAGAAATTGAGGGAGATCGAAGAAAAATGGGGAAAAGAAAGGGAAGTTATGATAGAAAATAACAATGTCCTGAAATTGGAGTTGGAAAAAATAAAGAATTCACAGGAGATGCAGGGAAACAAAATTAGTGAATTAGAAAAGGTTAAAAAAACACAGGAAAGTAGGATTTCTGAATTGGAAAAGATAAAAAAGTCTCAAGAAAATAGAATTTCTGAATTGGAAAAAGAAAATAATTCTCAAAAAAAAAAAATTAGGGAAATGGAAAAAAACTCAATAGAGCAAAATAATTCATTTAAAAACGAAATTGGGCATTTACAAAAAGAACTAAAAACTGTGAAAGAAGAAAATAACTCCTTAAAAGTCAGGATGGAACAAATAGAAATGAATGATTCACAGAGAACCCAAGAATCAGTCAAACAAAACAAAAAAAATGAGAAGCTGGAGAACAACGTCAAATACTTACTGGGAAAATCTATAGACCTGGAAAATAGATCTAGGAGAGATAATCTGCGGATTATTGGACTTCCAGAAAACTATGACCAAAAAAAGAGCCTAGATTCTATTTTACAGGAAATTATCAAAGAGAACTGTCCAGAGATAATAGAAACAGAAGGGAAAGTAGATGTGGAAAGAATTCATCGAACTCCTTCTGAAATAGACCCTAAAAAAAGAACACCACGGAATATTGTGGCTAAGCTGCAGAATTACCACACAAAGGAGAAAATCCTGCAAGCAGCTAGAAAAAAACAATTTAAATACCAAGGTGCCACAATAAGGGTCACCCAAGATCTGGCTGCCTCCACATTAAAAGATAGAAGGGCCTGGAACCTGATATTCCGAAAGGCAAAAGATCAAGGACTGCAACCAAGAATGAACTACCCAGCTAAGTTTAGCATCTTTTTCCATGGAAGAAGATGGTCATTCAATGAAACAGAGGAATTCTATATGTTTCTAAGAAAAAAACCAGACTTAAACAAAAAATTTGATCTACATCCACAAGACTGAAGAGAAACAGAAAAAGGTACACAGAACCCTTGAGAACTGTAACTTTGTTGTGGGTATATAAAAAAATACTCAAGGATAATTTGATTTTACTGATATAAAAGAAAAAAAGGGGGGTGTGGTAAAGGGAAGGAGGTCGGTTCAGAAAAAGGGGAAGGAGTGATAAAAAGAGGGAAACTACATCCCAGGAAGAGACATAGAAAATACACCATATCTGAGGGAACTTAGTGAGGGGGAGAATCATTGTGTGAATCTTACTCTCATCAGAAGAGGCTCAAAGAGTAAATAATTAACATATTTGTTTTTCAGAGAATTTTCTCTCACCTCATTAAAAGGGGGGAGAGGAAAAGGGGAAAGGAAAAGGAGAATAAGTGAAGGGACTTGGAGGGAGGGGGGAGGGATCCTAAAAAAAAAAAAAAAAAAAAAAAAGAGGGAGGGTTGCGCGTCACAAGGGGGGTCTGCAAATTAAATATCGGGGAGGGGGATCAGGGGGGTCAAGGGAAAAAAGTATAATCTGGGGATAATACGATGGCAGGAAATACAGAATTAGTAATTTTAACTGTAAATGTAAATGGGATGAACGATCCCATCAAACGGAGACGGATAGCAGATTGGATCAAAAAGCAGAACCCTACAATATGTTGTCTACAGGAAACACACTTAAAGCAGGGAGATACATACAGAGTAAAGGTAAAATGTTGGAACAGAGCTTATTATGCTTCAGGTAAAGCCAAAAAAGCAGGGGTAGCTATCCTTATCTCAGATCAAGCAAAAGCAGAAGTAGATCTCCTTAAAAAAGATAAGGAAGGAAACTATATCCTGCTGAAAGGTAGCATAAATAATGAAGCCATATCAATACTAAACATATATGCACCAAGTGGTATAGCATCTAACTTTCTAAAGGAAAAGTTAAGAGAACTGCAAGAAGAAATAGACAGTAAAACTATAATAGTGGGAGATCTCAACCTTGCACTCTCAGATTTAGACAAATCAAACCACAAAACAAACAAGAAAGAAATTAAAAAAGTAAATAGAACATTAGAAAAACTAGGTATGATAGACCTTTGGAGAAAACTGAATGGCAATAGGAAGGAATATACTTTCTTCTCAGCAGTTCATGGATCCTATACAAAAATTGACCATATATTAGGACATAAAGATCTCAAAATTAAA
This sequence comes from Sminthopsis crassicaudata, assembly GCF_048593235.1. Lineage (NCBI taxonomy): Eukaryota > Metazoa > Chordata > Mammalia > Dasyuromorphia > Dasyuridae > Sminthopsis > Sminthopsis crassicaudata. The sequence goes on from NC_133618.1 coordinate 572,565,867, forward strand.
TGTAGGAAGGCAGAAATAATAAATGCCTTCTTCTCAGATCACAATGCAATAAAAGCTACATTCAGTAAAAAGTTAGGGGTAAATAGACCAAAAAGTAATTGGAAACTGAATAATCTCATCTTAAAGAATGACTGGGTGAAAGAGCAAATTATAGAAACAATTAACAATTTCACCCAAGATAATGATAATGATGAGACATCATATCAAAATCTTTGGGATGCAGCTAAAGCAGTAATAAGGGGAAATTTTATATCTTTAGAGGCTTATTTGAAGAAAATTGAGAAAGAGAAGATAAACGAATTGGGCTTACAACTTAAAAGGCTAGAAAAAGACCAAATTATAAACCCCCAACCAAAAATTAAACTCGAAATACAAAAATTAAAAGGAGAAATCAATAAAATTGAAAGTAAAAAAACTATTGAATTAATAAATAAAACCAAGAGTTGGTTTTATGAAAAAGCCAATAAAATAGATAAACCTTTGGTAAATTTGATCAAAAAAAAGAAAGAGGAAAATCAAATTGATAGTCTTACAAATGAAAAGGGGGATCTTTCCACCAATGAAGAGGAAATTAGAGAAATAATAAGGAGTTACTTTGCCCAACTTTATGCCAATAAATTTGATAACTTAAGTGAAATGGATGACTTTCTCCAAAAATATAGGCTCCCTAGATTAACAGAGGAGGAGATAAATTGTTTAAATAGTCCCATTTCAGAAAAAGAAATAGAACAAGCTATTAATCAACTCCCCAGGAAAAAATCCCCAGGGCCAGATGGATTCACATGTGAATTCTACCAAACATTTAAAGAACAATTAGCCCCAATGTTATATAAATTATTTGAAAAAATAGGGGATGAAGGAGTCCTACCAAACTCCTTTTATAACACAGACATGGTACTGATACCTAAACCTGGTAGATCGAAAACTGAGAAAGAAAATTATAGACCAATCTCCTTAATGAATATTGATGCTAAAATCTTAAATAAGATATTAGCAAAAAGACTTCAGAAAATCATCTCCAAGATAATACACTATGATCAAGTAGGATTTATTCCAGGAATGCAGGGCTGGTTTAATATTAGGAAAACTATTAATATAATTGACCATATTAATAATCAAATTAATAAGAACCATATGATCATCTCAATAGATGCAGAAAAAGCATTTGACAAAATCCAACATCCATTCCTACTAAAAACTCTTGAGAGTATAGGAATAAATGGATTATTCCTTAGAATAATCAGGAGTATATATTTAAGACCGTCAGTAAGCATAATATGCAATAGAAATAAACTGCAACCTTTCCCAGTAAGATCAGGAGTGAAACAAGGTTGCCCACTATCACCATTACTATTCAATATAGTACTAGAAACGCTAGCCTCGGCAATAAGAGCCGAGAAAGAGATTCAAGGAATTAGAGTAGGAAATGAGGAAATCAAACTATCACTTTTTGCAGATGACATGATGGTATACTTAGAGAACCCCAAAGACTCTGCTAAAAAGCTACTAGAAATAATTCAAAATTTCAGCAAAGTGGCAGGATACAAAATAAATCCACATAAATCCTCGGCATTTTTATATATCACTAACAAAATGCAACAGCAAGAGATACAAAGAGAAATTCCATTCCAAACAAATGTTGAGAGTATAAAATATTTGGGAATCCATCTACCAAAGAAAAGTCAGGAATTATATGAGAAAAATTACAAAACACTTGCCACAAAAATAAAATCAGATTTAAATAATTGGAAAGACATTCAGTGCTCTTGGATAGGCCGAGCGAATATAATAAAGATGACAATACTCCCCAAACTAATCTATTTATTTAGTGCTATACCAATCAGACTCCCAAGAAACTATTTTAATGACCTAGAAAAAATAACAACAAAATTCATATGGAAGAATAAAAGGTCAAGAATTGCAAGGGAACTAATGAAAAAAAACTCAGAGGAAGGTGGTCTAAGTGTACCTGATCTAAAGCTATATTATATAGCAGCAGTCACCAAAACCATTTGGTATTGGCTAAGAAATAGACCGGTAGATCAGTGGAACAGATTAGATACAAAGGACAAAAAAGGGTACATCTATAGCAATCTAATCTTTGACAAACCCAAAGATCCCAACATTAGGGATAAAAATTCATTATTCGGAAAAAACTGTTGGGAAAACTGGAAATTAGTATGGCAGAAATTAGATATGGATCCACACTTAACACCATATACCAAGATAAGATCAAAATGGGTCCATGATTTAGGCATAAAGAGGGAGATAATAAATAGATTAGAGGAACAGAGGATAATCTACCTCTCAGACTTGTGGAGGAGGAAGGAATTTATGACCAGAGGAGAACTAGAGATCATTATTGATCATAAAATAGAAGATTTTGATTACATCAAACTAAAAAGTTTCTGTACAAATAATACTAATGCAAACAAGATTAGAAGGGAAGTAACAAATTGGGAAAATATTTTTAAAAACAAAGGTTCTGACAAAGGTCTCATTTCCAAAATATATAGAGAACTGACCATAATTTATAAGAAACCGAACCATTCTCCGATTGATAAATGGTCAAAGGATATGAACAGACAATTCTCAGAGGAAGAAATTGAAACTATATCCACTCACATGAAAGAGTGTTCCAAATCACTACTGATCAGAGAAATGCAAATTAAGACCACTCTGAGATACCACTACACACCTGTCAGATTGGCTAAGATGACAGGAACAAATAATGACAAATGTTGGAGGGGATGTGGGGAAACTGGGACACTAATACATTGCTGGTGGAGTTGTGAAAGAATCCAGCCATTCTGGAGAGCAATCTGGAATTATGCCCAAAAAGTTATCAAAATGTGCATACCCTTTGACCCAGCAGCGCTACTACTGGGATTATATCCCAAAGAAATACTAAAGAGCGGAAAGAGACATATATGTGCCAAAATGTTTGTGGCAGCTCTTTTTGTTGTAGCTAGAAACTGGAGGATGAATGGATGTCCATCAGTTGGAGAATGGTTGGGTAAATTGTGGTATATGAAGGTTATGGAATATTATTGCTCGGTAAGAAATGACCAGCAGGAGGAATACAGAGAGGCCTGGAGAGACTTAAATCAACTGATGCTGAGTGAAATGAGCAGAACCAGAAGATCACTGTACACTTCAACAACAATACTGTATGAGGATGTATTCTGATGGAAGTGGAAATCTTCAACATAAAGAAGATCCAACTCACTTCCAGTTGATCAATGATGGACAGAGGTAGCTGCACCCAGAGAAGAAACACTGGGAGGGGAATGAAAATTGTTAGCACTAATATCTGTCTGCCCAGGTTGCATGTACCTTCGGATTCTAATGTTTATTGTGCAAAAAGAAAGTGATATTCGCACACATGTATTGTACCTAGACTATATTGTAACACATGTAAAATGTATGGTATTGCCTGTCGTCGGGGGGAGGGAATAGAGGGAGGGGGGGTAAATTGGAAAAATGAATACAAGGGATAATATTATAAAATATATATATATATATATATAATTAAAAAAAAAAAAAAAAAAGATAATAAATTTAGAGCTGGAAGAACCCTTAGAAGAACTCTAGCCTTCAAAGGCTCCCTTTTCCTAACAAGATAAAACACAAATTCTTCAATGTAGACTTTGAATCTGGCTTCCACTTAATCTGCAAGTCTTATTTCATATTACTTTCCTTCAAGAACTCTTTTCCAGTTAGTAATCTAATAGCTGCTGCCCATAAGCAGCATTGTCCCACCCCCAAGATTTTGTACAAATGACATCCAATTCTGAATTATACTATCTCCTCACTTCCACTACATTTAATTCTTATTTTCCTTCAGAACTCGGCCTAGGTGCCACATCTTTCACAAGACTTCTCCTGATGCCCCTACTTATCAACATTCTGTCCATCTTGAAATTACTTTGTATATATAATATATACATATATATATGTATATATATATATATATTTACTTATATACACATTGTTTACTCCCCCCATAAGAAGAATGTAAACTCTTTTGAAGATAGACCTAGATTTTTGTGTGTCTTGGTATACCCAATGACAAACATAATGGCATGCACATAGCAGATATTTAATAATTTTAAATTGAATTGAACCCTCTCATTTTAAAAATGAGGAACTTGAGACCTAGTGAGGTATAGTGATTTCCTCAAAGTAGTATGTTTAGTAAATAGCAGACATAAAATTTGAACCAGGTCTGTTGAGAGCAAATCCATTACTTTTGAAAGGACACAAAAATATTGGGAAAATTTTGGTCAATGTTTTGGGTTTTCAAAGGTCTGACTATGTCAGCCTATAACCAGTAAACTTCAGTGGTTTTTATAATATATCCAGAATCAAATACAAAACCCTCTATTTGGAATACAAAGCACTTTATACTCTCACCCAATCTTCCCCTACTCCCCTCCTCTCCTGGCAGCTTTCTAGCCTTCTTCAAGTGGACACTCTCTGACATACACTTTAATCTAGTGTGCTTAACATCCTTGCTGTTCCCTAAACAAGATATTCCATCTCTTGGCTTTGAACACTTTCTCTGTCTGCTCCCCATGCCTATAATGATCTCCTTCCTTTATTCCCTATTACTGATCTCCCTGACTTTCATTAAATTCCAACTAAAATCCTACCTCCTACAGGAAAGTTTTCTCAAATCCTCTTTAATTCTAGTGTCTTCCCTCCATGTATAATCTCCTTATTTACCTTGCACATAGTTGATTTGTTCCCATTTGTTTGCTTTTTCTTCCATTAGATTATAAGCTTCTTCAAGAATTATGGGTTGCTTCTTTTTTTTCTGATTCTCCTCATGTCTATGTATTTATGAAATATAATGGCCTAAACAGACTGGAAAAACAAAAGTGAATGGAAAACACATGTTGTTCAGACTACCACCTACAACTGACAGGTAATCCACAAACTAAGTCAGGGACAGAGAGTAGAGAGAGAGAGAGAGAGAGAGAGAGAGAGAGAGAGAGAGAGAGAGAAAGGAAGGAAGAGAGGGAAGGAAAGAAAGAGAATGAATAGATGTTGCAGATAGGCAATAAGCCCAGGATCTGAATCAAATAAGCAAAGCTCATGCCAGAGGATGCTTAAAAATTGCACAAAACTATAAAAGACCTCATTTCTCATAGCTATAAAAATCTATCTTCAAAATAAATGTTCATTCTCCAACTGATAAAGAGGGCCTTGGTCTTGTTCACTGTGTTTCTTCTTTTTCATTCTAGCTGAAGGTATTGGAGATTCCTATCATTTAAGTATTGAAAGGTCAAGAAAATCATCCAGATATTAGAACTCTTGGTACCCCAGAATCTAGGTATTGCAGCCAGAGCAAACTCAATAGTCTGAGGAGCAGGGAATGTCCTATAGAAGTTATCTTCAGGATCCAGTCCAGTAGGAACTGAGACAAAAACTCATCCAGTAGCCATGTGGTCTTATCTGTTATAACTTGAAGTCATAAAATGCCATGACCTCAGAAAAATCAAAATTCCAGGTTACCCAAAGGGCAATATTCATAAGTATAAAAAAAGGACCAAAGCATGTCATCATTAAGAACTTGAGTGACATAGAAGTGGCATAAAATATATATTGAAATATGATTGAAATGAGTGTACGTGTATAACATATAAGACAGCAGTCTTGAAGAAAGGAGAGGAAAGGCAAGGAAGGAGAAAAAACTTAAAACTAAAATATTTTTAAATTGAATATTGAAAGCTATCTTTATATATATATATATATATATATATATATATATATATATAATATAAAATATAATCAAAAAAATTTGTTGAAGAATATGTATGATCAGAAAAGGAGTTGGGATAGTTATGTATAACCAAACAGAGATTACTGTGAATAGTAATAGTAATAGTTGGTGATGTATAAAAATGCTGAGGATTTATGTGGATTTATTTTGTATCCTGCAACTTTGATAAAGTTCTGAATTATTTCTAATAGCTTTTTATCAGAGTCTTTGGGGTTCTCTAAGCATACCATCATGTCATCTGCAAAGAGTGATAGTTTGATTTCCTCATTTCCTTCTCTAATTCCTTGAATCTTTTTCTCGGCTCTTATTGCCGAGGCTAGCATTTATAGAACAATATTGAATAGTAATGGTCATAGTTGGTAACCTTGTTTCACTCTTGATCTTAGTGGGAAAGGTTCCAGTTTACTGCCATTACATATGATGTTTACTGACGGTTTTAAATATATGCTCCTTATCATTTTAAGGAATAGTCCATTTATTCCTATACTCTCAAGTGTTTTTAGTAGGAATGGATGTTGGATTTTATCAAATGTTTTTTCTTCATCTATTGAGATGATCATATGGTTTTTATTAATTTGGTTATTGATATAGTCGATTATGCTAATAGTTTTCCTAATATTGAACCAGCCCTGCATTCCAGGTATAAATCCCACTTGGTCATAGTGTATTATCCTAGGGATGATTTTCTGAAGTCTTTTTGTTAATATCTTATTTAAGATTTTAGCATCAATATCCATTAAGGAAATTGGTCTATAATTTTCTTTCTCAGTTTTCACCCTACCTGGTTTAGTTATCAGTACCATATCTATGTCATAAAAGGAATTTGGTAGGACTCCTACAATCCCTATTTTTTCAAATAGTTTATATAGCACTGGAGTTAGTTATTCTTTAAATGTTTGGTAGAATTCATATGTAAATCCATCTGGTCCTGGGGATTTTTTCTTAGGGAGTTGGTTAATAGCTTGTTCTACTTCTTTTTCTGAAATGGGACTATTTAGACTATTTACTTCTTCCTCTGTTAATCTGGGCAAGTTATATTTTTGAAGATATTCTTCCATTTCTTTTAAGTTATTGAATTTATTGGCATAAAGTTGAGCAAAGCAGTTCCTAACTATTGTTCTAATTTCCTCTTCATTAGTGGTGAGTTCTCCCTTTTCATTTTTAAGACTAACTATTTGCTTTTTCTCTTTCCTTTTTTAAATCAGGTTTACTAAGGGTTTGTCTATTTTGTTGGTTTTTTCATAGAACCAACTCTTAGTTTTAATAATTAATCCAATAGTTTTTTTACTTTCAATTTTATTAATCTCACCTTTTATTTTTAGAATTTCAAGTTTCGTATTTGTCTGGGGGGTTTTAATTTGTTCCTTTTCTAGCATTTTTAGTTTTAAGCCCAATTCATTGACCTTCTCTTCCTCTATTTTATGCAAGTAGGCCTCTAGAGATATAAAACTTCCCCTTATCACTGCTTTGGCTGTATCCCACACATTTTGGTATGATGTCTCATTATTGTCATTTTCTTGGGTGAAGTTATTAATTATGTCTATGATTTGTTGTTTTACCCAATCATTCTTTAGCATACAATTATTTAGTTTCCAATTATTTTTTGGTCTATTTCCCCTGGCTTTTTATTAAATGTAATTTTCATTGCATTGTGTTCTGAAAAGGATGCATTTACTATTTCTACCTTATTGCATTTGATTTTGAGGTTTTTATGTCCTATTATGTGATCAATTTTTGTATAGGTTCCATGAACTGCTGAGAAGAAAGTGTACTCCTTTCTGTCTGCATTTAGCTTTCGCCAAAGATCTATCATATCAAACTTTTCTAGTATTCTACTTTGACTTCTTTCTTATTTAGTTTGTGGTTTGATTTATATAATTCTGAGAGTGCAATGTTTAGATCTTCCACTATTATAGTTGTGCTGTCTATTTCTTCTTGCAGCTCTCTTAATTTCTCTTTTAAGAATTTAGATGCTGTACCACTTGGTGTGTATATGTTTAATATTGATACTGCTTCATTATCTATGCTACCCTTTAGCAGGATATAATGCCTTTCCTTATGTCTTGTGATTAGATCAATTTTTGTTTTTGCTTGATCTGAGATGAGGATGGCTACCCCTGCTTTTTTAGCTTTACCAGAAGCATAGTAGATTCTGCTCCACCCTTTTACTTTTATTTTAATGTATCATCCTGTTTCAGGTGTGTTTCCTGTAAACAACATATAATAGGATTCTGGCTTTTAATCCAGTCTGCTAACTGTTTCCTCTTTATGAGGGAGTTTACCCAATTCACATTTATGGTTAGAATGACTAATTGTATATTGCTTACCATCCTGTTAATCCCTGCTTATGCTTTTCTCCTTTCCTTCCCTCTTACCCCCCCTACCCAGTATTAAACTTGTGAACACCACTTGCTTTTCCCTCCCCCACCTTAAAGTTCCTCTTCCTATTTTACCCCTTTTTTCTCACAATTTCTGTATTCCCTTCCCCTTAGCTTACTCTTTCCCTCTCACTTTTCAATGAAGTGGAAGAATTTTCACCATAAATCAGATATGTCTATTGATACACACTATCTTCATCTCCCTCCTTTCTTTTTCTCAGTTATAATAGGTTACCTTTGCCTCTTCATGAGATGTAGTACCACCACTTTACCTTTTTTTGTGATATAATTTCCTTTCCACCTCTAGTTTCTAGGACATATTATACATGTGTTCTTTACATATCTTTATGGCAGAAATATAGTTCTCAAGATTTCTTTTTACCTTTTTAGAAATCTCTTGAGTTCTATATTTGAAGATCAAACATTTTGTGTAGATCTGGTTTTTTCATCAAGAATAGATGGAATTTATTTATTTCGTTAAATGTCCATCTTCTTCCCTGGAAAACGATGCTCATTTTTGCTGGGTAAGTTATTCTTGGCTGCATATCAAGTTCCTTAGCCTTTTGGAATACCATGTTCCAGGCCCTTCATTCTTTTAATGTGGATGCTGCTAGATCCTGAGTTATCCTTATTGTGGCTTCTCCATATCTGAATTGCTTTTTTCTAGCAGTTTCCAGTATTTTTTCCTTTGTCTGATGGTTCTTGATCTTGGCCAGCATATTTCTGGGTGTTTTGATTTTAGGGTCCCTTTCAGTAGGTGATTGATGAATTTTTTCAATGTCTATTTTACCCTATGTTTCCAAAACGTCTGGGCAGTTCTCTTTGATAATTTCCTCGAAAATAGTGTCCAAGCTCTTTTTTTCCTCACATTTTTCAGGGAGTCTGATTATTCTCAAATTGTCTCTCCTAGATCTGTTTTCCAGGTCTGTTGTCTTTCCAATAAGGTTCTTGACATTCTTTTCAATTGTTTCGTTTCTGATTTTGCTTGAGTACTTCTTGGTTTCTCCTTGAGTCATTCATTTCTACTTGTTCGAGTCCAATTTTCATTGATGTATTTTCTTCACTTACTTTTTTTATATCTTTTTGTAATTGTCCAATTGAGTTTCTAAGTGAGTTTTTTTCTTCTATGGAATTTTTTTCCATTTCATCCATTTTATTTTTTAGAGAGCTGTTTTCTTTATCCAGCTCACTAATCCTGTTTTCCTTGGAGTTGTTTACTTTTTCTAATTCACTAATTTTATTTCTCAATGATTTGATCTCTTTATCCATTCTGGATAACTTCTCCAGGCTCTCTTGCCAAGCTTCCCTTTCCTTTTCCCATTTTTCTTCTAGCTCTCTTGTGAGAGCCTTTTTGATTTCCTCTATGAGATTCTTTTGTAATGGAGCAGATCATATTCCTCTTAGGGGATTCCTCTGGAGACAATCTGCTTTTAGTCTCCTCAGTATTTGAAGTCTGCTCTCTCTCCATACAGAATCTGTCAATGGTTGGAGCCCTTTTAAATTTTTTGTTCATTTTGTCAGAGCAGGAATAGAAAAAAACAAATTGACAAGAGAAACAATTGGTCTGTTTGAGGGGGAGGGGATGGGGCTGAATGGTGTCACTGGGCTTACTCTACAGACTGCGGGAGACAGCAGTGAGGCACTAACAGGACAGTGATGGCTGCACTGTGCACTCTGAGGCTCTGAGAACGGGCTGAGTCACTCCGGGTGGGGGTGGGGGTGGCCGGATCCTGAGAGATGCTAGCTTTCTGAGGTTTTATTCTTTACCTCTCTGCTGCTCCTGGCTTACTGCCAAAATAGAACATCCACACTGGGATAAAAGTCTTTTCCCAGAAACGGAAGAGATGAGCTGTGTGAGCTGCCTGTCTCATTCTCACTGCCTGCCCTCAGTCTGCGCCCAGTCTGTTCGACCCTTCCCTGATCAAACACAGACCTTCTCTGGTGAATTTCAAGGATGTCTTCTGTTGGTGATTATTTGTGGGTTTCTTTTCTGGTCAAACATTAATTCCGAGGCTTTTCATGAAGTAAGTAAGTCCTGAGAGAAAACACAGAACTCCAGCAGCTGTCTGCCTCCACGCCGCCATCTTGACCGGAAGTCTCTATCCAATTTTTTGTAAGCCTAAATCCATAAGCTGCCTGAAATCTGTCTATGTTAAACTTGAGAACTACATTGTAAACCATTTATTTGATTATTTGTATTTCAATACATTATTCTGAAAAGAAGCTCATAAGTTTCATCAAACTTCCAAAGGATTTATGGCAAAAAAAAAAAAAAAAAAAAAAAGTTAAGAACTACTTCCTACCTCTAAATAATTTTGTTTTAGATGTGTGTATGTATAGATATATTTATACATGTGTATATACATATATATGCATGCATGTATATATATATATATACACATATTTATATCAACATGTTGATATAATGGTTAAAAACCATGGTCAGTTGTTGGTCAATTAAAGGGATGCAGATTCTTGGTAATACTATTCATGATAACAAATGGGAATTCAATTCACTGACCATTTTTTGGCCAGACATAGGTACCAATAAATTTGCTTTTAGTTTCCTTATATAATGTAATTCTTCCAAGATGGACTTTAATTTTAGGTCAAACTATTATAAGGTAAACCATGACAAGAAGTTTTATAGAAAGATATCTATGAAAATCACAGATGAAAAGGCATAGAGGTGTGGGAATCCAACTTAGTGGAAGGAATACCTATATTAATGAAGTCTAAACTTATTTACATACTTAAGTTTCAAGAAATTCAGGGAACCTTTAGCATTATCTACTCCAAACACCCATCTACTAAAGAAATCCTTTCTATTGTGTCCATGACAAGTGGAAATTCATTCTCTTCCAAAACTCTTCCAAGTGATGAGGACCTTGAGAATAGCCAAGGCAAAGAACAATGACCATCAGAGATAGATTACTAAATCCAAATTTCAGAATGAGATCTAAATTAATAGAATAACTCAAGGATCTTAAAGGATTAGACAGAGGTGAAAATTTTGTTATTTTGCCTTTTAGCTAAATATTGATCAGGTGTGGATATATGTAAGTGTGTATGTATGATTATAGGTATCTATATCTATCTATCTATATATATATATATACACACACATATATACACATGTTATGGGCATGTGAATATACATATAGGTGTATATACATGTATTCATGCTTAACTGTAGCTTTCTTGAAAATGGAAGGGTGAAGGAGAAAAATAATAAAAGTTAAAAGTACACAGCAAAGAACAAAAGAAAACCTACAAAGAAGCAAAGAAAAGAATAGCTCTGAAAACAACATATAGTATTTATTATATAGAGTTGAGTCCTATCTTATGTTCTGCTAAGCATATGACAATTTTTTTTCTTTTTTTGTATCTTGTACTTAAGTTTTAAATAAATAGATTTTTAAAAAATAAATATAGATCAGGAATTGTTTGCAAATAATAGCAATTCAATTCATTTTCAATAACATTTACTAAGTGCATAATTTATGTTGGGCTCTGCAAGGAATATAAAGATAAATAAGATCTTCAATCTTCAAAAGACTTATAATTCAAAGTTTCCCTATTATTGTTGAAAGTACTGTCTTCCTTCTAGTTTCACAATACTCATGTCTTCCTCAACTCTTTATTCTCGCTCAAAAATAGCAAACAGTTGCTAAATGTCATTTCTATTTTCACAGCATCTTTCATTTACATCCCCTTCTCTCTACTCATACAGTGACCACTTCTAATTCAGGTCCTTATACTTGAACTATTCCAAAAGTCTCTTAATTGGTCTCTTTGTTTTCTCTCTCCTCAGTCAATCCATCCTCCCTAAGCTGTCAAAATTGTTTTCCTAAAGCATATCTTTGACCATGCTGTTCTCGCTCTTAAACAAATTATGATTTTTCCCAATTACTATCAGAACCTATGTCTGTCACTTAAGAGTCTTCACAGTCAGACCTTTTCTGCCTTTCCAGTGTTCTTACATATACTCCTTGGTCCAGCAGAACCTCTTCTCACACATTTCCTCATCTCCCACAACTTTCCATTTTTACTCGTGAGACTCTGGAGAGAGAATACTCATGCTCCCTCCTTCCAACTCTTGAGAATCTTTTGCTTCCTTCAAAATACAGTTCAAACCAACTTTCTGTAAGAGAGCTTTAGGGATTCCTCTGGCTACTGGTGTTTTACACTCTAAGGTCACTTCCTTCTACTCTGTACATATCTTATATGTAATGATTTATTGGCATGTTGTCTTCCCCATTCAAGTATTAGTTCCTCCTGATGCTGAGTGAAGTGAGCAGAACCAGGAGAACACTGAACACAATAGCAGCAAGATTATGTGATGATATGCTATGATCATCAGTCGTTCTCAGCAATACAGTGATTGATCCAAGACAATTCCAATAAACTTGGGATGGAAATGCTATCTACATTCAGAGAAAGAACTATGAAGATTGAATAGAGATAGGAACACACACTTTTCACCTTTTTGTTTTGTTTTTTCTTTCTCCTCGTTTTCCCCTTGTATTCTGATTTTTTTCACAACATGAGTAATATGGAACTGTGTTTAAAATTATTGTATATGTATAACCTATGTCAGAGTGCTTGCTGTCTTGGGGAAGGGGAAGGGAAAGAAAGAAGGAAAAAAGAATTTGGAATTCAAAATCTTTCAAAAATGAATGTTAAAAACTATATTTAAGTGTAACTGACAAAATCTACAATATTACTATTAAGTGGAGAACAAAAGAATGTTAAATTCCTCGAGGATGGGGATTATGGGAGTAAGGAGGGCTTTGCATTCCCATTGCTTAGCACAGTGCTTGGCACATAGAAAGTGCTTATTAATACTTAATGAATGATTAGTTGAGTGACTGGATTTAAGATAGGGACTAGGAATAACTTTAGAAGGCAGATAAAAGATAGAAGATAATTAGTAAGACAGAGAAAGTGCTATGGAAGTTCAAAAGATGGATATTATTAGGGGTATCAGGAAGGCTAAATAGAGCAGGTAATATTGAAGTGAACTTTTAAAAACAGATAGGGTTTTAACAAGCAGAAATGGTGGGATAATAATCTGGAAGACTCAGAAACAATGGGACCAAATGTTAATCATTAAGAGAGCACAGACAGGATCGATATTTTTACCTAAGTAATTTAAGCAATTACCTATGTAGAATGATATGAAGAGGTCACTACAAGCCTTAAATCTCCTAAAATTATCTCCTCTCTAAGGCCTGCAATGGTATCTGATATTCTCATTATTAGTGGTGCTCCTCAAAGAATATCTAGGAACAAGTATATATTTGGTGCTGAAATCATTATATGATCTGGAAAGCCTGAAAATTTAATCAGTTGACTCTTTTTATTATGTTAGATTATCAGATTATGTAGCTTTCAGCAACTGGGACAAATATGGCAACTAAATGAGGAAGAAAAGGGCAAGAGGGAATCAGGAGAAAGAAGAAAAATAATGTATTGGGGAAGGGGCAGGGAAAGTACAGAGCTGTGATTGGGAAGAAGTAATCAGAGCTTAGCCCCTAGGTGCCAAATTTAGAGGGCGATGACAGCACTTGTAGGACATCAGCAGTGTATAAGCAACAGAACTTAGCACCTACTTTGCAAAAATAATTAGTTAAAATAAGAAGCTAGCAGATGGCATGTGAGCTCTTTCCCCACCCAGTCCTTCTTCCCCACTCCAACCTTCCTCCATGCAGCAAATCTCTGCAGTAGTGGCCTGATGATACTATCCAACTATCTGCTCTTTCCCCCACAGTGTACCATTCCACCCCTTTCCCTCAAATCAAAGTCATATTTCATGCCTTCACTTGTCATCCCAAGTATTTCTTTCAGTACTTGATTTGATGCAAAAATTCCTTGAGACAATGCAAAAAAAAAATAGGAAAAGGTAGAAAAAGGAAGCAAAAGACATTTCAAGGGGATGAAGATTTTTATTCTACTGAATTCTGACTAAGGCCACCAGAAAAAAAAAAAGTGGAACCATATATTTCTTAGGCTGTCTTCAAGCTTTAACTATATATGAATTTTTAACCTCTCCTTATTTCACAATAAACAGTTGAAGCAATTGCTGAGATTTGTTGTTATAGATTCAATTCAATTTAATGCACAAGATTATCAATCTAGAGCTAGAAGGGAGTACTGGAAGATGAGGAGGCATAGATAGGGAATATAATCTAACTTCCAAATGAGTACTCCTAGATGGAGAAAAACTAATTTATTTAAATAACTACTACATAACAGGCACTGAGACCCAAAAGATAAAAATAGAAACACTCTGCCTTAAAGAAGCTTACATTCTCCAGAGGAGAAACAACATGTATGTACAGGTAAGCCAATTCAGTAAATATAATTCGCAATCAATAAAAAACACTTCTTAATGAAACATACATATGGCCTGAATTTGACAATGTAGCCACTGTTTCACTTCTATCCAATGGATTCTTGATTATTTTTGATGGGGCTCTGTGGAAAGTTAAAGTTGAGCAGAGAGAGAGATAGAGAGAGAGAGAGAGAGAGAGAGAGAGAGAGAGAGAGAGAGAGAGAGAGAGAGAGAGAGAAGAGAGAGAGATTTAATTTGCCTTTTTGACATTGTCTCACTTTTTCCCCCCTTTTAGGTATCAAAATTCTATTTGCAGTTAAATGACCCTAGTGCAAATATTCTTTATTTCAAAAACCAGTCTGAGCTCTTGACTTCTGAAAGTCAAAAAATGCTCCAATTTCATTCATAAATAGGCTGTATGCATGTGAGGATGATCTAGCTGCGACATCTGTCACCCCATTGATTGCCAGGGTTGATTCTGCTAAATTGGCTGGTTAGGCAGGTGACCCCTTCCTCCCTCACCTCTCCGTGTGTCCCTCCCGAAGCTGCATGCTCAGTGGAAGAGAACGATGATCCCTGATAGAGTAGTACGGTTCTCCCATCAAGTGTATACGAGTGGTTGCACACCCCTGCTAGAACAAGTTCCCAAGGTCCATAAATAGGTTGTATTACACGTGCTTAAGTCATAGAAGGCAAACTTTATTACAATGTTTTTATAACAATGTTATTTGAATGTTCTCTTTTGGATCGCTACTTGTCACTGAAAAAGTTACTGAAAAAAATTTGTTTTTAAATTAAACCTGTGAAATGTCATCAAAGACCCGAAATGAGAAATAAAGGACAGATGTGTAGTCTCCCCTACTGAGCATCTCACAAAACTTAAGGTCTTCAGCTCTGTTTACTTAAAATATTTTGTGCCTTTTACATCCTATCTACATAAGAAGGACAAAATCTTTCTTGTAGCCACAGATGAACGAGAGTTCATTTTCAGCACTGAATTTCAGTAATGATATCAGTTATGGATGATCCTAGTGACCTTGAGGTTGACTGAAATTGCTTGTTAAAAGTCATTACTTTGTGCAGTCCTCATCTTCTTACAAAAAATAAAACATTTAATTAGTGTCTGTTTAGGGGACAAAAAGCACCACCCTCTTTCCTTCTCACCCTCTCTGATTAGTCTGGGTGGCAGATCAGAAACTGTCACCAATTTATGAAAATGGATTATGTACCTTAATTATGGAAGGCACCTTAAAGGTCACTGAATCCAACTGCTATCTACAACAGGAATCACCTCTATGACTTTCCTGAATCAGTACTGTGAAAACATCATGTGAAAACTTGTGGTGACATCAAATTCCTAAAATCATCTATTCATTGATTAATAATGATGATGATCATTTATTCAGTCTAACAACTGCCAAGTACCTTCCACACACAAGTCATACAAGACCCCCTGAAGGAGAGAGATTGGAGGGACAACAACATATGACAGGCAAGTCAAATTATCACAACCGCCTTTTATTTTTCTTCAGATCCCAGGTTCCTGAACCCAAGAGCCTTATAAAATAGCAATCCTTTTATGCTAGTGCCTTAGACATTATCAGGCAAATCATTTCTTGTGGAAATTCAACCTGTCAATTTCTCCTATAGTTATTATGGTGAAAGCAATTGAACACCTAAGAAAGATATTTTTTTGCCACCAAATCCTTTGCACTCTTAAATGGTCCAATATTAGAAACTGATATTTATTTAGGATGATAATTAAGAAGAAACATTAAAATCTGTTTTATTGTTGCATCCTAACAACCGTGAGAGAAGCTAGGTGGAACAATGGAGTGAGCCCAAATATGGTCTCTGATGCTAGCTGTATGACTCTGGGCAAGTCGTTTCTCCCTGTTTATCTGTTTCTTCATTTGTAAAATGAGCTGGAGAAGGAAATGGTAAGCCTCTTCAATATATCTTCCAAGAAACAACAAGAAGCATGAGATCTTTCTGTCTAACTTGTAGATACTATCCATATCCAACTAACTAGAAGTTACTCTGCTAAAATATAATGGTATTTAAAGGACTAAGGTTTCCTGGTAAGTAATGTCTGTCTTATCATCATGGCTTTCCTTGCAAGAGAGTGTCATGTGTGGAAAGCACACTGTTTCAGAAATTCAGAGACTGGAATTATATTTCCAGCTCTAACAAGGATTCCATATGACCTTGCGAAAAGTGTTCCTTAACCTCTCAAGGTCTCTAAGACTATAAAATAGGAATAAAACCTGGCCTTCTGACCTGGCTGAATGGTTGAAGAATCATTTGAAATAACAAGTGCAGTCAAAGTACTTCTGAGTTCATGAAACATCACGTGAATGCAAAGAATGACATCCATATTTTTTCATTGAGATTGTATGGTTTCAAGGCATGGAATACTATACGCAGAAAAATTGAAGTTGAATTGAACCCCAAGGGCAATGGAATGTTGAATACTGAATTTAAGAAAACTACAACCTATCACAGTACAGAATATGCAAAATAAACTACATAAATGATCTCATAAATGTTGTTGTTGATGTTCAGTTATTTCAGTTTTACCCAACTCTTCATTATTCTATTTAGGGTTTCCTTGGTAAAAATACTGGAATGGTTTGCCATTTCCTTCTCCAAGCCATTTTACAGATAAAGAAACTAAGGTAAAAATTGTTAAATAATTTTCTCCCAAGGTCACATAGCTAGTATGTGTCTGAAGCTGAATTTGAACTCGATTCCTAAGTCCAGTCTATTGTGCTCTCTGCATAGCCTTAGGGGGAAAAAGTATATGTGTGTATGTATGTATATACATATACATATACATATACATATATATCATATATATATATGAATGAAAAAGGAGGGGGTTGATCATATACTAAGAGAAAAAGAAATATGAAGAAGAGTCAATCCCCACTCCAAAGAACCAATAATGAAGCATGTTTCTCATATCTTGACAAACAGATGATGGACAAGAGGTAGCCATTCTGAAGAGCAATCTGGAATTGTACATTGTCTGTACTATTGACCCAGCAATACACCTAGTAGGCTTATTTCCGAAGATGATTAGGGAAAAAAGGAAAAGAACCCATATTTTCTAAAATGTTTATAGTAGTTCTCTTGGTAAAGAACTGGAAATTGCAAGGATGTCCATCAATTGGGAAAGGGGTGAACAAGTTGTGGTATATGACTGTTATGTAATACTATTGTACTATAATGATGAGTTCAATGATCTTAAAATAACATGGAAAGACTTGCATGGAATAAAGATAAATGAAATGAGCAGAACCAAGATAATATTGCATAAAGTAACTAATATTGTTTTAAGAATGACTTTGAGTAAATAAGTCATTTTGACTATTATAAATACTCAAACTAACTATAAAAGATATGCGAAAAAGTCATTATCTTCATCCAAAGAAAGAACTGATAAATAGAAGTGTATATATAACATATATACATATGTATATATGTACATATATATACATATATGTGTATGTGTGTATATACTTATTTGTGTCTAATGGTAGCCATCTCAAAAGTAGAAAAGGGAAGAAAAAAATTTAGTTGATAACTTTATTATATAGTTTACTGTTATAGAAATATTTTTTAATTCTATGAACTTAAAACAAAAAATTTTTTAAAGAAGGAGACACATTTATGATATGATTATTTGTGGGTTTGTATTGCTTGACTGTACTAATTTATTACAAGAGACAGACTTTATTTGGAGGGAAGGAGGCAAGAAAAGTCAGGACATTCTTATTCTTGTTTGTCCTTTGTTTTCAAAGAGCACTATGACTTCGGGGAAATAATACCATGACATGCAATTGAGTTGCATTTAAGTGAATGAAGGCTATGCAAAGTCACCTGCCTCACTTTCTCCTCCAGACTCATCTGGTTCCAAGTAGCAAAGTATATATCAGGACAGTTGGAGATGGCCCTGAATCAGGGGCATACTAGGTAGCAATGCCTAAAAAAGGAAGAAAGAAAATATCATCAATAAAACATTTAAAGAAAATACACAAACGAGATCAGAAGAAGGTTCCTTTATGTTAACATAAAGAAGACAGATATGCTTCTAACGTGCTCATTTGAGAAATATTTTAAGCCATATGTCATAGTTTCAAATACAATCATTTTTCTTTTTGTATATAGAAATATTTATTTTTGGCATTTATCAAGTTCAGAATAGTAAAATATTACCACTTTTTTGGGGGGGGAAAAAGTTGTATTGTACAAAAATGTTTGTTGCAGCTCTTTTTTTGTGATAGCAAAGAATTGGAAAATGAGTAGATACCCATCAATTGAGGAATGGCTAAATAAGTTATGGTATATGAAGGTAATGGTATATTATTGTTCTATTAAAAATGATGAACAAGGTGATTTTAGAAATGTCTGCAAAGATTTATAGTTATACAAACTGATGCTGAATGAAACAAGCCAAAGCAGGAATACATTGTACACAATAATAGAAAGAATGTGCAATGATCAAATATGAAAGACTTGGTTCTTCTCAGCAGTTCAGTGATCAAGGCAATCCCAATAGACTTTGGATAGAAAATACCATCTGCATCCAGAAAAAGAACTAGGGAGACTGAATGCAAATCAATACATGCTTTGTTCACTTCTTCTTTCTGTTTTTTTCCTCTGTCATGTTTTTTCCCCTTTTGTTCTGATTTTGCTCTCCCAACATGATTCAAAAAGCAATGTGTATTAAAAATATTTTTAAAAAAGAAAAAATTGCATATGTTTAACATATATTGGATTGCTTGCTATCTAGGGAAGCAAAAGGGGGAATGGAGGGAGGAAATTTTAGAACACAAGGTTTTGCAAGGGTAAATGTTTAAAACTATCTTTGCATATATTTTGAAAATAAAAACTATTATTAAATAAATAAATAATGAATGAATGAATGAATGTCCTTTAAGGGAAAAGACTTAACTCACTTTTTCCTTTTTTCTCTAGCTATATCTAACACAGTTTTTGAAACACAATAAGCAATACATTGCTTTGGAGTTTGGTTTTTTTTTTTTAATTTAAGCATTGATAACAAAAAGTTTCATTAAAAATAACATACCATGCCAAATTAGTCTTATTTCCTCTTTTAATAGGGTTACTAAACTGGTAGATTAGAGGAATATTGTCAGTTTAGTTCGTCTAGATTTTTAGCAAAGCATTTGAAAAGTATGTAATATTCCCTTGGAATAGATATAGTGATGTTGGACTGGATAAACATATAATAGATACAAAGATACAATAGATAAACATACAATAGATTTCTATCTGAATAGCCAGACATAACAAAGAACAATTAATAGTTTGTTAGAAATTTGGGAGGCATCAATAGGGTGATCCAATGAGTTCCACTTGGCCCTATTATGCTTATAATTTACTATTGCTCTATAGCTAAGAACTCAGAGGCATGCTTATCAAATCTTCAAAAAATTAAAGCTCGGCAAAATTGCTGACAAATTGGATAATGACATCAGGATTCAAAAAAATCTTTAGACAGGATTTGGAGTTAGGAAAACCTTAAGTTTCATATCTTGTCTCAGATACTTACTAGCTGTGTGACCGTGACAAGTATTTGACTTCTTTGTGTCTCAATTTTTAAATGGGGAAATGAAGATAATAATAGTACCTACTTCCCAACAATTTTGTGAAGATCAAATAAATTAATGTATGTAAAGTGTTGTCCAAAACTTGAAGCTCTTTAGATAAATGCTAGATATCATTACCATTATGACTACAATAACAATCGTCTTGATAAGAGCTAAATTAAATAAGTTAATTTTAGGAGTTCTAAATGTAAGATTCATAATCTCACTAGACCTCAGTTTTTTCATCTACAAAATGAAGACATGACTAGACTAGAAAGCAGGATTGACATATGCACCATTAGAATGGGAGCTCCTTGTAGGCAGGGTCTATTTTGGCTTTCTGTGGATCCCTAGCACTTAGCAGATAGGGCTTATTTTTTGACTTGGCCAAATGACCTCTTCAGTCCACCTTCCAGCTCTAACTTTCTATGATCCTATTAGTTATATAAATACCAACATACAAATCTAAGGCAAGCAACACAGATAATTAGTGTTCCATCATCTAGGCAAGGCCTTTATGGATTGTCAATAATACCTTTAAAGGCAGAGAGATGGCACAGTGGATAGAGTGCTGGTCCGAGAGTCAGGAACCTCTTTTTTCTGAGATCAAATCTGGCATCAGACACTTATTATCTATATAACCCTGAAAAAAACACTTCAGCTCTTTTTGCCTCAATTTCCTCATCTGTAAAATGAGTTGGAGAAGGAAATGACAAACCACACTGGTATCTCCACCAAGAAAACCCCAAACCCAACAATAAATACAATACTTGTGTTTGACTGAAACCTCAATCCACAAAGAGAAAAGTCACAATTACATATTTGAATATGTAAGTAGATTCAGTACTCCTCAGAAGAAATGAAAGCTTATACATAGTTCTTTATTCAGAAACTATACATTTATTAATATTATTTTCCCTAGTTGTCTGAAGATGGAGGTGTGTGGCAAGTTCTACTAGTAGAAATTACTTGACCTAGTAAAATTTGTGGCTCCTAACCAATGGAGGATCTAATTAGGAATGACTTTGTTCTCTGGTTAAAGAGAAGAACTAAAAACAGGAAGCCATCATCCTAATTCAAAGAAGCAAACTGTATCCATTACAAATATCTCTTCTTCACTAGAACAAAGTGATTTCAGAAGTAAAATGCTCTTTAGGAATTATCTATTTTATAAGTCAAGGAAACTGATCCACATAGAAATAGAATGGTTTTATAAGTCAGAAATGTAAAGTTAGAAGAGACTCTTATCCAATTAATCATTGCCCCATCTAATCAATTATTTTGTAAGAAAGATGAAAGTAAGGCCCTAGAATGAGGGGGACAGGGAAGAGTCACTTTTACTTTGGTTACATACCAAACCAGGTAGAAGTTGTGTACTTATATTCAGCCTGACCCTTATCCTCAATAAAGTTATTCTAATCTCGAATTAAAAATCAAAAAGGACAAGGAGAATAATATAGATAGTAGTCTAGGTGCCAGGAAGCTAAATCACCTATTCATTTAAAAGAGAAATTTCTGTATGTTGAGCTGAGTTCATTAGATTTCTACTGATAATAAATTGTATTTTACATTAAAGCAATCCATTAGTACCACTTAGTAAGCAACCATTGCTTCTTTTGTCATGACTTCATAGACCATTATATTTACATATATTATATTACATGTGTATTATGTATGTACATACATTTATATGTATATTTATACATTATATACAATGTATGTTTATTTATCTACCTAAGACCTTTATATCTACATAAGACTACATAGGAAGTTTTTAAAATTACTTGGCCATATATTTTATCTTTGATCTTCACATGAGGATCGTGTATAGTTCACATGAATTACACAAAAATTCCAAATCACTTTAAACAGTGACTCCAATATTTCTTAGAGCTAATAAAGACGTATCTTGGTTTCCTACCTGAGGACTTGATCATTCCACTTATAATATACAAGGCATGTCAACTGTACTTGTTTATATACCTTTAGAAAGGAGACTGGGCAACTAAGGCTCAGTGATTAAAGCACTGGTTCTGGACTCATTAAAATCTGAGCTCAAATCCAGCTTCAGACACTTACTAGCTGTGTGACCCTGGGCAGATCAATTAACTTCTGTTTACCTTAATCCATTGAAGAAGGAAATGGCCAACTACTTCAGTATCTTTGCCGAAAAAACCTCATGAACAGACTGGTTCATAGGGTCATAAAGAATCAGAGACAACTGAACAACATAGGAAGAATAAAATTATCTTTCATTAAAAGTATTCATTGTGCTATATGAAATGATCATTTCAGAAAAACCTGAACTTATATGAACTGATGCAGAGTGAAGCAAATAGAACAATTATATCATACACAGTAATATCAATATTGTACAATGAACAAATATGAGTGACTTAGCTATTCTTATCAATACCATTGTCTAGGACAATCCCAAAGAACTCATGAAAAAATTGCTCTCCAACTCCAGAGAAAGAACTGGTGGTGTCTGAATACAGATTGAAAAAATACTATTTTTCACTTTCTTTCTAATTTTTTCCTTAGTTCAAATTTTGTTCCACAAAATGACTAATATGGAAATGGATTTTACATGATTACACATGTATAACCTATATCAGATTGCTCACCATCTCAGAGGTGTGGGAGGAAGGCTAGTGGAGGGGGGGAAGAGGGAAAGAGGAAGGAATAGACTTGGAATTCAAAACTTTACTATTTTTACATGTAATTGAGAGAAAAATAAAATAATTTTTAAAGCGTTTCAGTTTTCCAGTGTCCATCCTTAAATATGGAGCCTCAAACTAAAGAGCTATTCTAAATGTGGTTTAACCTTTTGTGAGACTACTACCTTCTTTATCCTGAGAATGATTCTGTTATTAATTCAGCTAGTACTGAATTTGCTTTTTTGTCAGCTATAGCTATCACACTGTTGTATTTTGCTGCTTGTAGATGGCCATCTAAAGCACTAAACTTTTCTCTACATAAAGTCCTGTTAAGCCACATCTTTCTCATATTAGGTCCTGTGCATCTATTTTTACTACCACAACTGTGATAATCACTTAAGGTCTTGTAACAGCAATGAAAGTATTATGGAGGCAAGCAGAGTCTGACATTTTAACCTAGGTTTTGGCTCCCTTTTTGAAGTCAGTCAATGTACTTGGAGTTCATCAGAAAGGGACAGAAAAGAAATCAAGGATAAACAGTGTCAATAAGAAGGAATATGTTTTGAAGAGGACAGGAGATAGACCTGTTATTTTGTTGTTATAGGGAATTCCCAGGAAAGGAAAACTCTTCTGTTAATTGTTCTTATAGCTGTGCTGTTTTTCAGTCATATCAAACTCTATATCACCCCATTTGGGGTTTTCTTGGTAAAGACACTGGAGTTATTTTGCCATTTCCTTCTCCAGCTCATTTTACAGATTAGGAAACCAAGGGAAATAAAATTAAGTGATTTGCCCAGAATCACATAGCTAGTAAGTATCTGAAGCAAGATTTGAACTCGGGAAAATAGCACTCTATCCATCCCACCACCTAACTGCCAATGCCAGTCAGCTCTTCTCTGCAATTTGTAGTCAAAAGACTCAGCTAACTTCATGGAGACCACAATGGTCTTAAGAAAGTCTTAATAAGATTAAAATATAATTGGGAAATAATTTTTTAAAATTTAAAAACAATGAAACATTTTTTAAATGTCAATATATTGCTAGGTAGTGCAGTGGATAAAATACTAAGCTTAAAGTCAGGGCAATCTGAACTCAAACCCAGCCTCAGATATTTACTAGATGGGTGACTTAGGGCAAGTCACTTACCCCTGTTTGCCTCGGTTTCTTCATCTATAAAATAAACTGGAAAAATAAATGGCAAATCACTCTAATATCTAATATCTTTGCCAAGAACATTCTAAATTGGGTGAAAGAATCAGACTTAACTGAGACAAATGAACAACAGCATTACAGTGAATAGTTTTAACTTCCCCAGCACTCTGAAAGGGTCTCTGGGACTTCTAGGAGTCTACCAACTGCACTGTCTGGACTATTTTGTGCAGTCTTTCTCTTAATAATAATATTCATTATGTTCCTTTTAGATCCAAAACAACAAATAGAAGTCCAGTATCCAGATTATCTAAAACTCCTGACATAGCTTAGAACAGATCATTCTGTTTCATTTCATTTTATTTTTCCATTTTGCTTATTTTCCAATCTTCTGGGTGGTTGATAGGAGAAAAAATAAGTCTTTAATGGATGAATGTTAAAAACAATCACAGTGAGTTATCATAAGACACAAAGGGAATTATAAATATGGTTATGGGAACAACTTAATCAGACTTAACTAAAGGTAGCTATTAAACTAAATTAATAAAGTAATGAGAATAATGAGATATAATAAGGTACACTGTAATACTTTGTCTATGTTCAGAAGTCTTACTTAAGTCCTACTTTAAAATGTTCTGTCCAGAGGCTATGCCAAAATTTCAGTTTTAAAAATAAGCAAATTTAAAAGATAAAAATAGAATATTAAAAATTGTTTTTACAAATAATTGGGAAAATAAAATATTATTTTTAAAAGTTTGTGTATTTATCAGAATCTATTTGGAAAAGATATGGGTAATTACTAATTCATAAAACATAAGGATGTATTGGCCCCAACTTGAACAAACTCTTAAGAGCCAAGTGTGAGTTTTAATATCTCTAAATGAGAGCTAGATTTACTGTTTTGTTGATTTTCTAGACTTTGGAAAGTAATGGAGAAAATGTGTATGCAGATTAATCTTAAAAGTGTGTTTTGGCTGCCTGGTTGTTAAACATTTACCAGCATACCACGACATAAATACCAAATTACACGGGGACATAGCTTCCAACAAGAAAAGCTGATATGGAAGTAGCAGTTCTGGGTTTTTTAGAAATAACCTGGAAAGTTGCCTCCAAGTTGGGGAAAAACAAAATGGGGTTCTTTATCTCTTTATTTACCACACAGATACAAGTAAGGGGGAGAGAAACTATAAAGAAATCTCTCTAGGGATGCTGTCAGCAGAAAGTGGTGAAGGAAAGTTATAGTAGAAATGATTATTTAAGCTCAAGTAATCACAGTTGTGAGAAGCTTCAAAGATTTTTGATGCCCAGATAAGCTAAAGTTCTGGATTCTTGTGCCAGCCATGAGACATATCTCTCCAAAGTAGGATTCTAGCTCACTTAGAAATCTGAATGGTCATATATGCCTGAAAATAAAATTAAATTAAATTAAGTTAAACTAAATAAAAATTAAGGTTAGATTATACCATGATCTGTAACCATTACAGATTAGCAAGGAAGATACTGAAACATACCTAGATAGACTTTATAAAATTTTGTCATTTGTTTATGCATCATATTTTTTAAAAGTCTGGTTAATATTTGTATTTGGCTTTTTCAGCTTTTTCTTCATTTTTAATTTTAAAAACAAAAGTTGTTCATGCCATGGCTGTGATTCATGTCTCAATCAAAAATACTCCTCTATGTGAAACAATATGTATCAAAGCAACTGTAAATGGAAAAGGGCCTACCTGCAGGTTTAGTTCTTTTGAATGGGTGAAGGTTGAATTTGCAAACCTAAATTTATAAAATGACAGCAAACATCACAAAAGTTATTAAAGCAGTGATACAATCCTCCTCTATGATTTGATTCCATTCTGACTTAAATGGCACCCTTGGGCTTTGTTAAATCTCTTCTTAAGATTCAACTACCTATGAAAAGACAAAAATACTTTTCCCCTCAGGAGAAAAATTGGGAAAATGCTTCTTAATATCCCCAGTAAAAGCTTCTCTGCTTTATCTCAAGCTCATTAGAGAGTTTAAAGAAAACCTGATGCTTAGTTGAAATGCATTTTCCCCTTCAGTTTTATAGATAGTTCAAGGAAACACAGGCTAGGACTTTCTAAGCCATCAAAGACTAAAAAAGGATATTAAAGCCCGAAGGCACCCTTCACATTAATTACTACTACTGTCAGGTGGTGTGAAACCACTTTTGTCCCTTCAAAATGAGAAGAAAAAATGATGTGTAATTTGAAGTGAAGGAAAGGAAGGGAGGTTAGAGGCTAGTGGTTGAAGCAAAACCATTATGGGACTGGGTATCAGTACTCTGAGAAAAAATTCTGCCTCTCCTTTGAAATGTCATTATGTGAGCTTGATGAAGAAAGGTAAACCAGAGTGAACTTCACCAGAGCTATTTATTTATGCTGGGACTCAAGAAGGAAGGCATTTCTTCAGTGCTTTTTTTCTCTATTTTTATCTGCACTTACGAAAAAAATAAAGGGAATCAGTTGTTGGGTGTTTAAAGACAATACTCAGCTAGGAGAGACAGAGGAGAAAGAAAGAGGAAGAGAGAAAAAAAGGAGGGAGGGAAGGATAAAGAGAGAGAGAAAAAGGAGGGAGAGAGGAGAGAAATGGGGGGAATCTTTAGTCAAATGAAGGATTTGGAAGAGAAAACATCCAGGACATTGAAAAGAACTTATATTTTAATTGCATTCCTTTCAGCTTCTCAGCAACTATATTAAGTGCCTGCTATACCCCCAGCCCTTTTGCAAATGGTTGTATGAGATACTAAGAAGAACAAGTTATGAGTCTTTCAATTAAGGGTTAGGAGACATCTATGTGAAGTCATTACTTTTTAATAAATGTATTTCTGGGAACCAAGTAATAAAACTAATTTTTATAAAGATTATTTTCTCTCCTAGGAGTAAGAGTGGATTGCTATCCTGAACAAAAGTACTTGACTACTTTAATGCAAAGATGGTCACAAGGAAGGATGGCAAAAAGTACTTTGGTTTATTTTTAAGAGCTGAAAGAAGCCAAAAGCTTGGCACAATGCCTGGAACATAGCCAGTCCTTAATAAGTAAAGTCGTTTATCTCTTTCCAGAAAAGAGTTGGATAGAATTGGACAATTAAGATATGGTAGATGCTGAACACCATAACAAATGCACACACATGAACATGCACATAGACACACGATGAAACTGACTTCATCTCAGCAGAGAGGAAACAACTAGTTCCTGGTATGATTCAGATTAGAATCATCCAACCATGCACATATGGACCAGACCAGTTAAAAAGTCAAAATCAGCATCAAATTAGAAGAAAAGATAATGATAAGAAGAAACTCAATGAAATTACAATAGCTTCCACCCAACCAATTTAACAAACCATCAATACTTTTTTAAATGTAAAATAAAAAAAAAAATCAAGGATTTTGACTTTGATTATAATCATTTCCTCATATAATTAAACTGGTATAATGCAAAAACTAACCAAGAAATGGCTTGATCTCTTTTCTTTTTTTCCCTTTTTCTTATTGTTTTAATAGCTTTTTTATATTCAAAATATATGCAAAGATAGTTTTAAACATTCACCCTTACAAAACCTTGTATTCCAAATTTTTCTCCTTCACTTTCTGCCACCCATCTTCCATAGACAGTAAGTCAATATAAATTAAGTATGTGCATTTTATCTATACATATTTTCACATTTATCATGCTGCCTAAGAAAAATCAGATCAAAAAGGGGGAATAATGAGAAAGGGAAAAAAGCAAGCAAATAATAAGCAAAAATAGTGAAAATGTTATGTTGTGATCTACATTCAGTACCCACTGTCCTCCCTCTGGATGCAGATGGCTCTCTCCATCACAAGTCTATTGGAACTGGACTGAATAACTTCATTGTTGGAAAGAACCATGTCCATCAGAGTTGATTATCGCATAATCTTGTTGTTGCTCTGTGCATTGTTCTCTTGATTCTATTCATTTCATTTGGCATCACTTTGTGTAAGTCTCTCCAGGACTTTCTGAAATCATGCTGCTCATCATTTCTTATAGTACAATAATATTTCATAACTTATTCAGTCACTCCCCACTGATGGACAGCCACTCAGTTTCCAGTTCTTTGACACTACAAAAAGGGCTGCTACAAACATTTTTGCACCTATGGGTTCTTTTCCACCTTTTATGTTGATTCCTTTTTCAAATGGAAGGAGATAGCAGCCAAAGGTAGGCTCAATTTCTAATACAAACCCACTTTTAAAGCACTAAAGAAGAAGAGGACAACAGATTAAAAATGATATCATATAAAATATCACAAAACTGAAAAAAATCAAAATAAGTTTATAGCAGTTTGATTTGAAAATGAACAATGTAAACATTTGTATTTGAAACCATCAGAAGTACAAGCAAACAAAAAATTCAATCAAATTAATCAGCATTTCTGTAACAATCTATTTTATAATCAATGACAAGGCAACTACCATGTTAGGTATGACTTCATGTTCCCATTATATTATAGCTATAGCTAATATTTGTATAGCCTTAAAAAAGTTTATAACACTTTACAAATGTTGCCTTGTATGATTCTTACAGCAACTCTCTGAGTTAGGTCCTATTACTATTCAAAATTTATGTTTGAGAAAACTGATACTGAGATAGATTAAGTGACTTGACCAGGTTCACATGGTTAATAAGTGTCTAGAATAATATTTAAACTCAGATCTTCCTGACTCTAAGTCCACTGCTCTGTATTATGTGCTACCTTGCTACTTTTATAAAGTCTAAAAGGTCCTCACAGCCTGAGTTAGAGACTTCAGAGATAATACCTCTCATTTTCCAAATGATTCACCTAAAGTTAATAGAAGTTAACTTACATTGCCCAAGATCACACAGAAAAGTAACTGTTAGAAATGTGATTTCAACCCAACTCCTCTGACTCCAGAGGCAGCATTTTACATTTACCATGCTAAGGTATCCAATGTTCCCATATATGGATGATATTGCCACTTATCCCAATAACCTACAAAGTCTTATCAATGAAAATAAATATTCCAAGGACATAGACCTTACAATTCATACAGGCAAAAAGTGAAATTGGATCAAAATTTTCTATTGGCCAAACTATGGCATGCAATTGGAAGTCTATTGGGTTAGTCCATAAGTATATATATATATATATATATATATATATATATATATATATATATATATATATATATATATATATATATATATATATATATATATATATATATATATATATATATATATATATATATATATATATCTGTGCAATGCTAATAATAATTTCATCCTGCTCCTAGTTGCAAAAATCCATATTTTAAATATGAATGTTCTTTCAGATCTGGAAAAAGTTGGCATCTGATTAAAGACTTAATCAATCAAATGACATGTAATTTTACTGAGGATATTTAAATAATTCAAAGTAGGGTTCTGGACTAAGGTCTCATGAGAGAGATAGAGGCGCTAATTTTAAAGCAGAAAAAATTCCATAGGGTCTTAAATGATTTAGAGATCATCTGGCATAGTAATCCTGGCTTGAGGGTCAGAGGACTTGCTTCCACTATCCCTCTGATGCTTACTCCCCTTGGGATCTTAAACAAGTTGCTTAATCTCTATTGGCCTCAGTTTCCCCATCTGTAAAATGAAGGACTTGGACCAGATGGCCTCTGAAGTCTCTTTCAGTTCTAGGTCATTTTGAAGATGAGAAAATTTCTCCAAGGTCATATGGCTAAGTGACATAGAAGCATTGTGAAGCCTGGTCTCCTGCCTGAGTTAGCAGGAAACTTCCCTTCACTTCATTAACATTTTCAGATATTGAAGTGTGGGTGCTTTTTTGGAATCAGAAGCTTCATCACCTCTGAATTGGAAGGAATGGATACAGAATCCTGAGATTTACTTGTGCTTATGTCAAGAGACACTGAGAAACCAAGCAAAGAAACTCGAGCAGATGTCTATTGCCTAAATCATTTATACCATGACTGCTCCTTCTTTATAGGGTAGGAGGATCTTGAGTTCAAATCTAGTCTCAGAAACTTAATAAATCTGTGACCCTAAGCAAGTCCTCTATCCTCAGTCTACCTCAGTTTCCTTAACTACAAAATGGGGATAATATTGTTTGTCCATTTCAAAGAAGACCACTGATATCAAAGGACAATGACTTGACTTTCAAGTGAATGGGATTTAAGTAAGGCAGAGTTACACAAAGGCATCCAGCCTCCTCTTGCTGAGTTATTTAAGCCTAGTGGCAAAACAAATATCATGTCAACTGAAGATGGCCCAAGTGGCCAGAGTGTGACCTTGGCCTCTTTAATGCCTGATTAAGTTCCACAGTTCCCATTTTAACCACCTTCTGGATCATTGGACCATATTGTTCTCATCTGCCCATTCTACTTCACATGCTTGGGGTAGAAATCCCCCCTAGCTCACCAACTGTTTTAAGGCCTATTGTTTCCCCTAAACTTGGTTTAGTCCATATAACTAGAGGTCTGACCACTGTGGATTCTACAGCTTCTTTGAATCACAGGTGAGAGTTGGGCTACAGGTGAAAGGTGAATGAGCATCTCTTCAGCAAGCCTTCACACCAGAGATGCTAGTTCTCTCTAATAAGCATTTCATCCTACATAATGTCATTATTTATAGGGCCAAATGAGAATACTTTAAAGTGCCTAGCACAATACCTGACACACAGCAAACACATAATAAAATGCTTATTTTCCTCCTTTTGCCCTTCCTCTACCTTATGAGTTAATAAGATAGAACTGAATAGAGACAAAAAAAATTCACTATGTCTTAAGATGAAAGGTGAAGGAGATGATAGTTTAGAGAAAGAAATGTTGAGAATGCATTCTGCCTGATTTCATTCTTCATTTATCTTAATTTATATTTTAAATGAAACAGAATGAAGTAGTGGAGAGTCAGGCTAAAAGGCAAGAGAACCTGAAGTCAAGTCCTCTTTGAACAGAATTCTGAGGCTAGGTCAATAGTTTAGGTTCCCTCTTAGAACAAAATGAGACACTCATAAGTCATTCCAGAGTTAATCAAAAGATAGAATGTGACATATGAGACTGAACAAAACATCATCATCTCAAAAGCAGTCATATTTGAAATAGGCAGAACAATAAACCACAAAAAATAGAATCCATTAATCAACTTTGTTATAGTGATCTAATTTCATCATTAATGATAGGACAACTACCATGTTTGATAAATCACATAATATTTGGTATATTGGTCATTTTTGTTTTGTTTAGTTGGCAAAGATATTGGAATGGTTTGCTATTTCCTTCTCCAGCTCATTTTACAGATCTGAAAACTGAGGCAAATGGGGTTAAGTAATTTGTGCAGAGTCAAATAACTAGTGTCTGAAATCAGATTTGAACTCAGAAAAAAATGAGTCTTCTTGCATCCAGGTCCATTGCTCTATGTAGTATGCTACCTAGATGCCCATAGCAGATATTCTGTAAGGTTAGACATGAAGGATACCTCAAATTCATTCAACTGGGTGAAGCTCCTTTGTCTGAATCATTCATGATGATCCACCAACCAAATTTCAGAGTGCTCCTGGAGCTCCTCCTGGTTTCCTTGTCCTCACACTATAAGGAAGTGACATCAATAGTCTGAACCGTCCAGTGTTCCTCAAACTTTTTAAATAGGGGGCCAGTTCACTGTCCCTCAGACTGTGGGAGGACGGGACTTTAGTAAAAAACAAAAACTCATACTCTGTCTCTGCCCCTCAGCCCATTTGCCATAACCCGGCAGGCCAGGTAAACGTCCTCAGTGGGCCGTAGTTTGAGAACCCCTGCTGAGTTTAAACTTAGCAAACAACCCTAATCCTAAAGATAACTTGAAGAATGTTGCAATAAAGTTTAAGGAAAAATTAGCTCAACTTTCTGAGTGCTGAATTAGAATATTGCTCCTACCACAGACACATACTCTGTTAGCTAGAAGAGGTCACTTAAATTTTGGTACTCTAATCAATACTCTAAAACTTAGTTATATCTTATCTCAATTGACAGAAGCAACTTCCTCACATCCCTATATCAACAAAAGCATAATTCAAATTCTACCCCATATTTTATCTAGATATCTCTACCATCTATCTATCCATAGATATAGATATAAATGTGTATATATGTATATATTTAATATATCATCTTCATTGCAGGCTCTAGTCCTATGTCTCAAACTTTTTCTATCATGCCGTAGAAGTCTTCTCAATCTACCAGCTTATTCCTCTCTTGGACAGGAAGTATACTCCATTCTTCTGACCCTTTTCTAAAATTCACTGGCTCCTCCTAGAAAGTCAACTTGTTCAAAAACCTTCATGTCTTCATTCCTCCCCAGGCTTCATTCCAGATTATCTATATATTTTCCCTAACATGTCCTCATTGGTATCTTCCCTATTCCCTTGTTTTTCAGTTTCCTTTCATGAATTGTCTTTCTCTATTATAATATAAGCTCATTAAGAGCAATCATTACACTTCATTCTGCTTGTAGCTATACTCCCAGGCTAGAGTCTGACATAAAATAAGGACTTAAGTACTTGTTGACTCTCTCCTATCTATTTTAATTAAATATCCTTCACCTTTTGGGGTTTATTGTTCTTCTGCCAGTTTCAAATGTAAATGCCTTTGAGATGATAATGCTTTCTTCAGCCTCATATGTCACATTCTACCTTTTGATTAACTGTAGAATGACTTATGAGTGTCTCATTTTGTTCCAAGAGGGAACCTAAATTATTGTACTGGCCTCAGTCAAGCCCAATCCAGAACTGTGTTCAAGGTGATATCATATATTGAATTATGGTCATGGTTAAGCAGAAATAGGTTGTATTAGCAGGAATTTGAATAGATGACAGACCCATATACATTTCATGGACCTTAATGTAGCAATGGAGTGCTATGTTACTTTATTATGTTAACTTTTTAGTTATCTGAAAAAACTTATGACATTTTTTCTATTAGATAGATAGATTCCTGATACTAGGATGCTTTGTGTCATCCACAATACCTTGGAGAGAGCATATTCATGGTAGAGAACTCAGTAAATATGTGTTCATTGATTGTTTTTACCTTCTACTCCTTTACTAAAGTCTACCTCTAACACTGAGCTGACCCTATGTTCTCTATGAAAATCTGTCTAGTTTCTCTAGTGTTTAAATGTCTAGTTTCTTAAGATTTTAAATACAAGGTTGGCACCAAGCTATCTGTCATCCAAAGTCATACCTACCTAAGTTTGAAGAGACTAGAAGTTGTCCACATGTGATGAAGAATATTTTGGTCAAAAGCAACTTATGGATAAAAGCTACTAAATTATGGAGGGGCTATAATATATATCAATGAATAGAGTACCAAAAAATGAAAACATAGATCTTTGAATTATTTAAGTTCCTTTTATTAAAAAATAAAGTCTACAACCATTCAAGGCCCTCAACAACTTAAAGTCAACCTACCTCTACAATTTTATCTGATACAACAGCCTGACTCTTGTCCTGCTGGGTTATTTTCTTTCCCATAAAGTACTTTTCCTCTTTTCTCTTCAGTCCAATTTACTTATCACTGCCAACTTTCTACATGATTTTGGGCAAGTCAACAAACCTTTCTAGGTACCAATTTTCTCAATTTTAATTCAAAGAGAAGGGCATAGGAAGGGCTTACTTGACTATCTCTGCAATTCTCTCAAGTTCTAAAATTCTGTAATCTACCAACAAGTTTTAAACTACAGATTAAAAATTGGTTCCTATCTTCAAAGAAGTTCCAAGGAAGATGCAAAGAGCTAATGGTTCAAGATGTTGATTGATTCTATTTTTGGCTACTTGTCACCCAGACAAATTGTTGGGATATGAGTCTGTTTTTTATGTAACCTTTTCTGCATTCCTGATGCAGTTTGCTTTCTGTTGGGTCTTGAATATAGTATCTCACCATTTCTAGTCTGTCTACCCAGTTCTAATATGTGATTTCCTTAACTCGTCTTCTTGTACATACCCCACTTTGAACTTATTGATCTGTTGCTTATTCACACAAAGATTTATCCAGACTTGTCTGTGTTCCTATCTTTTAAACTAATATCATATTGGTGAACTCAACAAACATTTGCAAATTGCCTGGTATGTGCACGGTACTGCCACTGTGCTAGTGACCCCCCTGTCTTGAATATTCACTTTTTTTCAATTGTCTAAATCCTTCTTATCCTTTAAGGCTTTGTTTAAGTCCTATATCCTCTAGGAAGTTTTTCTTGATCATTCTAAAGCATGAATCTCTGCTTCCTACTTCCACAGTATTTATTGTCTATATTAATTTGATACTTGGTCACATTATGGATCTATAGTTATTTAAATATTTCATGTTGTAACACAAATCTCCTCCCTCCCAAATCACTGAGGATTTGGGGATCTATTCAGAGTGACTGGAGCTAATGGAATTGAACTTTAATTAAATGCAGATGTGCTATTGTTCTATGTTAATATTCTCAGAGAAGAAACAATAGCTGGGAGCTGAGCTCTGGAGTTGTACACCCCACAAAGGGGTGGTGGTGACCCTTGATGAAGAGTAGAGCACTTCAACCCACAGAAATAGACAAGTGATAAAAGTTAGAGTACAAGTGTAATAGATTTTGGAGTTTTTAGGGAAACTGAGAGGTAAAAAAGAAAGGAGAAACCTTGAAAGAGTTGATGGAGACTAGAGAAACTGGAATTAAACCATTCCTGGTTTAGTAGGGTAGGATAAATGGCACAGTGAATAGAGTGCTAGGTCTAGACTCAAGAAGATTTATCTTCATGGGCTCAGACACTTAAAAGGTGTAAGACCCTAAGCAAGTTACTTAACCCTGTTTGCCTCAGTTTTATTATCTTAAAATAAGCTGAGAAAATGGCAAAGCACTCCAGTGTTTTTACCAAGAAAACCCCAAAATGAGGTCATGAAGAAAACTGAAAATGAATAACAACACCAAAAATTAAGGCATTAAAATCAAAGATAGGAGACAAAAAGAAAATAATAAGAGGCAATGAGACAAGCTTAACTCAAAATGTATAACTAAAATGTGTCTGTTTTCTGCTTATTTATCTGACTCGTTTTGTCCTCACTCCATCAGATTCCCCCCCCCGAAAAAAAAACCTTGTATTTTCACTATAATCTATTCTATTAGTCCTGACTCCTTGCCAAATTTTCTCTATCAGATACCATCCGTGATCTGACATAACAGATTAAAATAGGCTGCAAGCGTGTGACACATCAATGAATCCAAAGACTAAGAAATAGGAAAGATCATGAATCCAGAATCTTTAGAGGTGAAATCTGGCTTCCTCTCTTCTCCACCAGTGAAGGCAGCAAAAATTTATGCGAAAGAAGTAGCTGTAGAAACTCACTTGGGAAGGCAGCTTTATTCAGAGTTCTTCTAAAGAAAGAGCTGTTATCCCAGAGTCCATAGATAGATTTCAAAGGGTCTGTGAACTTGGATGGGAAAAAAAAATTACATTTTTATTTTCACTAAACTCTTACCATAATTAAGCATTTCCTTTCATTGTGAATTTAAAAAAAAAAAAACTTTATTCCCAAAAGGTTTCATTAGACTACCATCACACACACACACAGATCAAAAATCCCTTATCAAAAGATAATTGGTTACATAATGAAGACATGACGTATTGAAATAATCAGTTTGTAAGCATCTTGAAATCAGGGACTTCATAAGTGGTCTTCTCTAGTTTTTGCAGGACAATATTGAGCAGTTGTGAAAAGACAGATTGAGCCCAGGAATACCTGGATTCAATTCATGGCTCTGAGACATATTTTCTAGGTATTCTTGCCAATTCAACAAACTTCTCATTGCCGCAGTTTCCTCATATATAAAGATGGAATTATTATGTTATTATTTTACCTTGGCCAGTCTATCAAATATCTGTCAGTTTATATAAAGAACAAGTTGTAGGCCAAACTCTTGGTAAACCATAGAGATACATTATTATCACCATCATATTATCATTATATTATTATTATCAGCATAATATGGTACATAATGGATGGTCAATAAATATTTGTAGGATTGAATTGAAATTATCTTGGGAGGTAAATTGCCATAGTTTCAATTCCAGATAGTGTTCTGCCTTATATCAGAAGTTAAACAAATTTAGAATAAGTAGATAAGAGATGCTCAAAGGGGTTGAAAAAGGGAAAAAAAAGAAAGGAGAGAGAAGTCAAAAAAAAAAAAAAAAGATTTCATGCGAGCCCCTTTTATCTGCAACCAAAGAGGCATTGTGCCCTTGAGGACTCTGCTATATTTTGCCAGTCAGATCACTTCTAAAACTACATGTTCATTTCTGGTGCACATGCTTCAGGAAGGATATTTAAAACCTATCTAGTGTCCAACGAAAAACATCCAAGATAGTAGAAGGTCTCTTAAAGGTGTCAAACTTGAGGCCTCAGCACCCTGAAAAGTTTTAAAGTGGCTCCTAAATGAAAACTATTTAACAGAACCAAATAAAAATATAATCCAACATAAACAATTCTAATTTATGGTTCTCTAAGTCAATTATTTCTATTTAAATCTGATACTACCAATATAAATCATGCTATATGAGAAGAGAGGAGAGAGAATGGTATAGTATATTCCAAACTATGGACAAAAGCATTTCCCCTTCAGGAGCAGATAGAGATAGGTACAGTGTGAATTTGTGGATAGAAGAAAGGAATTGGAGTCCAAAAGATTATATCTCCTTAGACACTTTTGAGCTGTGTGTCTCTCAGCAAGTCCCTTAACTTCCAAGTCAGCAAACATTTGTTAAGTGCTTACTATGTACCAGACAATGTAATAATATCTGGGGATAAAAAGAAAGACAAAAAAGATGGTCCCTGCTCTTTAAGGAACTCTCATTCAACTAGAGGAGCCAATGGACAAAAATCATGTACATACAGTATATAGACAACATAAATGGAAAGTGACTTCACAGCAAAGGTATTAGCATTGTAGCACATGGGAAAGGCTTCCTGCAGAAGGTGGGACTGGATCTACCCCTTCAAGGGAGCTAGAAAAGCCAAGAGAAAAAAATAAAGAAGAGCTTTCTTGGCCATGAGAGAACAGCTGGTCCTATCCTGAAAACCACACAGAATTAAGAAGACTGAGTGCTGTGAGTAAAGAGCAGCAAGAAAGATCTTGTACATGTATCATAGAGCACACAGAAAGGAGTAAAGTTTAAGATAAGAAAGTAGGAAAAGTGCAGCTTGTGAACACCTTTGATTGAAAAGTTTTTTTTTTATTTTTAATGAAATATTTTCCCCAGTTGCATACCAAAAAATACTTTAGCATTCATTTTTATAAGCTTTTGAGCTCCAAATTTTTCTTCCTCTCTTCCCCTTTTCCAAAGATGGTAGCAGTTTCATATAGTAAACCATGCGTGTGCTATCATATAAAGCATATTTCCATATTAGTCACAGTTATGAAAGAAGAAACATATCTAAAGAGGAAAAAGACACAAAATTTTTTTTAAAATATGTATGTTTTTATCTGCTTTCAGGATCTATCAGTCCTTTATCTGTATATGGATAGCAATTTCCTTCATGAGTTCTTTTTACTTGTCTTGAATCACTGTGTTGCTGAGAAGAGTTGAGTCATTCATCACACAATGTTGCTAATATTATGTATGATGTTTTCTTGGTTCTGCTCATTTAACTTTGCATCAGTTCGGACAAATTTTTCCGGGTTTTGCTGAAATCTTCCTGTTCATCATTTCTTATTACACAAGAGCATTATACTACATTCATATACCACAATTTGTTCAGCCATTC
Organism: Sminthopsis crassicaudata; assembly: GCF_048593235.1. NCBI lineage: Eukaryota > Metazoa > Chordata > Mammalia > Dasyuromorphia > Dasyuridae > Sminthopsis > Sminthopsis crassicaudata. The sequence continues at coordinate 572,603,575 of NC_133618.1, forward strand.
CCTAATTGATGGTTTTCCCTCAATTTTGCCACCACAAAAAAAGAGCTGCTATGATTTGTACATATAAGTTCTTTTCTCTTTTTTATAAAATCTTTGGGATACAGAGCTAATAATATTAGAATGTATTTTTTTATTTAAACTTGGAGGTAATAGGAAATCACTGAAGAACAGTAATATAGAGATGACATAAATATTGTCATTCAGTCATTTTCAGTCATATCTAATTCTTCATGACCCTGTTGGGGCACAGAGACTAAAATGGTTTGCCATTTCCTTCTCCAGGTCATTTTACAAATGAGGAAACTAAAGCAAAGAGAGTTAAGTACATTGTCCAAAGTCTCACAGTTAGTGTCTGAGGGCAGATTTGAATTCGAAAAAATGAGTTTTTTTCTTACTCCAGGTACAATATTCTATCCACCAGACCTCTTAGCTGCCCATAAACTGAATTAGGTATGTTGATTCATTTTACATCAATCCATAAAAAAATTTAAACACAAGTGTAACTATAAACATTGTCAATGAAAATAAGCTCAAGATCAATTAAAGTGAAATTAGGACCACCATCATCCAAAACTTTGCAAAAGTTTTTAATTTTGTTCGTCCAATGTTTTTGAAATATATGTTTTTAGAAGATCCCAAACCCTCCTTGGTTTTTTTAGAAACACAAAAATTAAATTAACACGATATCATGCAGTTTAACTGTTAATGAAGAAATGTGTTTATTTATTCAAATTGTGTAAGTTGTTTCTGAAGTACAGGGCTTCCAAAGCAAATAAGAATTTGAATGAGAAGTAGAGCTAGTCCTAAATGTTTGAGAGATCTGTTTAGAGGAAACATTTTAATCTTAGAGACAGATAAGAGACAAATAAGACAGAAACAGTATTGGGCCTGCTGTCAGGGAGATCTGAGTTCAAATCCAGTCTCAAATACTTATATGACTCTCTAAACAAATAGCGTAAATTCTATTGGTCTGTTTCTTTTTTTAATAAACCATTTTATTTTCAAAATATATGCACAGATAGTTTGATAACATTGGCCCTTGCATATCCTTGTTTCAGATTTGCTCCTCCTTCCCCATGCCTCCTCCCCTAGATGACAAGCAATTCAATATGTGTTAAATATGTTAAAATATATATTAAATCCAATATGTATAAACATATTTATACAATTCTCTTGCTGCAAAGAAAAATCAGATCACAAAAAAAGCAAATGAGTATGAAAACAACATGCAAGCAAACAACAACAAAAAGAATAAGAATGTTATGTTGTGATCCACACTTAGTTCCCACAGTCCTCTCTCTGGGTACAGATAACTTTCTTCATCATAAGATCATTGGAACTGGCCTGAATCATGTTGTTGTTAGAAAGAGCCACGTCCACCAGAATTGATCAACATATAATCTTGGTGTTACTATGTATAATGATCTCCTGGTTCTGCTCATTTCACTTAGCATCAGATCATGTAAGTCTCCTGCTGGTCATTTTGTACAGAATAGTAATATTCCATAACATTCTTATGGCATAATTTATTCAGCCATTCTCCAATTGATGGGCATCCCCTCAATTTCCATTTTCTAGCCACTACAGAAAGGACTGCCACAAACATTTTTGCACATGTGGGTCCCTTTTCCTCCTTTAAGATCTCTTTGGGATACAAACCCAGTAGTAGCACTGCTGGATCAAAGTATGCACAGTTTGATAATTTTTTGAGCATAGTTCCAAATTGCTCTCCAGAATGGTTGGATCCATTCACAACTCCACTAACAATGCATCAATGTCCCAGTTTTCCACATCCCCTCCAACATTTGTCTTTATCTTTTCCTGTCATCTTAGCCAATCTAATAGGTGTTAGTCATATCTCAGAGTTGTCTTAATTTGCATTTCTCTGATCAATAATGATTTAGAGCAGCTTCTCATATGATTAGAAACAGTTTTAATTTCTTCATCTGAAAACTGCCTGTTCCTATCCTTTGAGTTGATCTGTTTATTCAACTGTAAAATAGTAGCAACAATAGCACCTACCACCCAGGATTAAATGAGATAATATTTGTAGAAAGTGCTTAGCAAAGTACCTGGTGCATAGTAGGTACTCTATAAATACTAGCTGCTATTGTCATCTTAATTGTTAGTTTTACATTAAGATAGTCATATCAATCATATTTCAGCTATGCAATAAAAATTTGAAATGGCATATATAAATAAGATCCTTCTCAGCATTCTGAGGGTTCCTGTCTCTAAATTTTGAGGGAGTGGGAGAAAATAATCCCTTTAAATTTAATTTTGAAAATCCCCCTCAATAAACATGAATTAAGCCATATCCACTGAATATTATACTAGTAGGTGGGGAATACAAAGACAAAAACAATTCATTCTCTGTCCTCAAGGAACTTTCATTCTCTTGTATTTGACTATATGTAAATTTCATTGCTTAAATAATAAACAGTGAGATAAAGAAAGAATAGTAGACTTAACCTTCAAAATTTTAACTATTAACTAAGAAATTGTGAGCTCAATGATCTTAGGAAAAAACATGAAAAGATTTACATGAAATAATGAAGAACAAAATGAGCAGAACTAAGGAACTATTCTATACAGTAATAATAATATTGTTTTAAGAATTACTTTGAGCAAATAAGTCATTTTGGTTATTATAAACACCCAAAATAATTATAAAGGACATGTGAAGAAAGATACTATTTGTTTCCATAGAAAGAGCTGATGAATAGAAGCTATAGAATAATTTTACATACATAAACATATTTGTATCTCATATATACCTAGTTATCTAATAGTAGACATCTGTGGGGGGAGAGGAAATTTAAAAAAGGAAAAAGAAATTTCCATGATAACTTTATTATATATTTTAAAGAAATGTCAAGTTCTATATAAAAGATTTTAAGTTTGATATGAAAGCATCTTTTTCATTATACTGTGTTATGGAAATGATTGGTTTGTTTCATAAATTAAAATTAAAATATTTTTAAAAGATTTAAACTATTTTGAATTGAATTCTCTCAGTAACTATCTGATCTTAGGAAAAATCATTAAAACTAGGCATCATTCTTCTTATCTATAAAATACTTGCTCTAAATACTTCATACAGGATGCAGGCAGGATCAAATAAGATCATAAAAGTGTATAAATGTAAGCTTACATTGTGATGATTTGATAACTTCACATACAAAGCAGCTTTTTTTCATCCTTTTACACCATTAAATTCTAGTTGACAGCTATATTTCTGCTTTAGAAAATGACAGAATGGAAATGTAAATACTTATTTATAAAATAACTAGGAGTTTTAGGAAAGACTTTCCCTGGAAGTTGGCACCTGACTTGAGCCTTAGAAGAAGAACTTCATCTATAAAATGGAATGATAATAATATCACCTGTCCCTAAGAGTTGTAAAGAGTATCAAATGAGATCATATTTGTAAAGTGTTTTGCAAATTGTTAAGCACTATATAAATGCTATATATTATCATTATTATTATTACTATTATTATTTAAGAGCATAGCAGATGGCACAGTTGATGCAATATCAAATCAGAAACCTAAACACTATTTTTCAGGAAATCATCAAATAGAACTGCCCAGATGTCGTAGAATCAGAAGATAAAATAGCCATTGAAAGAATTCGAGAAATGCCTCCTGAAAGAGACCCCAAAATTAAAACCCCAAGGAATATTGTGGCTAAATTTTAGAACTATCAGACCAAGGAAAAAAATACTACAAGCAGCCAGAAAGAATAAAGAAGAGCTACAATAAAGATTACTCAGGACCTAGTAGCTTCTACTTTAAAGGATCAAAAGGTCTTGAATCTGATATTCTGAAAGGTAAAGGAACTTGGAATGCAGCCAAGAATAAATTACCCACTGCTAAATTGAACATTTTCTTTCAGGGAAGACAATAGACATCCAATGAAACTGGTGAATTCTATTTATTTTTATTGAAAAGACCAGAGCTAAAAAAAAAAATGAACTCCAAATATAGAACTGAAAAGAATCATAAAAAGGTAAAAAAGGCAAAAAAAAAAAAAAAAAAAAAAAAAAAAACCTCTTGGGAACTGTATTTCTGTTATGGGTATACATTGACAGTATATGTATAATCTGATTTGACTGTTATAATATAAAAAAGAAACTAGAGATGGAAAGGGGATTGTAACAGGAAAAGGGGGTGAAAGTGGAGGTAAAATGAGGGAAATTACACCTCAGGAAGAGACAAAGAAAACATATTATAATTGAGGGAAAGAAGGGAGGGTGATGAATATTGTGGGAATCTTACTCTCATCAGATTTGGCCCAAAGAAAGAATATTAGATATATTTGATTTCACCGAAAAATATCTCTCATCTTATATAAAAGTGGGAGGGGAAAGGGAAAAAGGTGGGCCAAATATAAGGGAAAAGAGAGCTAGTAGGGGAAAGGTATAAGAAAAGAGGAGGGTCTCTAAAGGGGGAGAAGAGCTTGAGGCAAGTAGTGCTCATAAATAAAATACTGGGGAAAAGCAAAAGGGGAAAAGGAAAGAGAAAAGTATAATTGGGAGTTAATAAGATGGCAGAAAATACAGAATTAATAGTTTTAACCGTAAATAGGAATGGGGTAAACTCTTTCATAAAACGTGAGTGGATAGCAGACTTAAATAAAAGCCAGAATCCTACAATATGTTTTTTGTAAAAAATACATTTAAAGCAGAGCAAAACATGGAGAATAAAGGTAAAAGGCTGGAACAGAAACTATTATGCTTCAGATGAAGTTTAAAAAAATAGGGCGTAGCCATTGTGATCTCAGATCAATCAAAAGCAAAAATTGATCTAATTGAAAAGAGATAAAAAAGGAAACTATATCTTCCTAAATGCTATCATAGATATTGAAGCAGTATCAATATTAAACATATATGCACCAAGTGGTATAGCATCTAAATTCCGAAAGGAGAAGTTAAGAGAATTTCAAGAAGAAATAGACAGCAAAACTATAATTGTGGGAGATCTCAATCTTGCTCTGCCAGAACTACATAAATCAACTATAAAAATAAATAAGAAAAAAGTTAAAGAGGTAAATAGAATACTAGAAAAACTAGATATGATACATCTTTGGAGAAAATTGAATTGAGACAGAAAGAAGTACACTTTCTTCCTGACAGTTCATGGAACCTATACAAAAATTAACCATATATTAGGACATAAAGACCTCAAAATTAAATGCAGAAAATCAGAAATAGTAAATGTAGTTTTCTCAGATCATGATGCAATAAAAATTACATTCAATAAAGGGCCAGAAGAAAATAGAACAAAAATAAATTGGAAATTAAATAATCTCATCCTAAAGAATGAAGAGGTAAAACAGCAAATCATAGATACAATAGGGAATGAAGAAATCTTACCAAATTCCTTTTATGACACAGACATGGTATTGACACCTAAACCAAATAGGACAAAAACAGAGAAATAACATTATAGACCAATCTCCCTAATGAATATCGATGCAAAAATCTTAAATAAAATATTAGCAAAGAGATTACAGATAATAATCACCAGAATAATACACCATGACCAAGTAGAATTTATACAAGGAATGCAGGGCTGGTTCAATATTAGGAAAACTATTAGCATAATTGGCTATATCAATAACCAAATTAACAAAAACAATATGATTATCTCAATAGATGCATAAAAAACATTTATATAATCCAACACCCATTCTTATTAAAAACACTAGAGAGTATAGGAATAAAGGGACTTTCCCTTAAAATAATCAGTAGCATCTCTTTAAAACCATCAGCAAATATCATTTATAATGGGGATAAACTAGAACCATTCCCAATAAGATCAAGGGTGGAACAAAGTTGCCCATTATCACCATTGGTATGCATTATTATATTAGAAATGTTAGCCTTGGCAATAAGAGAAGAAAAAGAGATTAAAGGAATTAGAGTAGGTAATGAGGATACCAAATTATCACTCTTTGTAGATGAGATGATGATATATTTAGAGAACCCCAGAAAATCAACTAAAAAGCTATTTAAAATAATCCACAACTTTAGCAAAATTGCATGATATAAAATAAATCCACATAAATCATCAGCATTCTTATACATCACTAACAAAATCCAACAGCAAGAGATACAAAGAGAAATTGCATTTAAAATAATTCTAGATAATGTAAAATATGTGGGAATTTATCTTCCAAGGAAAAGTCAGGAATTAATTAAGCAAAACTACAAAACACTTTCCACAAAAATAAAGTCATATCTAAACAACTGGAAAAATATCAAGTACTCATGGGTAGGTTGAGCAAATAAAGATGACAATACTCTCTAAAGTAATTTATCTATTTAATGCTATACCAATCAAACTTCCAAGAAACTATTTTACTGAACTAGAAAAAATAACAACAAAATTCATCTGGAAGAACAAAAGGTCAAGAATTTCAAAGAAATTAATGAAGAAAAAAGCAAATGAAGGTGGCTTACCTGTATCAGATATAAAACTATATTATAAAGCAGCGGTCATCAAAACTATTTGGTACTGCCTAAGAAATACAGAAGTTGATCAGCAGAATAGGTTAGGTTCACAGAACAAAATACCAATGACTATAATAATCTAGTATTTGACAAAACCCCACCTTCTGGGATAAGAATTAATTATTTGACAAAAACTGCTGGAAAAATTGGAAACAAGTATGGCAAAAAGTAGACATAGACCAACATCTAACACCATATACCAAGATAAGGTAGAAATAGGTTCATGATCTAGACATAAAGAATGATATTATAAACAAATTAGAACATAGGATAGCTTACCTCTCAGATTTGTGGAAGAGGAAGGAATTTGTGACTAAAGAAGAACTAGAGATCATTATTGATCATAAAATAGATAATTTTGATTATATTAGGTTAAAAAGTTTTTTATACAAAGAAAACTAATTCAGACCAGTTTAGAAGAGAAGCAATAAACTGCTAAAACATTTTTACATCCAAAGAATCTGATAAAGTCATCATTTCTAAAATATATAGAGAATTGACTCAAATTTATAATAGTACAAGCCATTCTCCAATTGACAAATGGACAAAAGATACTAACAGACAGTTTTCAGATGAAGAAATTGACACTATTTATAGCCAAATGAAAAATTTGGTGACTGCTGCTTTATAATATAAGTTTAGATCTGGTTCAGCTAGGCCACCTTCATTTGCTCTGTTCTTTATTAATTTCTTTGAAATTTTTGATCTTTTATTCTTCCAGATGAATTTTGTTGTTATTTTTTCTAGTTCAGAAAAAAAGAAAATCCTTATCACAAATACGCATAGTCTAAAAAAACAAACTTCCATATTGGCCATTTGCAAAATAGAAATTTGATTTTGCTTATTTATTCCAATACTTCTTCCTGGATAGCATTCTTGATCATAAGATCTTTGTAATAACTGAGTTGATTAGATTTCCTTTCTTTCAAATCAATTGTTTTTAACAATCTTTCAATAATATCAAATGTTTTCCTGATTCACTTCACTTTTAATAAATTCATATAAGCTTCTCAGACTTTCTCGGAATTATCTCTTTAATCATTTCTTATAGTAATTTTTCATTATATTTTAACCATAATTTGTCCAGCCACTCTTCCATTGATGGGCACCCCTTTTGTTTCCAGCTCTTTGGCACTACAAAAAGAGTTCTATGAATATTTTTTGCATGTACAACCCTTTCCTCTTTCTTTGATCTCTTTGGGGATTAGAGCTAGTAATAGTATCACTGGGACAAAGGATATGTACAATATTGTAACTTTTTATGGGCATAGTTCCAAATTGTTTTCCAGATTGGCTGTGACAATTCATAGATCCATCAATCATATATCCATAGATATAGTATCTTCTCAAAGGAACCAAGTTCTTATAAAAGAAAGAAGAAGAAAGAATGAAGAAATAAAGGAACATTTGATAATAACTAAATACTAGAAAGAATGAAGAAATAAAGGAACATTTGGTAATGACTGAATACTAGATTGTTTCAGAGGTAATCATGGAAGAGAAAAAAAAAGTAGGGCAGGGACTTAGAAAGAGTAGTATGATTGGGGGCAGCTAGATGGTGCAGTAGATAGAAAACAGGATTCAGGAGGATCAGAGTTCAAATATGGCTTCAGACACTTAACAGCTAACACTTACTAGCTGCTTGATCCTGCACAAATTACTTAATCTCAATTTCCTCTCCAAGCAAATAAATAAATAAATGAAGTATCCAGCCAGTTTGTGGACACACAAAGAAAGTTGCAAATTGGTCCAACACATGTGAAGGGAAATGAAAAATTATGTGATATGTTTAAAATATTCATAATCTTTGACACAGAGATCTCACTGCTAGATATAATCAAAGAAGGTCAATGAGAGAAAATAAATCCTTTATATATGCCTAAATATAAATAGAAGAATTTTTTCATAGTAAAAAAGGATCAGAAACAAATTATAAGACTATGAATTTGAAATAACTAAAACAGTTGTATAATATAATAAAAATTTTCTCAATTCCTACTATATGCCAGGGCCTATGTTAAATTTTGGGGATATATATATATATTTTTTTTTTAAAGACTATTGTAGTTTTCAAAAGTGATGGAATACAATTCTGTTGCAAGCTATTTTTCTCAATTGTATTATATTTTTCCAATACACATATAGTTTTCAACATTCATTTTTGTGTTGTTGACTACTAATAATACAATGAATACAGAATAGAAATAATAGATCAGGAATTTTTTTTAAATACCAATTAAAAATGTTAGCACATCTCTCCATTTCTATCACCTGCATATTCAATCCTGGGTATGTTGTCTGTTTCTCACCTCTTCCTATTTCAAAGGGTTATTGTCTATTTTGTAACTATACAGGTATATAATAATGTAAAGCATTAGGATAATTAATTTCCTTTTCCACTCCAGCAATAGTTCTTTTTAAAGAACTCAAACAATTCATTTACCATTAGAGCTCTGCTGAAAGGAGAGGAATACAAAACGCTTAGCCTTTAGTTCTCCTTTTTCAACACCAAAGGCTTCTATCATTACAACTTTACCTTAAGATCCAATTTCGAAGAATACAGTTTCTATTTCATTATACTTTAGATCCTTTGCTGCCTGGTACAATTTTTAAGGAGCAACTTTTATCTTGGATACATTTTTACAAATTATCACAGGGATGCTTACTATTGAGATTTCCACAGAAGGCTATTCCAGTCCATTATGTGTAAATTGTTGTTTTCCTTTTTTCATAATGTGATGCTTCCTATCATTGTGGGAAAATTCTGTATTCTTTCTCCACCTAAAGTCTATAGCCATTTCACCATTTACTACATCAGTCCTTTCTGTTTGAGAGGATTTGAGAGAAGGAAGGAGTTATAACTCTTCTAAATCTATCTGAGGTTTGTTTTTTTTCTTTTTTTAACTGAATAATTTTACATTTTTCATTGCCCAGCATAGAACTGTCCCATTGTTTCACTTTTCTTGGAGCAGACTAATCAAGGCTATATTTAAAATTCTTCTCTTTTTTCCCCTTGTTTCTCAAAGATCAGCCTATTTTTTTCATAAAGTATCTGGCATAAAAAAGGCCAGTTCTTCCTTTGTCCAGAAGCAGTCCTTCCTTCTCTTTCTTTTCCTTCCTTTCCCCTTTGTTTTTCTGGGATTTTAAAGTACAGAGGCAGTGGTTCTTAACTCTGTGTGTGTGATAGACTCCTTGAGCAGACCAGTGATGCTCACAGACCGCTTCTCAAAATAATATCTTAAAATGTATAAAATAAAATGCATAGAATCACAAAGAAAACCAATCATGCTGAATTACAGGTTTCAGAATATTTTTAATTTCAATTTCATGGCTCTCAGATTATAAATCACTGGCCTAGAAGAAAGTGACAAAGTATGTCTATGTTTTCTTACTGGCTCAGAGAAGGAGTTCTCCCCTCCTTATGAAAAATAATGAATCTAAATCAAATGAATCTAAATCATTAATAAATGAATCTATGATAAATCAAAAAATTCTATTTCCCAGTGACCTGGCCTAAAATACTTTTCTTTAACGATAAATGCAGGCAGTCTCCCCATCACAGGGGCCCCCACAAAAGAAGTGGGCTTACTTTGCTAAGGATCTGTTTACTTTGCAATCACCCAAAGGGAAGAGAGCTCTTTCTGGAATTACTCTTTGGAGGCACTGGATTTAAATTTGTATCATTGTACAGGACTATCCAGCTCCTCTTTTGTTTTCCTTCCTGTGAGCTAATGTTGTGTTTTTAATATGCTTCCATAGTGTTTTGGCAAAGGGAAGAGCATGATGTCATATATGAACTATTCATTATAATTCTAATATGTAAAAAGAAACTGCCCAAAAACTTTGGCTCTGTATTACAGCAACATGAACATTTCTCTAACCAGTTAAGGATAAATCAAGATGAAAAGAAGCTATAATTTCCCCAAAGAGAGTTTAAACAGACAGCCCACATAAATTATAAATTGGTTACCGAGAGGATATAAAAACTCTGTAATTATTTTTAGAGGTAGATAACAGTGACCAAATTAAAAGTACTGGATACACTGAAAAGAGAAGGAAATAAGAATAAGGGACATAAGGGTGGAGGGAAAAGAAAATTAAATCAGGGAATAAACTTGAAAGGTCCTGATGCAATACCAGGAGTTTTAAATACCCATATCTGTTCTTAGTAATTCCACTGAGTGGTGGTATAGCTTTCAACAAATCACAGGCCCCTCCCGTTGTGATCAGGGTTCTTCCACAGGTAAGATGAGAATTGTAATACTTATCTCTATTGGCAGAGCTAAGAATACTAGAATGGGAATCAGGAAATCTGGGTTCTGGTCCTATTATTCCTGCCACTAACTAGATGAGTGATCTTTTTAGTCACTTTGCTTGCCTGGGCCTCAGTTTACACATCTGTAAAATAGTAACTCTACTTAATATTATTAAGTCACAACAGTGCTCTGAGGTCAGTCTAGTGTTTACTAAGCATCAAAAACAGTGCTAAGTACCTGGGATATAAAGAAAGGCAAAAACAAACTAGGTGCCCGCCCTCAGAGAGCTTCCATTTTAGTAGAGGGATTGGATAAGTATCATTACCTTCATATGTTGTTTCAGTGATCAAGTGCTTTGTCCATTGCTACCCAGCTAAGAAGTATAAAATACTTTCTAGTATTTTAGGGCTACATAAGTTCTAATATTCTTTCCAAATCCAAGATTCTGTAATTCTAGATGTCTTAATTGTTCAATATGGTAAGATAAATTATATGTCAAAGAAATAAAGCATACCCTGTGAAAGCATACAACATGAGGATTTCCCTGAGATTAAAAAAAAAATCATCTCAGTGGCAAAAAAGAAAAAAATCCTAAGAAAAATACCCTAGAAACAAAGTGGTGGACTATCAATCAGTTAATTGACTGAACAAAGTGTAGCATATTAACTAAAGTAAAATATTATTGCCAAAAAACATGGGAAGACTGGTATGAACTAAGGCAAAGTGATGTAAGAAGACATAGAAAAAAAACCAGCACAATGGCTATAACAGTCCAAAAATACATAGGGAGTATGCTAGGCACACCCTGTTTCATTAAAAAAAAAGGAAAAAATAATATTTTGTGTCTCATTTTTTAAGTTTTCATTTGTAATGTTTAGATGCTAGTTGAAGAAGTTTAGTTGTTTCAATTTCTTCAGTTTGAATAAAAGTAATATACTTTATTATTAAGTATTCAAAAAACTTTCAAATTAAAAAATACAATTCCCTTAGTAGATACTCTAATGAAATGTGTTATACAAGTAAAAAGAACACTAAAATTAAGCTAAACATTATAATTGCAATGACCATTCTTAGCCCCTCACCCCCCCAAAAAAAAAGAGATAAAGAAATGCACCACCTTTCTTTTCTTGGAGCTATGGATAACCATGACTATCTGAAAATATAATCTGTCAGATATCAGATGCAGGCTTTGGGGTCAGTTGGTTTTGTTCAAGTGTTTTTCTTTGTTCCCAAAAAAGGATTCTTTGGAGATTCATTTCATTCCATCTCATAGGTCCATGTGGGTTGGGAAAGCAGATTCACAACTGATTACAATGCTTCTGTAAGGGCATTCTAAAATCTTTACTTTGACTTCAGTAAGGTTCACATCAGCATTTTAAGCATGGGAGGGTGAGTGGAGAAAGGGAGGAAAAATTAAAATTTACACATTCTCCAAAACAGAATAACTCAACCCCAAATCTAGCTCTACAACATAAGTTCTAAGTTCAAACAATCTACATAGACAGGAAAAACATATCAGTGGCTCACCAAAGAAAAGAGAGAAAGGGGGCAATCAAATGAAGATCCATACCTAGAGCTGGAAGAGTGACTATTTAACCCCAACTCAATCCCTTACCTGAGACACAAAGAAATGAAATGACTCATAGAGGATAGATAAGGTGGAAAAGAAACCCCTTTCAGGGTTCTCAGGATCCTGGACAAATACCTAGAACTTTCTGTTCTACACCAATGAACACGAAGTATATTCAGTGGAATACTTACATTTAAGAAATCATATTATAGATTAATCCCCTCCCAGAAAAAGCAACAATTAAAATTTAGAAATATTTTCTTCTTTGGGTCAGTATAGCCTAGTGGATATAGGACCAGATTTGGAGTAGAAAATACCTTTGTCATATATTAACTATGTAATGACAGACAAGTCATATAGAAGCTATCATAATTAGCCTTAAATACTTACTAGATGTGTGACCTGTGGGAACCTCATGTACCTCAGTTTCCTCACCTGTAAAATGAGCTGGAGAAGGAAATGACAAGCTACTCTAGCATCTTTGCCAAGAAAACCCTAAATGGGGCCATGGAATATTGGATACAACTTTAATGACTCAATAACAATAAATTTATTGCAGGGCCTTCAGTATACTTCTGACATTCCACAAGATGAAAATTATAATGCACACTTTTTATTTATAGACTGAAACATTGAAAATCATTTAATCCAACTTCTTTCCTTATCTTGATGGAATTGAGAAATAAAATAGTTGTAGGACTTGCCTAATGTCAAAAACACTATACAAGGTCAAGTCATAGATAATAGATTTCCAAGTAGGAATAAATTTAGAGACCAGAGAGCACACGCCATGATTTTACAGACAAAGAAGTGATTTGCCTGCAATCACATGTGCTAACGGCTGAATTTAAATCCAGTTCCTCTCCATGTATGAAACTTTAACTTTAATAATGCTAAAAGAATTCTGAAGTTAGTAATATTCCAGTTACCATTTCCCATTAAAAAATAATATAAAATCAAATTAAATATAGGCAGGAAGAAACATGAATTCCTTATTGCATTTTCCTTTGCCTATGAAACATCACAATACCAGTTAGGTTATGATAACTAAGAAATAGCTCAGCACTCGCTATTTCTCTCAGAAATCATTCTTTCTCCCATCCTGGGATCTTCTCCAGCCCCAATCCAATTAGTTAGAAGGCTAATAATGTTATCAATAATACCCACTATACTAGTGCTTTCCAAAGGGTGGCCTAAGAACCCCTGGGAATCCCTGAGATGCTTTCAGAGAACCCACAGGATCAATAATACTAAGAAATTTTAATTTCTAATATGATATATAACTTTTAATATGTTGTTGTTCAGTCTTTCAGTCACATCCAATTTTTTGTAATCTCATAGACCATAGCATGCTAAGTCCTTCTATCCTCCATTATCTCTTGAAGTCTGTCCAAGTTCATGTGCCTTGTTTCCTTGACATCTATTCATCTAACCTCCTGCCATTCCCTTTTCCTTTTACCTTCAATCTTTCCCAAACAAGGATCTTTTCCAGTGAATCCTGTCTTCTCATTACGTGGCCAAGGAATTTAAGCTTCAGCTTCAGCATTTGACTTTCAGTGAGGTCAAATAATTCAATTAAAGAAATAATTTCTTTAAGTATTAATTGATTTGATCTCCTTGCTATTCAAGGGAGTCTCAAAAGTCTTCTCCAGCACCTCAAAACAAAGCATTAATTCTGTAGCTCTTAAATTTCCCTCTAATCCAACTCTCACAGCCATACACTACTACTAGAAAAACCAAAACTTTGTTAGAGTCCATATTATTAGATATAGTCCACATAAAAACTACTTAGAAAGGATTCCCAATCATTTTAAGAGTTTAAAAGAATCTAGAGATTAAACAAGTTTGACAGCAGCTGCACTGCCATATTTTTACTTAGAAAGGATTGGGACTAAATTTCTGATCAACCAATCCAATCATGGTGATACAGTAAAAAGATCTCTAAGTCTGGAGTTAGGAAAACTTTAGTTCAGATCCAGTCCCAGACACCTATTTGCTGTTTGGCTGAAGCAAGTTACTGAATCTCTGTTTGCCTCAGTAAATGGGGATAATAATAGTACCCACTTCACCTGGTTGTTATGAGGACCAGATGAGGTACATAAATGCTTAGTTCTTTCCCTTCTTTCCTTCATTTATGTACTGCCCTATTTGTAAAGCAAAAACGGTTTTTTCCTTGCCATACAGTGAACCCAAACAGTTGACTTCATCAGCCTGTTCCACAGCCACTTTCATTAAATGTGAAAGAAAGGAGGTTGGGGGTGGCGGGGAGAGGAAGGAAAATTATTAGTTCAGACTAATTTAATACCAAAAGAGTGGTTTTGTTAAAGTGTCACATTCTCTCCCTAACCCTCAACCCCAGGTTTCATTCATTACATAGTCGAAGAAATTGAGGTCAGACACAGGTAGGGAAAATATTTCCATGTGCATACAGTGCTACCCTTTAAAAACTGGGGACTTTGTCTAAGTCCTAAGTGTTTGTGAAAACACAAAAAAGCACTCTTGAAAGAGTGCCAAGCTCAATATTTGGCCAGGGGCTAGAGTGGCTTTGGAGAATAAGATGCAGAAGAGGGGGAGTTCGGCTACCTTTATACGAGAGAGGTTCCCTTAAAGCTGTGTTTACTTGGCCAACTTTAACTATTTCACCAACTCTGAGGCTAGTTTGACTATGCTCTAACTATTTAATGGGAAGGCTGATTTACACAGGGAGTCTTTCACTAGAAACAGAAGACATGGGACCAGTGGAAAATAAAATGAAAATCTGAATTTTCTTGACCATGTAACAATGGTCAAGCAATAACCTGGGATGTTCTTTTCCAAGGAACCAAAATCTACAAATGTAAATATTTTATAAATGCATTCTTTTAAAATAGTTAAAATAACATCTATCTATGAGTAACTATATTACTTACTTCTCTGTTATTGTTGTTCAATCATTTAAGTCATGTCTGATTCTTCATGACCCTATTTGGAGTTTTCTTGGCAAAGATACTGAAATGGTTTGCCATTTCCTTCTCCAGATCATTTTACAGATGAGGAAACTGAGGCAAAAAAGATTAAGTGATTTGTCCAAATTCATAGTAAGTGCCTGAGATACCAGATCCAGTGCTGTACTGTCTGTGCCACCTAACTGCTACCTCATTCTCACTCCAGCTCAAATGAATTTATCAAAATTACTTTCGTATTAACTATACATCAGGAAATATACATTTGATTTAAGAATGTTTTTGTGTCAAGCATTGCCCAGAGCTCCTAAATTGCTAGTTATATCTCTGGCCTTAGTTCTTCTTCTGGCTATCAATTACAGTATTGATAAGTTGTACCTGCTTCATGTTTTTGAAGAAAGAATGATATATTCAGATTAAAATTAGCTGCTAAAGAAAAAATGTTTTCAATAATGATATGCCCTTTCCAAGTAAAAAGTTGGTGAAATAAAAGGAATACTAGACAAGAGGCAGAAGATCTGGATTGCAGCTCCCCCTCCACTATGTACTAGCTAGGTGATTATGGTTACATCACAAGTTCCCCATATCTCATTTATTACACATTAGAAGAAATTGAAGCCAGATATAAGTAGGGAGACTATTTCTACATGCAGATAATGATATCTATTTTAAAATGGGAACTTCCCTCTTTTTCAAAATATAAATTTACCCTACTACTTCAAAGGTATAGAGAGTGCAAGTGAGACCATACTTGTGAAAAATGAAAAGATAATGTATAAATATAAGAAAGAAGTGGTAGCAGTAGTCATTGGTTCACAAAACTCTCATAGACTTTGTTTTGTTTTGTTTTTCATTAGGTTTTTACATCTCAGATTTAAGTAAATTGCTAGCAAGTAGACAATAGGTATGGTCACTTGATATGTATGAACAGACGGGCTTCCCACAGATATAGGTAGCTAAATCATAAGTTATAGCTGACGAAGTGTCAATTACATTTTTTCTCTTCCTATTTATAAAAGCTTACCTTGTGGAAATAAAAAAGCTATGTAGGGAAAGAAGAATAGGTATAGGGCTTATTGAGTATAGAGAATAGCGGAGAAGGAATCTCCCCTCTATCTGTTCATCTCAGCCCAATGCAAAGCAATTTGTCATCTTAGAGGCACTCAATCAGTTATCATTTATAAAGACCCCAGAATGTGGGAAATATAATCCTAAGCACTAGGGATACAATGGAAGGCAAAATGCAGTATCAATCTTCTAGAACTTCATGGTCTATTCAGTAATCTTTAAATTTGCCTAGAACATTGAGATGTGGTGAATCTAGTCAAAAAGCCTGGATTCTTCAAAGTTAGGTCTGTCTTCCTGGCTCTAGGGCCCCTTCCCAAAAACATATGTCCTGCTGCCTTTTCAAATAATTATAACAAATACAAATTTTATGATGATAAAAAAACTGCTTAAATATGTTATGAAGTAATTATTTAGACAGGGATATCTAAAGAAATCTAAACACGTAGATACTTATATAGCACCTTTTTCATTAATCTTAAACTATTAAGTTGAAAATCTATATAAGGCAATATAAATTAAGACTTTTGCTTAATTAAACCCTTGCCTTTATTCAGCAAGAAAATCTTCTAATTTACCCTGCAACTTTATAAAGTCTAAAGTCTTCCATGGAAAATTCATGGCTCTCGTTTCAGGGAGGCTGGTTTCAAAAAGCCCTGAGAAGCCCAACCTCATTCAAGCTGGCTTTTGTTTTTTCTTGAAGCTTTTTTTTTCCTTCCCCTCTCTGGAAAATTAGTACTTCTGCCTGTTTGTTCTGCATAGGAGAAAAAGATCACTAAAGTACTCTCTTAATACTCCCAATTAACTCTGACTTTTTGCATCTTCTGCCAAAGTAAGAATAAAAGAAATGAGAAAAATTACAGATGACAATCATAACAACTGGACAATATAAATCTTTCATGGTGTTTCTTTCCAATGTCAGAAGAAAGAAATTTTCTGTTCCCAATTTTTTTCATTAGCATTTATTTCTTAACCTCTGAAGGTTTATTTGCTATTTTCTAGCCTTCCTTTCACACATATACACACATATATGTTTATGTATGTGCATATATGACTTCATGTGTGCATGTACATATGCATGTATTATGTATTCTCAGAACAAAACTGGTTTTAAGAGAATGATGACTTTTTTTCTGAACATAAATTCTAAAAATCATTTGAAATAGAATGTCAAAGCCATGATGAAGTGATGTCTCTCCATGGCTTTACAATTGGAATTAACTCGAAATGGGTGTCCCTATTCTACTCTGGACAAAGCTATCCAACCTGTCTCTGGAACATTTCTAAAAACTAAGGCCTAATGGCTTTCTAAGAAGAACTCCCTAAAACTCCTCATTTCATCCTTTGTAAGTGATTGCAGAAAAACTGGATTCGAAATTTGATTCTAAATAGGAGGCAATATGTAGCTCTTAAAAGATTCTAGGAACTTGTAACAACATTCAATGGCAACTTCAATAAGATTCCAAATACTAAGAATAAGATTTATTGGTTTATTTCTCTATTAAGGAGTAATTTTTTCCAATAATAACTTAACACATAAGGATGATGGAACAACTAAAGGTTTTTTTTTTCCCTCAAGAGACAGCCAAGCCTGTCTCTTGAAAAAATTCTAAAGAAAACTACAGATCTAATCCAGACAATCTCATAGTATTAAAGTTCAAAAGTGGCTATAGTACCTCTTTATTAGAAAAAGAAATTCCATTCAAAATAACTTTTGATAGTATAAAATATTTGGGAATATATCTACCAAAGGAAAGTCAGGAACTATATGAGCAAAATTACAAAACACTTGCCACAAAAATAAAGTCAGATTTAAATAATTGGAAAGACATTCAGTGCTCGTGGATAGGCCGAGCAAAAATAATTAAGATGACAATACTCCCTAAACTAATTTATTAATTTAGTGCTATACTAATCAGACTCCCAAGAAACTGTTTTAATAACCTAGAAAAAATAACAACAGAATTCATATGGAACAATAAAAGGTCGAGAATTTCAAGGGAAGTAATGAAAAAAAAATCAAATGAAGGTGGTCTAGCTGTACCTGATCTAGAACTATATTATAAAGCAACAGTCACCAAAACCATTTGGTATTGGCTAAGAAATAGACTAGTTGATCAGTGGAATAGGTTAGGTTCACAGGGCAAGATAGTGAATAAAAATAGCAATCTAGTGTTTGACAAACCCAAAGATCCCAACTTTTGGGATAAGAATTCATTATTTGACAAAAACTGCTGGGAAAACTGGAAATTAGTATGGCAGAAACTAGGCATGGATCCACATTTAATACCACATACTAAGATAAGATCAAAATGGGTCCAAGATTTAGGCATAAAGAATGAAATCATAAATAAATTAGAGGTACATAAGATAGTTTACCTCTCAGACTTGTGGAGGAGGAAGGAATTTATGTCCAAAGGAGAACTAGAGACCATTATTGATCACAAAATAGAAAATTTTGATTACACCAAATTAAAAAGTTTCTGCACAAACAAAACTAATGCAAACAAGATTAGAAGGGAAGTAACAAATTGGGAAAACATTTTTACAGTTAAAGGTTCTGATAAAGGCCTCATCTCCAAAATATACAGAGAAATGACTTTAATTTATAAGAAATCAAGCCATTCTCCAACTGATAAATGGTCAAAGGATATGAACAAACAATTTTCAGATGTTGAAATTGAAACTATTTCCACTCATATGAAAGAGTGTTCCAAATCACTATTGATCAGAGAAATTCAAATTAAGACAACTCTGAGATACCACTACACACCTGTCAGATTGGCTAAGATGACAGGAACAAATAATGATGAATGTTGGAGGGGCTGTGGGAAAACTGGGACACTGATACATTGTTGGTGGAGTTGTGAAAGAATCCAACCATTCTGGAGAGCAATCTGGAATTATGCCCAAAAAGTTATCAAAATGTGCATACCCTTTGGCCCAGCAGTATTACTCCTGGGCTTATATCCCAAGGAAATACTAAAGAAGGGAAAGGGACCTGTATGTGCCAAAATGTCTGTGGCAGCCCTTTTCATAGTGGCTAGAAACTGGAAAATGAATGGATGTCCATCAATTGGAGAATGGTTGGGTAAATTATGGTATATGAATGTTATGGAATATTATTATTCTGTTATGTTATGTTATGGAATATTATTGTTCTGTAAGACATGACCAACAGGAGGAATACAGAGAGTCTTGGAGAGACATCAACTGAGGCTGAGTAAAACGAGCAGAACTAGGAGATCATTATACACTTCAACAATGATACTGTATGAGGATGTATTCTGATGGAAGTGGATATCTTCAACATAGAGAAGAGCTAATCCAATTCCAATTGATCAATGATGGACAGAATCAGCTACATTCAGAAAAGGAACACTGGGAAATGAGTGTAAACTGTGAGCTTTTTTGTTTGTTTGTTTTTCTTCCCAGATTAATTTTACCTTCCAAATACAATTCTTCCTTTGCAACAACAACAACAATAAAATTCGGTTCTGCACATATATATTGTACCTAGGATATACTATAAGATATTTAATATGTATGGGAATACCTGCCATCTAGGGGAGGGGGTGGAGGGAAGGAGGGGAAAAATTCAGAACAGAAGGGAGTACAAGGGATAATGTTGTAAAAAAAAAATTACCTATGTACTGTCAAAAAATGTTATAATTATAAAAATTAATAATAAAAAAAAGAAAAAGAAATCTGCTATGGTTCATCCTGAAAGCATTGACCTAGAAAGCTTAAGCCCAAGTGAGTTAATTGGTTGGTTGTTTTATTTGTTCATTTCTAAAATTTATGAAGTGTCTACTATGTGCTTAGTATGGTATTAAAGGCTGATTTATACACAACTAAACAAGGTAGTTCTTGTGCCCTCAAGGAGCCATGATCATAAGCCAAGGTGATCCCCCCTCTAGTTATAAGGCCCCCAAAACACTTTATTTTTAATAGCTGATGTTTATACTGCACTTTATAGGTACCAAACTCTTTATATATTTATTATCTCACTTGATTTTCACAATAGTCCTGGGAGGTAAGGTTGTGTAAATATTATTATCCCCATTTTATAGATAAACAAAGAGACTTATAGACTAAACTGCCTTGCCTAAGTCAGATAGCTAGTTAGTAATAGAGAGAGTTGAGACTCCAACACATGCCTCCTGGTGCTAAGCTTATGTCATCTGCTCTCTATCATGTTTTCCTCTAAGAATGTTACCTACATATATGTACATATGCATGTACATGTCATCGTGTATACGTTCGTGTATATGTAAAACATGTACATGCATATGTATAAGGGAAATTACAATGACTTTTTTACAAGAGAAATTAAGATCAAGGCTTCCACAGGATGAACTTAAAA
Organism: Sminthopsis crassicaudata; assembly: GCF_048593235.1. Taxonomy (NCBI): domain Eukaryota; kingdom Metazoa; phylum Chordata; class Mammalia; order Dasyuromorphia; family Dasyuridae; genus Sminthopsis; species Sminthopsis crassicaudata. The sequence goes on from NC_133618.1 coordinate 572,624,291, forward strand.
GATTATATTTGGAATAAATCTTCTCTTTAAATGGGGGTAAAAAGGTGGAGAAAGGAGCAAAGCTAGAGAGAAAAGGAATGGAAAAGAAAAAGACAAAGCCCATATGATGAGACAAGACACTATCTATTGCACAAATATATGTTCTTTTTTTCAATCTAAGCATCTGTATTTTCAGATTCATAGAATGTTAGAGCTGAGAGGGACCTTAAATATGTTTTTTGTGGTCAAGATGGAGAAATAAGGGATAGATGATAGTACAGTTAGGTTGACTTAGAAGTGGTTGGTTGATTCTACATCATGGAGAACATTTTCCAGCAGAATATCAACAGGACCTGTCTTTTACCCCTATTCTATTCAAGATTATTATCATTTTCTTAGTTGAAGATCTAGATGGCATGTTTATCACATTTACAGGTGAAATGAAACTGGTTGAAATAGTAAACTATTTGGATGACAGAATGGAATCCTAAAAGATTTTGACAAGCAAAAACAAGAACAATTTTTCCTTAGAAAGAAAAAATGAACGAAGATAAATTTAAAATCCCACATATAGATTCAAGAACTAGCATCACAAATATAGGTTAGATGAGGTTTGTCTAGAAAATGGTTCATGTGGTAGAGAGAATAAATCATATGATTTAAGGGAACCATCAACTCCAAATGATTCCACAATGTTATATGGCAGCCTAGAAGTCTGATAATATTTTAGAGTGCATAAGTAGATCATGTCAGAGAAATGAGTGTTTCATTTTATCTTGTCCTAGTCAACCTCTATAAAGTATATGTTCCTTTGGGGACACAGTATTTTAGGGAAGGCAATGATTGTTAAGCTAGATATCAATGAGGATGCAAAAATTATGTTAAATAAGTGGTTATCATTGGGGGCATCTTCCTGCAGAAGAGCAGTCTCTGGGGTGGAAGATGGTACAATAGTTAAGTAGGTAATGGACTTTCATGTTGAACAGAATTAATTCTGGTTGACTCCAAAGAGTCCCAAAAATAAAGAATAGAAACTGAAAGGTGAGTCTCAAATCAACATGCTTCTTAATGATTAGAATTGTGCAAAAGTTGGTTGCTTTAGAAGACAGCTTATTCCCTATGGTTGTAAGTTTTTAAGAAGGGCTGGAATGACCATTTATCAAGAATTTTGAAAAGTAGCTTCTGGTTTAGGTTGAAAGAGATGATGTGAAGTCACTTCCAAACCTAAAATGCTGTCTCCTACAATCTAGTTCCTTCATCTTATACATAAGGAAACTAAGCCCCAAATAAGGTATCTTGCTTAAGGTTATACAGCAGGTTAGTGACCAATCTGAACGTGCCTGGGAAAAACCAGACCTCCCAAGTCCCAGACTACTGTTCTTTTCATTATGCCATGCTGTCCTATAGTAATCATCTCAGGTTTCTAGGAAGTGACCAGTGGCAAAAGAGAAATGATACTCAGAATGGTGAAAATGTTTCTCACACTTGTCTTATTTTGAAGTGTGACTTTCTTCCCCCAGAGGGAGACCCCTACCCCCAATTGTTTTATCATATCCCAATTGATTTGCAAGTAGATCTCAATGTAAGAGAATAATAATTCCTGATTACCTTTGATAGGCTCCAGCATAGTCTTCATGCATTGACAGGATCACTCAGTTACAAAGAGTAATAATGTTAATTCTAAACTTGGAAAAGATCAAATAAAATGGACATTTCCATGTACAAAATAGAACAGGAAAAAATAGTATACATGAAACTATATATCTCTATTATATGTAACTTGCATTTGGGGTTTGGGGATTACATAATTTCAGCCTATAACTTTCAAGGCTTTTTGGCCTTCTGTTCTCTTCTAGTTGTTTTTATTAAAAAAGCTGCTTCTGTGATGCTCTTTTCTTTCTTTCTTTCTTTCTTTTTTAATTTTTGGATTTCCTATCCTATCATTTTATCTTCTTACACATCCCTACCTACCACCATGACAAAAGAAAAAACAAAAACAGAAACTGAGTTCCAAATAATTTTGTTTAATTTCCACATAATTCCATATTTAACTGTATATAAGTCATAGTCATAAAACCACCGAACTAAAAGTTAAGTTCATGAGCATTTAAGTGTTTATGATGTGCCAGCCCCTATCCTATATGCTGGGAATACATATGCAAGTAGAAAGAAAGGAAGGTCTTATTTTCAAGAAGTTTATATTCTATTATTTAAGTCATGTCTCAGTCCTATACAATTCTTCAGTTCTCTGTAGACCTCAGATCTGAGTTCAGGAAGATGAGCCTTCCTGATTCCAGGCCCAGGGCTTTATCTATTGTACTGCCTAGTTACCCTTCATTACTGTATTACAATAAAATTGGTTTTCCTTATAATTCTAGGTAATTTTATTATATGCATTGAAACACATGACTGAGAAGAGATTCATAGATTCCATCAAACTGCCAAAGGGATCCATGACATAAACAAGGTTAAGAACTCCTTACTCTAATCCAAGTCCATCATATTTCTAGCATGGAAATTGCCATCCAGAAGTGTTATAAATTGTTCTAAGTCATATTGCTGGACCAGAACTGAAACACAAGTCTTCTGAGTTCAATTCTAATTTTTCATCACCAAAACATTTTTCCTTTCATAATACTATGCACCTTTCTAATTGCTCTCTTACTGTGTGTGTGTGTGTGTGTGTGTGTGTGGCAACTAGTGGTTCAGCAGATAGAGCATTGAATCTAAGTTAGGAAGTTAGAAGTTTGGAAGACCTAAATTCAAATGTGGCCTCAGATAATTACTAGCCATATGATGTTAGGCAAGTCACTTACCCTTTGTTTGCCTTAATTCACTGGAGAAGGAAATGGCAAATCATCCAAATGTCTTTGCCAAGAAAATCCTATGGACAATATGATCCACAGGGTCATGAAGAGTTGGACATGACTGAACACCACCATCAATTACACCTCATATTTTCTTTTTTTGATTATATGTTTTGTTTCCACTACTAATTGGCAAATCCATGAAGGCAGGAATGGGGTCTTCCTATCTTTGTTTTATATACTCTCCAATCCCAACACAGACACACATTCAAATAAGGACAGTGTCTGAAGTTGAGATCTTTGATAAATCCTTGTTAGATGAATGTGCCTAGATAAGAGCAGGACATATTAGTCGCACAAACCCAGAGCAACAACATGATGGAGTAGGAGGTATTCATTCTAGAATAAGTAGCCTGATTACAGCTGGGCTGTTTAACCATCTGTGTGACCCCCCCAGGAAGTCATTAACCATTCTGAGTCTGGTATCCTTCTTTGTAAAAGAAGGTAGATCATACTTCACAGGGATATTGCTAGTATACAACATGTTTTGTAATTCTTAAAGCATTATAAAAATATCAATTGCTATAAAACAATACATAGTTCCTGATGAACCAAAAAGGCAGCTGCCTCCAAAGTTGTACAGATTATTTGTTTTCTCATTTTTCATACTATATGGTTACAGCCCTTTCATATACATTATCTCACGATCCTGATCCTCACAACCTTGTGATTTATATAAAGAATTATTTAACTCGATTCACAGATGAGGAAACTGAGCTCTAGAGAAAGCAAGTAACTTATTCAATGTAACCCAACTGGTTCATGCCAGAATCAGAAAACCCAAGTTTTCTGCCCTCAAATTCAGCCCTCTTCCACTACATGGGTGCATACTCCCAACTCACTCATTGATTGCCTTCATCATAAGTAAGGGTGAGGGGATATTTTTACTTCCTTCTGTAATGAAAAGGACCAAATCAACAGAATTTTCAGCACACAGTGTCAAATTTATAAGCAGTTTCACCTTTCACATGTCCCCCATGAGGGGGAAAAAAGATAACTAAATCCAAGAAGAACAAAAATGTTTTCATCATCTCTAACAAATAATAACAAGCCTAATTCTCTCAAGCAAACTAGGGACAATTGCTGTCAAGCAGAGAAGCAGAGCATTCATAATTCTATTTAAGCTGGCTGGGAGTGAACGGTTTATTTTGTAGATCATTTTCTTGTGAACCCCCTGAGGAACAAAGGAATTGGTGCAAAAGCACCCCTGTTGAGGCAGGCCCTGGTGACAGCTGACTGGTTGCCTCAAAGCCCACAGAGAAGCAGCTCAGCAGGACCCCAAAAGCATCAGCCAATTAAAACAGCCTGCTGCAGAGTCCTATTGTTCACAGAAGAGCAAACATAATCGATTTATTATTATTATTATTATTATTATTTATTCATTTATTTCTACAGGAGAGAGCACTTCTTCACTTGAGATTGCCTCAGCATAATTTCTCATTTAGGAGGCATTTCAAGAAATGTGTGCTAGAGAATTGAATTCCCAACCCAGCAAACCGTCTCTGATGAGGAGGTATAATTTAAAAGCCAGTTGACTTTACTCATTGATATTCAGAATCGAGATTTCTTGTTCCTCAAAAGCTGCCCGGAGATTTTTAGAGGGATGGCATCCTATCCAAAGAGTTGCCATTATCACTACCTTTAAATACTATATATGACCATAAGCAAGCTATGGAGGCTTTGCTTAGGAGAGGATTCCTAGATGTCCTTAAAGCCCACTGATCCTCTATCAAATCCAATGCTTCCAACACAAAGTACCCAAATGTGATTCCTCCAAAGAAACATATTTATTGTCTATGATCTTATTCAGATATGTTTCTCTCTCTCTCTCTCTCTCTCTCTCTCTCTCTCTCTCTCTCTCTCTCTCTCTCTCTCTCTCTCTCCCTTTCTTTGTCTCTCTGTCCGTGTGTCTTTGTATTTCTGTCTCTCTGTCATTCTCTTGGTCTCTCTTTCTCTTTCTCTCCCTCTTTGTCTTAGTTTTGCTATTTCTAATGCTCTCCGTCTCTGTGTCAATCTCCTTCTCTGTGTCTCTCACATATTTCATAGAATTTTCATGGGGGAAAAAGGGAGAGAAGAAAGAATGCTGTTTGTTGGCAAGGAGCCCACAGCCATGAAATTCAAGAATGATTGTTTGTTTACAAGCACTCTACAGTCTGGCCAAGTTCAATAGTATGTTTCAATTTGAAGTAAACAAAGAACATTGGCTAATCTATCATAAATTTCTATCTTTGCCTTTAAGATAAATGTATTTCCCATTTTCTGCATTCAGCTGCATGTCTTTTTCTTAAGGTTTTCCGAACCAAAGACTAGAGCGGGGGAAGGTAGGATTCAGTACTTGAATTGAGATTCTATTATATCTTTAAATGTTTTCCTCCAATCTTTTTTTTTATATTTTTTCTTTATATATTATTTAATGTACTTTTAAGTCAGGACTGGGCAGTTTGTCAGACGTGATATGTCAATCTACTGATCTCTTTTTACCCTGCTGGAGATTGGATTGTTGTTCCTATATAACCTGAGAACCTTATAATATTTTAAGATATTTTGGAAGAATAGTCCCCTGGACTTCAAACTCCTTAGAGACAAGACACCCAGGAAACCTCAAAACAGGACCAGATAATCGAAAGAGGAAAGAGAACATAACCATGGTAGTAACTATGTTCTCTATTCATGCACATTGCTGCACATCTCCAAATATCATAACATTCTAAATCATTTCTAGCCCCATCTTTCGTAGAGACTATTTGATTAGATCACTTTTTGATTAGATCACTAGAGAGAACAAGGTCAGACTGCCTACTTCTTAACAGTAAGTATACTACAGATGATCAATGAATAAATATCATTAAGTGACTTCCAAAGATAGTTTGGCTATAAAAAGTCTTGTAAAGAATAGTATCAGACTGGGATAAAAACAATGCCAGGTCGAAGATATCAAGCAATAAAGTAGGCCTGTGAAAGGGGGCAAACACATTGTAGAACAAATATTTGTTGAATGAATTAAAGAACAAAGAACATGACAGAAGCGCCTGTGAGAGTAGGTATACAAACATGAGTCAAAAGCAGATAAATATTGAAGTTCAGAGTCTCGTGGAAGGCTCAGGATCTAAATAGATAAGGTACAGATAGAAATTGACAGAATCATAAAAAATTTTTAAAAATTAAAAGATAATTATTAGAAGCCAGCATGAATTCACTCAATATGTCAAGGCAAATTAACCTTATTTCTTTTGGTGACAGTTACTAGTATGGTATTCCATGGAGTCAATAAATGAATCAATAAGTATTTACGCACATAAAATATTAATACTTACTCCATCCTCCATTTTCATCTTGCCCTTTCTCAACTCTCTCCATTCATAGTCTCCAACTTCTATACTTTGGTAGCTGATTTCTACCAAATTCTCCCTATTATAAAATTACCCTCTTCCTTCAAAGCCAAACTCAGATGTCATTTTTTCTATGATAGTTTCCTTGTCTCCATATCTCTGTCCTTCCATCTTAATACGTCAATGGTATAATCTGACCACTGAAAAAAGGAAGTGTTGTTATAGCCTACATTGAGAGAAAAAAAATGTTAAAAGCAAGGAAGGCACTTTCCTGGGAAAAGTCACATCTGGAATAACGTAAATCAGTTCTAAACTCTTTATTTTGACATCTGGTAGAGGAATGGATATCATGGTCAATGTAAAATCAGAAAGATTGGAGTTCAAATGTGACCCCAGTTACTAACTGTGTGATTTTTGGTAAATCATCTAACCTTTTTTTCCCCTAGGCAATTGGGATTAAGTGACTTGCCCAGGGTCATACAGCTAGGAAGTGTTAAGTGTCTGAGGTCAAATTTGATCTCAGGTCCTCCTGACTTCAGGGCTGGTGCTCTATCCACTGCGCCACCTAGCTGCCCCTAAATCATCTAACTTTTGCTGTCTTGTTTTTTTCCTTTTAAAAATAGGGATCATAAAAATATCTACCTCTCAGGATTATTGTGAGGATCAATTGATTCACCAAAAGAACTCACTCTGTTAAGTAATTACTTCCACCAAGGGACATCCTTATCAATAATCAGTCTTAATTAATTAATTAATTAATTAATTGGTTGATTGTTTAATAGTCTCAGTTACCATTACCAGTGCCAGTCAGCTTCACTCAGGATTGATGCCCAGCTAAAGAAAAGGAGAAGTAACAGCTGCTAAACTCTGGGATAACAAACTATCCCATACCAAGGTCATTCTTACTCTTGATTATTATTTTGTCAGGTGGCACGAATCTATTTGGCCCACCTTGTCCTAGTACTCTAGTTCTCAGAGATCAGGTCCAGCCCTTGATATATAGATGGGACAATGACATTAAATAAAAGCATCAATTATACATTTAACTTGTTATGATTATAGCAGGTGCTTGATAAAGGATGAATTACTAAATAGATAAAATAGGTAAAATAATTTCATAAAGGTGCCAAACTAGAGCAAAACATAGTAAGTCCATGCTTAGTTGCTACAGTGAGTATTGGGTTTAGAGTCACTTTGAGTTCAAATCTTGGATGATATTGGGAAAATCACTGAACTTCCCTGTGCCCCAGTTTCCTCATTTATAAAACCAGAAGGTTGGACTTGATGGTTTTTGAGGTGCCATCTAGCTTGAAGCTATGATCCTACAATCTTAAGTGGGTTCTGGGAAATACATTTTAAAATACCTATTGAGAACAAGCTTGTGATTGTTACTGCCCCAATTATCTGTAAACACCCACCTTATTTGTTTACCAAGTTCTTCAGGTTAACAGGATGGGAGGAAAATTAAGGAAGAGCTAGACATAACTGGCAATTATGATGTCTAGGTGGCAGTATTGTGTAATAGAGATGACAGGCCACTGAGTGTAGCTATGGCGGGTATTTAAGCCATGTAATAGCTTTCCATTATATAACTGATTACTATAATTAAATGACAATTTATTATACCAGATAATATCGTATAACTTTTTTTTTCTTTCTTTGAGAACCAGCTTTTCAGGTGAATTATATCCACCTCCAGGAATACAGGTATTGTCAACACCCTCTAAATTTCAGTGCCCTGCAGAAAGACACTAATCATTCAGCCCTGGTTATAGCTCTGGGGGAGAATTGAAATGGAGAATCACTTAATTGTTATTACAGTAAGCCTGATTATTCATTATCATCCCTGGATTGTTCTATTGGCATCACTGTACTTAGTAAACTATAGTTTGTGTCCACTTACTGCTTCTGGATCCTCCAAGACAGTATATAGAGTAAAATTATATAATTCAGTTCTGTTCTGGAGTCTGAGGATCTCAGTTCAGATCCCATTTTTCACAATCACTAATTGTGTGATCTTAAGGAAGTCAGTGGACTAAGAGATTTTTGAGGCTAGATTTTGTTCTCAAGTGTTCTAAATTGAATATCCTATGAGCGACAACATATTGTATACCTATTATGTGTATAATACCATAGTAGATATCTTAGGGAGTACTGGAGAGCGGAGGCAAGAAATCAAAGCCAACACCTGGAGAGAAACTGTTCAGTCTTTTTTTTTTTTGGGGGGGGGGTCTTTCCATTATAACACACTGGACTTTCTCAGGTGTGCATACCATATCATTTACCCTGGCTACATTTATTCTTTTTATTTATTCTTTTTGCAGCTACTTTCATTGGACCCCTTTCTGACTCAAGAATAAAGGCTCCCTTTCATAATCAATGAGAAAGACTAAAAAAATGATCTTTCTGAAAACATTCTCCTGATTTATAAAAGAAGGTCCATTTTGTTTGCTTATCCTGAGTGGACAAAAGAAAAGCAGAAGGAATGACTTAGCTCAGATCCTATAATATCCAGGAAACACAACATCAGATAATGTGGAAGAATAATTCATGGCTCCTCTTGCCCAAATTGGAATTTAACACATATCATATAACCTAGATCAGTAGGATGAAGGGATATGAATACATATATGCTTATTATGTAGTAGAGACCTCTTCCATATAAATTGTAGCACTCAGCAATACCCAATTTGTCCTTCTAACAAGCTCTTGGGGATTTTGTTCTTACCAGGTAGAAGTGTAAGCTATATTTTGCAGCATAAGCAATAGAAATGGCTGCAGTGAAAATTTATTCATTAGCACAGGTTCAATAACCAATGCCATAAATTTCTCCATCTGAGCTCGTGGAATTTTTACATTTTAATCAAATATTCATATGGGCTCATTTAACAGCACTTACAATGCTTATAGAGAAAAAAAGGAAAAGAAATATCCTACCAGGCTACTCCATTTAAACAACAAACATTAAATAAAGTAATTGCTTTAAGGGGTTAGGATCTTGGTTCTAAATGTCTTGATTGTTGTTCATCTGGAAAGTGAACAGAAACAAATATTTCTACACCTTTTTTCTCTTTAAAATTTTCTTTTTTGGGCCAGATCTATCATTTTTATTAGTGAAGTCAATTTATAGTGTAGGTACTCCTTTTATAAATAAAGATAGGCCATTCATCTATATCTGGGAAAAGGGAAGATAAAAGAAAAGGAATATACATTTATACGGAGCCTACTATGTATTATGAACTACACTAACAACAATCATCATCTCATTTGATCCTCTAAATGAAGTTGGTGCTGTTATTATTCCATTTTGTAATTGAGGTAACTAAGGAAAACACCCAGTGCACTATTCAGTAAACCATCTAAATGTGTCTAGGCTCTGAGACTCTAAGGGGTTAAATGCCTCCTCCACAGACATCAAGCTACTACACATCAAAGGCAAGACCTGATGTAGGTCTTCTGCACTCCAAATTGCCTTCCTCTTCTCAGGCATCATGTTCCTGTTTCTACAATTAAGCGGGGAAAATTCTCCTACATTTTATGTCCTGACTAAGAAACTAACAACAAATATGGCAGGCATTGTTTCTCAAAAAAGGAAGATCTGCTGGTCGATGAAAACCTTCCTCTTTTCTGTCTTAGCTTCAGAGGTTGGTGTTTTTCTCTCTCAAGGACAGACTTTTCTCTTTCCTCCATAATGAGGGGGAAAGAAGAAGGGGTGTGGAAATGATCTTTCTGCCCGTGGCTAATGAATTTATCTTCTGAAATGAATGTATCTTTGGGGATGGGATCAATGACTTCCCTAATGAAAAGCACATTTCTATATGTGCTCCTAACAAGAACGTATGAAGGCCCTATTAAAATTGGAACCCTATAAATCGGCCCAGCTCTTAAAGCTAACTGTTTCCAGGTGCCAAAAGAATAGAACTTTAGTACTGGCCGAGTCAATTCTGAACCTAATGCCTGCCTTGCTTTGTTCTTGAAAGTGTAAAGTTTCCCCCATTCCCCATTTTATGACCACAGGTTTCTGGGTTGCATAACACCCTATAAGAGAGCACCAAAGGGCTGAGTTTTATTGTTTTGTTTCCTTTTATTGACTACATGCTTTATTCGGCTAATATGTGCCAGAGAAGCAGGCAATAACATCTCAATTACACCACCAGCACTCTTCCTCTTCTGCAAAGGGCCCGGCTCTGCAGTGCAGGCAGTGCACTTTATTATGTCCACATGCAGATGTTAAAAGGAAGAAAGAAACCAGGCAAGACTGAAGCTCCTTTCCGGCTGAAGTGTTAAAACTGCAAAGCCTCCTTTCCCAGGTGATGCTTGAAAGCTAAGCATTTTCCAAAGAACAGCATTTTGTTTCTGGAGCCATCCAACGCCAATCGCCAGATCTCTCCTTTGGGAGAAAAATATCTTGGGTCTTTGGAAAAGACCCAAAAGAAATTTTCTCCCAGTCAATAGGGGAGGGGGTTAGAGGGAGGGCTGGCAGACATTGGCAAGACACTGACTGTGCAGGCACATACCCAGCAGTTATTAGGCACTAGGCTAGACAGCATAGAACCAATCTTGGGCATCAAAATGCTTTTCATCGAAGGAAGAGAAGTTGGCTCAGGCACCAGGAATTATCCTCTTACATTTTGCAAAAATGCCAAGGGAGCCCTGGCTCCCCCATGGCAGCTATCAGAATTAGGAAGGAGTGACCCCAATTTGACATCTAGTTGGGAAAAACACATGCTGAGTCTCTGTCTATATAGGCAAAAAGAAATGGAGAGTGGAGGCAATTTTCCAGATTAAGGTGGGAGTGGGGGCAGGATATATGGGGGAAACATATTTCTTCTGAAGTATTCAGAGACTTAAAGGAGGTGGGAGAGTTGAGTTTTCTAGATAATTGTCTTTATTCTCTGTATTGCACTATTAACAATCTTAATAGCACCAGAGGCAATATAATGGAAGGGAATAAGCATTATACTAGGATTCAGAGGTCCTTAATTCTAGTCCTAAATACACCACTAACTGTGTGACCTTGGTTAACTTGTTTTTAGTTTACTCATCTGATAAGTGAAAGAATTGATACTTGGGATGAAGGAGAGCTTTGGAGAAAGGGGGCATGATGGAGACAATGGATAATAGGGTACAAATCCTTGGGGAAATAATTTCATAGCTGTGATTTTCATTTTTTTCTACCTATAAAATAAGCAAATTGAGTAATCTGATTTCCAGAGTCCCTTTCAACCTTAAATCCAATGTTCTCCAAGATTACTCCTGACTCTACCATTCCTGATTCCCTTTCAAACTTATTGGGTATTAATTCAAATCTCAGCTCAAGTATCCAAGAGTTGGAAAGCTACTCAATAATCATCTAATCCAACCCAATGAAATAACGTTGAAATTAAGGTAGGAGGACAAGATCTGGGAAATTTTAGAAACAATTATAGGAAATTATGCCTACTTTAATACTCAAAAAAATATAAAACAAATATTTGTATGTGTTTTCCTATTTAAAATTTAGAGGAAAAATAGAACTAACACCAATATGTGTTTACAGAACCCCTATTAACATTCTATAAAATTCCAGGAAATAATGGAGAACAGAATTTGAGAAAAACTGACTTGTGCTCTTTGTGACATAAAGGAGTGAGCAATTTAAGCAAGTAAAAATGAAAGAAGATTCAAGGAGTCAAAAATAAAACTCAAATTCATACATTAAATCTTTTTCTGTGAAAAATTCAGATATTACAAAAGGGAAACATGCCTAGAGGAGGAAAATTAAACAGGGTCATACACACACACACACACACACACACACACACACACACTGAGCACAATCATTCTACTATGCCAAGAAAAACTTGAAATAAATGTCCTGTTCTGGAGAACATCTACTATTTCAATGAAAGATCATGTTTACTGTTATCAGTGACTTTACATGTCATAGGATTTGGAATGGGAAGGAAACTTAGGGGTTATTTGCAGATGAGGGAACTAAGGACCTAAAAAGAAATTAATGGAATTGTACAAAATCATCTTATACTAATTAATAGGGCTGGGATTTCAGCCCAGGTTTCTGATTCCAAATCCAGTTTTCTTATCACTTTGGGTAGGAATTCAAAGACAATTTTCCAATGTATAAGCAAGTTTAGGCTGATGTTTATAAGGTAAGCATACTGACTCAAATGAAAGGAAAAGGAAAAAAAAACCCTAAGTAATCTTTTAAAATAATCAGTGACTCTGTTTTATATAAAACCAGCTCTAGCAATTCATAATGTGTATCCCCCAGGAAAAAGTGTCAAAAAGAATAAGACCTGAGGTTGTTCATTTGTTTGCATTACAATAGCTAGTGGGTCTGGTGTGGGACAAATAAGTCCAGGAGGGAAGAAGATCTGAGTTCAGATTTTGTTCCTTTATTAGCTATTTGGTCCTGAGTAACACTTCTTAACTTAACTTCTATCTGTTTCAATTTCCTTATCTGGAAAATAGCAGTAATAATAATACCTCTCAGGATTGTTATGAGGATAAAATGAGATAACTGTAAAACACTTTGCAAATCTTGAGGTCCAAAATACTAGCATCTATTATTCGATCTTTAGATGTCTACAGCTATCACAAGACTGGCAATATAGTAGACAGCTCAATTCAACAAGTTCAATTCAACTACTATTGAATAAATGTCCATTTTGTGCAGAGCACTATGCTAAAGGCTAGGAAAGATGCATCATTTAAATGGCTCCTGCTCTCAGGGAGTGAAGTAATGAATTAATAAATGAATGAAGGAAAAGGACAAAGGGAGAAGAAGGAAGGAAGGAAGGAAGGAAGGAAGGAAGGAAGGAAGGAAGGAAGGAAGGAAGGAAGGAAGGAAGGAAGGAAGGAAGGAAGGAAGGAAGGAAGGAAGGAAGGAAGGAAGGAAGGGAGGGAGGAAGGAAGGGAGGGAGGGAGGGAGGAAAATAATTAGGAGATGTAGGTGGGAGTTCATTGCAAATAATACAATCAAAATTGGGAGAAAGAAAAGGAAAGAAGAAAGATAATATATTAAGAAAGGATTCATTTTTCTGGTATCTTCAGAGAATAAGGTATTCCACATAAGTGAATTTTCTCACTGCAACTTTAGGTTATATGTTCTACTGCCAAAACTTTGCTTGTTTTAAACATTTTTAGTAGAAATATCTCTTCCTCTGAGACAGGAGGAGAAGGTTTGCAATGTTGCTAAGACATTTTGAGGAGTGGAAGAGGTAAGCTTCAAGCTCCTTTTGGATGACTTTGATCACCTTGGTGAAGTAAGTAGAAGGTTAGGTCAGATGTTATAAGGGTGAAATTAGGAATGCCATATTCAAAGTCTTGATGATAGGAAGAAAATACTTAGAACAAAAGGTTGGAGAGACTAGAATAGAAGGAAAAATCTTTGAGTTTGTTGATGTTAATAAGGATTCTCTGAGAGTTCTAAAAACAATGACATAAGTGAAAAGATTTCAAAAGCAACCAGAATCCTTTACCCTGGAGAAAACTCACAAAGGGTATTATACCTGTCAACGAATTGCCTATGGGATTAAGTAATAACTCCTCCTCAGGCTGGCATTTAAGTCCCTCCACAAATTGGTTTCAATCCACCTTTCCATGTTTCATTTCAAATGACTCCCTGCACATACTCTACATTCCAGCAAAAGCAGCCTGGTAGCTCAGTTCCCCAAACTTGACATTTCATCTCCCACACTTCTGTGTATATACAAACTGTCCCCTGTTCCTCTAATACAGTCCCTGCTTATCTCTGCCTTTCAGAAGTCTCTTCCTTAAATGCTCAGCTCATTACCTCCTAGGAACCATTTGAATTTCTGGAACTCTTTCATTCCTCAAATCAGTTTGTATTATACTTATCTACATAAATTTATTCTCCTCCCCAAGCAAAATGAAAGCCCCTCCAGGATAATGATTGCTACTTTTTTGGCTTTGTACCATCAGTCACTAGCTCTGTGCTGAATAAATACTTATTGAATTCAACTGAATCAGATATAAGTTCTTTCCTATAAAAAAGAGAACAGCCACCTGCTCCTCCAAGGATGAGGCAAGAAAGCAACAGGGATTCTGTCTCCACCTCAAGGCAGAAAGATGTAGTGGAAAGGATGGTGCTCTGAGAAATAAAAGACCTGAGTTCAAGCAATTCTCTTTCCCTCAACATCTAGTTGACCATGGACAACTCAAATCATATTCTGAGCTTCTATTCCCTCCAGTCAGCCAAATTGAGCTTCCTCAAGCAAGCACAGGTGCGACATGTCACCTCTACTCAGTGGCTCCCTATCACCTCTACAAATCAAGTACAACATATTCTGTTTGGCATTCAACACCCGTCATCACCTAGGCCCCTCCTACCTTTCTAGTCTTCTCACACCTTACTTCCTGACTTAATCACTTCAGGTCAGAAATACTGACCTTTCTATTCTATGAACAAGGTAGTCCATCTCTAAGTCCTCATACCCATAAACCATCCCTCTTCATCTCCACCTGCAGTTTTCCCTGCCTTCCTTCAAGTGCCAACTAAAATCCCATCTTTTACAGAAAGCCATTCCCAATTCTTCTCAACTGTAGCAATGCCTTTCCTCTCTTAAATATGCCCTAATCAGACTGCACATAGCTTGTTTGCACACAATTGTTGGCCTGTTGTCTCCTTCATTGCTCATTGTGGAAAGAGCTATCTTTTGCCCTTTTTTGGATTCCTGGTGCTAAGCACAATGCCTAGCATACAGTATGCATTTAATAAATGTTTTTTATTGACTAAAGCAGTTGGAATTAAGTAATCTGTAAGGAGCCTCTAAGGAGGGAGAGAAGAGAGAGGGAAAGATGATAGGAGGGAAACAGTGACTTTTTAACATGTTCATAAAATCTACAAAGTCATACTAACATTTCAAGCTGTTCAAAATTGAGTAAATTAAATTCCTTAAGAGGTTGTGTCTTCCCTCTCCCACTGAGTGACCTTAGGTATGAGATTTTTTTCATCTTTTTCGGGGAAGTGGGAGAACTAGTTATTGTTCAGAGATAGAGACAATTCATACCAGACTTTCCACCTCCTGATTAAGCCTTAGTACACTTGTACATTGGACACCTAGATGGCACAGTAGATAAAGCACCAGGGATTAGAGTCAGGAAAACTCTCTCTCTTCTTGAGTTCAAATCCATCCTTAGAAATTTAATAGCTGTGTGATTCTGGGCAAGTCAATTAAACCTGCCTCAGTTTCCTCATCTGTAAATAGAAATGAAGACGAGAATGATAAATTATTTCAGTATCTTTGCCAAGATTATCCCAAATGGGATGATTGATTAAACAATAACACTAGTTTAGCCAAAAAATGTGTTTCCATTTTTGTCTAGAACTGTGATTTCCCTGGTGTGAAAACCCCATGAAAGGAGTGCAGTAGTTCCATAGTAACTTGTAATCAGACACATGATGGTTAGCTATATCATTCTTTTTCTCAAGTTTTTTTTTAAGATATTGGTCCAACATTAGAGATTTATTTCAAGAATGATTAGCTTTACTTCTCTGAACCTGTCACTTGGTAGTTTTGCCTAGAAACAGAACAAAATAATAAAAAGTGCACTAAATTTAGTAATAACTAGTATTTATGTAGGACTTTAAGTTTGCAAAGTGCTTGTTCATGTGTATCCTTGATCCTCACAGCCACCATAGGAGGGAATTATAATAATTATCCCCATTTTGCAGATGAAAAAATCTAAAACCAAGAGAATTTCAGTGATTAACCTAAGGTGAGTGCTTAACACCAGATTCAAAATGATCTTCTTGACCCTCACATCTGAGCTCTATACACTGCATCACTTAGATGCTGTAACAGCTAGCATATACATAGCATTTTAAAGTTTGTAAAATACTTTACAACATTAATTCATTTGATCCTCACTATACTCTTTAATGGAGGTGCTGTTATTATGCCCATTTTACTGAGACACGCAGGTTAAGTTACTTGCCTAGGGTCACACAGCTAATAAGAGTCTAGGCCTAAATTTGAACTTAAGTCTTCTTGACAGCTATGTCTGAATTCTATTTAGAGGAATAACAAAGGGGCAGCTAGATAGCATAATGGACAGAGTATTGGTTATGGAGTCAAGAGGACCTGAATTCAAATCTCACCTTAGACACTTACTAGCTGTGTGACCCTGGCCAAGTTGCTTAATCTTGATGGCCTCAAAATAGATAGATAGATAGATAGATAGATAGATAGATAGATAGATAGATAAATAGATAGATAATATATAAATGAATAGATAAGTAGATAGATGGATAGATAGATAGATGGATGAATAAATAAATAAAGGAAGAATATCTGGGCTTGACTCTTGGTTGTGACCTTAATTCCCTCACCACTTAGAAGGCTTAGTTCAGTCATCTTATAAAGTAAGGGGTTAACTTACTTTATTCCATAGAACTAAATGGTATTTAAATGCCCTTCCAGCCCTAACATGCTATGGACTTCTAAAAACCGTGGGAAAAGATTCTAATTCTTTGAGCCTTGCATATGTATATCTATGCATACATATACATGCATGGATGCATGGATGCATATATAATTCAATAAAACTCACAGTTCTGTGTCTCTGGGATCACCTACTATTAACCAAAGGGAATACATGACTATTGTTTGCATTATAGCATCTGGTACTCTGGAATAATTGAATATAGAACTAAGAGGCTTGGAGAATGATGGTTTGCATGTAGAAGAACCACTTTCTCAGACTGCAGATCCCAACTGTTTTACTACTGTTTGTTGTTGTTCAGTTGTTTCAGTCATGTCCTAATTTTTGTGACCCCATTTGAGCTTTTCTAGGCAAAGATACCGGAATGGTTTGAAATTTTCCATTTCTGGGTAATTTTACATGTGTGGAAACTGAGGCAAACAGGATGAAGTGATTTGCCCAGAGCGATGCAACTAGTAAGTGTCTGAGGCTGAATTTGAACTCGAGTCTTCCTGATTCCAAAACCCAGATTCTCACCTCCTATGTCACTTAATTGCCCCTTTTATTGTTACAGGCAACAGTTATTAGAACTACCCAGTGGTCATATCACTGCTAATTAATCAGTAAGCACTTAGTAAGAATTTACTAAGCAAGAGAAAACTTTTGAGGAAGAACCCAAATTACTGACATTTCACATTCTGAAATGTCTTGGGGGGGGGGGGGGAGACTTCCTCACTCCCTTCACTCCTCAGGCTTTATTTTATTTGAAAGCACTTAAGAAAAAGAGATCACTCCCATATTAGTCTACAGGTATGAAGGAGTTTGCAACAGGATTAAAACGGGACTATCTATAGATTCGTAGAATGGAGTGATTTTAACCAATAGAACAGGATAATGAGAATAATGAAACAGGACATGCTTCTCTTTGAGGCAAAGTGATCAAAACCAGAAGGGGGAAAATGCCTTAATTATGCTTTTTGAGAACCATAAGATAGTGGCCTCTTACTCCTATTTTCTTAAATCAGTCCTTAATTTGGCCCTTCCTTCCTCTCCCTCCCTGTGTCATGTCAGTATTAATTATCTTTGGTTATAGCTTCTACCTGAAGTGATCAAAGGCTTTGATCCACAGTCTGCCATTGCTCAAGTCTTCCTATATTGCTAATTACAATTAGCTTGTCAACAATAACCACAGTGCACATTTGTGAAGTGTCCATTTAGGCAAATGCATTGACAGACAGAAAAAAAAAGCAGATACCACTCACAAAAAACTTAGAATTGTAGATTTGATGGGAAAAGACCTTCTAGACTAATTTGTGTAACTCCCAGCTCTACCTGCCCTTTTTATAGATGAAGAAACCGAGGGCCAGAGAGTTTTAAAAAATTGTCCAAAGTCACATATTTAGTAAATGGAAGGATATGAGTTAGAACTTTTATTCTAGTATAAAATTGTCTAAGTAGGTGGTACAGAGGAGAGTATGATAATAATAAAATCAAGAAGATCTGAGTTCAAAGACGCTTACTATTTGGGTAAAAACCTTAATCTCTCTGGTTCTGTTTCCTCATCTATAAAATGTGACTAATGACAGAACTTACCTCACAGGCTTATCTATGAGGATAAAATGGGTTAACATATATAAAACCCTTTGCAAACCTTAAATCGCTTTATAAATATCCAGTTTATTAATTTTGTCTTGATTTTCAGATGTTTGGTTACAGGCCTTTGAACTTAGCAGAAGCACTTAAGTTAATGTATAATAACTCCATATTAAATAATAAAATAGTAATTAAAAGTCTACTTTTCTAATTCTAGTTTTACAAGAAAATGAAAAACTCATAATCATAGAATTATTGAATATGAGAAATGGAAGAAAAGACCTCAAAGGTTATCTATTATAAGCCTTTCATTTTAAAGATGAGGAAATTGAGGTCCCAGGATGTTCAAGGAACCATGATAAAAAATAATCCCATCCTGAACCATTACCTCTACCTCCTTGTGAATCTTTGGTAGACCTCATAAATTTTTCAAATCATATTTAATCAACCACCAAAGCACAAATCTGATCATATGACCCTCCTACTCCAGGTACAAATACAAAATGCTTCATGGTATTCAAAGCCCTTCATAATCTAGCCTTCTCCTACCTTTCCAGTCTTCTTACATCTTGTCTATCCAGGAACACTTGTTTCCTTGCTATTCCAAAAACAAAACACTCCCTCTCTCTGATCCCAGGATTTACATTCTCCCTTCTCCTCTCAGACTACTGGACTACCTGGCATCCTTCATGTCACAGCTAAAGCCCTACCCTTTATAAAGAAACTTTCACCAGTCCCTCTTTATTCCTGTGCTTCCCTCTTTTAATTATTTCCTATTTATACAGTACAGAACTTGCTTTGTAGGTATTTGTTTGCATGTTGCTTCCAACTTTAGATCACAATTTCCTGGAGAGCAGAGGCCATCTTTTGCCCCTTTTTATTAGCGGAGTACCTGGTACATAATAGGCACTTAATAAATGTTTATTGAATGCCTGAAAAATCTCTTCACAGTTCTTGGAAATAATGATTCATTGTTACTGAGTCACTCAGTTGTGTTAAACTCTTCTTGACCCATGGACCATAGCATGCCAGTACTGAACATAGGATATTCTTGGCAAAGATCCTGGTGTACTCTGTCATTTCTTTCTCCAGTAGGTTAAAGCAAATAGAAATTAAATTACTTGCCTAGGATCACACAGCTACCAAGGATTTGAGGCTAAATTTGAACTCAGTCCTTCCTTATTCCCGGACTAGCAGTCTGTCCATCAAGCTACCTATCTGCTTAATCATCCATTACCACACCCCAAAGGAATTTATATTGAATGTTGGTTAGGGAACAAAGGGCTTTGGAATTCTCTACTTTTCCTTGTATGGCTCCAATACCTGATCGATCCATGATTTTGAAGGTGTATGTTGTTTTTCCATTGAACTAAACCATGACCTCTCTATGATTTAGTAAATGTTCTTAGAGAATTGTAGTGGCCAAAGAAATTCATCCCCCTTTGACCAACATGGTGATGAGCTGCTCCCAACTTAGCCAGATGGGTTTTTTATGAGACAGTCCATCACTGGATCCATATGCAAAGTAGCTGACTTTCTGTAGAACCTATTAGAATTTATTCTCTGCTGGAATGACCCTTTTAAGAACACTTTAAGAACACTTACATGCCATGATGAAAAATGAGAAACAGATTTTAGTGGAGAATTTCTTTTTTTTTTTAATTAACAAGAAAGTCAATGTGGTATAACTGTGTATGGACTTGCAATAGAAAGATCTCAGTTTGAATCAAACCATTTAACCTCTCTCAGTCCATTTCTTCTTCTCTAAAAAGAGAAATTTAAATGAAATTGTTTCTCTCTCTTCTCTCTCTCTCTCTCTCTCTCTCTCTCTCTCTCTCTCTCTCTCTCTCTCTGTGTCTGTCTTTCTCTTTCTCCTTTTCTCTCCCATTCTCTCTTTGTCTATCTTTCATGTTCTCTCTTTGTTTATGTTTGTATAGATACAGAGAAACAAGAAGGGGAGAAGTCAGGGGGGAGAGAGAACTCCAAGTATAGGGGGACCTAATTGTGGCCAGTACTGTCATTGTATGGGTCCAAGGGAGGGAGATTGGATATTTTTAGCCTCTTATCCTTCCATCTTTCTCCAAAGGAGACTTTAATTCCTACCAGGTGCTAAAGCAGAAAGTTGGGACTGAAAGTCACTATGTTCTCCTTAGAAAAGGGAGTACTAAAATTATATCTATCTGATCCCTTAAACATTATTAACCTAGAGAATATAGTCAGATTTAATATAATTTCTGAAAACTTTGTCATCTTGTGAGACCCTAAACTCTGTATCTGAGACTTGACACTTTTCCCATCAAATGTCATTTCCACAATGAACACATAGTGAATGGCAAAACAAAAATTTAGCCAAATGGATAACAAAACAGAAATCAGAGATTTACATAGGAGAATATATGGCAAATAATACATGGGAAGAAGCTCTCTCTTTGAAAATGAGATAACCCAGCTCAACAAAGAGAGTCCTAAATGTTGCCAATGAGGAAATTCCCTACCAAAGTCTCTATTTATATCCTCAGCTGGAAATAAGATATGATGGAGGTTATGATAAAGTTGCCAACTCCTCTCAAGTTTTACCAGTCTTTTCTTTCACCAAGAAGTGCTGAAGTGGGCTTGATCTCTTCCATTTTCCTCCAATTAGACTCCATAGTGAGAGTCCCAAAGACTCCTACTCTTGCCAACTCCACCCCATTCTTCATGCAAGGGAGGGCCTTCATCTCTATCAATAAGGAGAGAAGTTCATATTCATGGATTTTAGTACAAAGGTTATATTATTATACCATCTTATAAACAAAAGGAAACAACAAGAATTCTCCATATGCTACAAAAAGATACTTTTTAAACTTTTAAATAAAAGAGGATTCGTAGAATATATTATATTAAATAAATTTTATATGTCCAACTTTGTCACATAAATATTATATAAGTAATTTTATGGATTAGGATACCTTGATTATCCCAAAAATCAATTACCAAAAATTTACCCCTAAGAGAGGTGACCTGGTATAGGAGATAGAAAGCCAACCTTTGAATCAAGAAGACAGAAGTATAAGGTTTCCCCCTGACCTTTTCTATGTGGCTATGTGCCATTAGGCATGTCCCTTAACTTCTGGATGACCCCAGGCAACTCTCAAAGATAATAAGGTACGGTTAAATTGCTGGTCTGCATCAGTGAAAAGACTTCCCACATTGGGAATTCCCTAAGGTGATGAAATCATAGGAATCAAGAACTATTAAATCACAATTCCAAACATCATCCTCTATACTCCACACCCCCTGAACTTCATTAAAGTGATAAATTTTTACTCATACCCTCTTACACATACATGCATCCACCCAGAATCGTAGACTGGTATATATAGCTCTTGTTTCACAGATCAAATTAACCCAAGGGCTCACAAACCCAAAGGTCATACATATGCAGGTTGAGACATAAACACACATACACATATGGATTCAGGAAAACTTTTACAATGCTCATTTGCTTCAGAGAAGGTCCTTCAGATATTTTATAAGCTGGGATATAGTTTAGCTAACTTTCCAGGATCCATGCCAGGTCTTCCACCTTTCCTTTCATATTATTCACTCTAATGCCCTTTCCCACTACCCCCTCTATAATAATGGAAGTGGGGAAGGGGTGTTAAATGTTGAAACTGTTCTGTCTGATTTTTATGTGAAGATGAGCTAGCACAGTGGATACAATTCTTCACTTAAAGTCAGGAAGATTTGGGTTTGAAATTTGCTTTAAAATATTGTGTGTGTGGGTGTGTGGGTGTGGGTATGGGTGTGTATGTGTGTGTAATCATGGAAAACTAACAGGCTTTTTCAAATTCAAGTCCCTCACCTATAAAAATGGAAATGGTGATGCTCACTTGCCTACCTTGTAGGGTTATTGTGGATGACCAAAGAGATATTTGAAGTGTTTTGCAAAACATAAACTGTTACTTATTAATGTGAGATATTATTTGGGCTTTCAATAAGATGGGAATTTTCATCTTTTACTTTTAGCTCAACCGTTTCAGCTCTGAACTTGGTTCATATTAATTTTGTGTACCCTAAAATTCCTTAAGAATACCATAAACACACACACACACACACTGAATTGTGCTAAGAGATTTCTGCAAGTTAGTTAAAAGTACAAATCTACATCATTATTCCTGGTGTTCTCTGTGCTATCATAAAATGTCATCCCTTAAATCATTATCAATACCAGCTACAATTCCACTACAATAGACAACTTTAAGAGCTGCTTAGCCCCAGGAAATCAGGAACTGAAGCACAACCCCGATTTGGAATCCATACTATTGGCCCAATAACTCCTTTAACCTCCAAAAACACATTCTATATGAAAATATTAATTTCTCTTTAAAGACACTTTCTTACTGCCAAAAATCATTCAATTCAAGATTTTGAAGACAAAACATAGCTCCACAATCCTCTACTACTTGGCTTATGAATAACACATATACTACAAAAGTTCAGGCTCCCCTCTCCCCAACACACACACACACACACACACACACACACACACACACACACACACACACACACACAGAGTTATACATGTGCTAAATCTCTTGGAGAGGCCACTCAGACTCATTCATTCTGGTTTCTGAGAGACCTAGAAGCTCATGTAATAATTCCAGATCAGCACAGATTTATTAAGCACCTACAGTATTCAAAGGAATTAAAAGCAGGATGGGATAGTGGATAGGATTTGGCCTTTGTGCCAAGAAGAACCAGGTTCAAACCCGACTCTGACAAATATGTGACATTAGGCAAAAGTCACTCATACTCTTAGTGTCCCAAGCAATTCTCTAGGACCATAACTTGCAACGTTTTCCAATCTATTTTGGGAGAGGGAGTTTCCTGATCTAGAAATTCCCCACACCAAATGAAAACACACGTCTAATCTCCATCATTATCCCTATGAACTAGGCAGTAAAGCCACAAAACTAAAACATAACACAATTCCAGATTTGAAAAGGCATACATTCTAGCAGTTGGAATTGGTACAGTGGTGTGTTAAAGCCACTTTGAACCAGCTTATGAGAAATGATTGCTAAATGTCCAGCATCAGCATTTATATCTTTAAAATCAGCAAATGCTACAAATCAGGGCTTGATTTATTAGGTTGCTGATTGTCTGATCTTAAAAAAATGATGTAGAAAGTGTTCATATACACTAAACTTAAAAGTGGATCTTGGGTGCTTTTTTTGAGAACCAATTGTATTATTTACCAGTCCATCTATGGTGGAATGGCAAGAGTGAGAAAAGACATGTCATAAAGTTCATAAACACATAAGTATTACCTAAAGGCAGATAGATTATAATAAGGACAAAGAAGAATTCTGGACAAGGTAGAAAATGTGGGGAAGGGGAAAAAAACTGTCACCTGGGGGATGAGAAAAGGCTTTGTTGAAGAGATGATCCCTATGATGATTCTTTAAGGAAAAGAAGTAAAAGTTGGAAAGTAAAGTTGTCCATTCTAGATGGGGCAGTGGCCCATATGACTGTAAAGAGACAGAAAATAGTCATCCAGTTAAGCTAGAACCTAGAAAGTTCCAGGTGGATTCATGGGTAATGACTATAGAAAAATCACACTTGAAGGTGTCAACCTGCAATTTCCTTACCCAGTCATTCACTATTCCAATGAAAACACGAGTCCAGATTCTGACAAGTCTTAAATGCTAGGGTAAAGATTTTGTGGTTTTTTTTCTAAAAGTGACAGGGGATAACTGGAGGATTTTGAGTAGTAGTGTAAAATGATCAGACTAGTGCTTCAGGGAAATATTTTAGTAACTATATGGAGGACAAATCAGAAAGGGGAAAGGTTGGAGGTGGAGAAGTCACTTTGGAAGTTACCAGTCACTTGAGTAGGGATGAAAGCCTAAACCAGGGTAGTGGCAGTGTCTAGAAGGAGGGAAGGGGATATAGGCAAGAGATATTGTAAAGGTAGAAATGACAAGATATAGCAATGGATGAGACTGTTTGTCTATTGCTCAAGACTTTAGGAATCTGGAATTCAAGAGATGAAGATGCAACCTGGGTCATTTTGGAGAAGAAAAAAGGAAATGAGACCTTGTACAAGCTCTTGCCATAATTCTAAGCCATGGGATCCCTTAATCTATATCCATAGACCCTGTACAACTGTTCCAGGGTATGTGAAGAACAAAAGTATTGGCATACCATCCACTCCAAAATTTTATTCTACTTTTAAATATATTGTTTTTGATAAGGTCGACTTAGTTTACTTGTAAGAGCTGTCATGAAGATCTCTGCTATTTGGTATATAAATGAGAGTCTTATTTTCACTGTTCCAAATTTCAAATCTCAATGGGATTCATGAACACTATTTCCTCTTTTAGCAATCCCAAATCCAACCCAATGCAACTACAGGTTGGAATTCTCACAGTAACCAAATCTCAGCTTAGCCCTATATATGCTGATTAGTTATATGATCTTAGGCAAGGCTGCGAATCTCAGTCTCAGGGTCTTCAAGTGCAATATGAGAGGTTGATCTCTAAAGTCTGTTCCAGTTTGACAGTCAATCTGTTATCACCTATTTAGGCTAGAATATAGAATGCTTGAAGTAGATTTATTTGAAACTATTACAAACTAATACCTGATGGTGCCAGATGATTCCCCCACCTGAACATTCTCTATGTCCATTCTATTTATTCATCCTACTTCTCTGTTTGTAAGGAAGAGATACTCCAAAATAACCCTGTTCATTAGAGACTTATCAGGAATGAAGTAACATATCATTGCTGAAAAGATTCTTACTCTTAAGGGAAATGGAGACAACTGACCAAATCCCTCCTGGTGTTCAATGATTCTCTGAATTCTATAAATATTCTATTATGTAGAACAACACATCAGGGGTTATTCTTTCTCTCTTATATTATAGTCTCATAGATTTGGAGTTAGAAAGGACCTTTGAAACCACCAAGCCCAAGCTTTTCATTTTACAGATGAGGTAACTGAGGCAGAAGGAGAATGTAATTTGTCCTGGATCACACAGATAAAGAATATGTGAGGTGGGATTTAAACTCAGGTCTTCCTGACTTCAAGTATTTTATCCAGAATACCAAGTTGCTTTAAAAATCATATTGACTCAAAAATGGATCCTTTAATTCCAGGAACAAAAGAATGTCTAAGAAACTTATTTCTTCAAAAAAGGGAGGATGAAATTAAAGTGCTTTGGGGGCACTCTGTCAAGCTCTGGACTAAGAAAGCTACCATTCCAGGGAACAGCATAATAGTTTAAGATTTATAATTTGGAGCTCTACATTTTGGAATCCCCTGGAAATATTTAAGCAAATCAGAAAAGACTGAACTCTATTTGTCTTAATACCAATCAAAATACTCTGTAATATGGAATAAAGGATCTTTGGGAAGTTATGGTTCAGTCGATCTGACAAAATGAAATTGGTTTTTCTATCCACTTATAAATATCTTTAGCTAGGTTATGAGTCTATCTTTTCACTTGTAAAAAGTATTTCTTTTTTTATAATCAGAATTTTTTCCAAGTTCCAAGTTCATATTTTATCTTGAAAGAAACTGAAGTAGCTGAAGTCAGCAGTACCTATTAACTTCATACTTTTTAACAAGCTTATACTCAACAATTTCTGAATATGCTTAAAAAAAAAAAAAGAAAAAAATCAATTCAGACAATACAGACCTAATCAGGACTAGTACAAGCAATAAAACCCAGGATTCTGAAATCACACCTGAATTTGCTTCCAATAAAGAATAAGTAGTTTTTTATTCATTAGAAATTCTAAATAGTACTCTAACAACCTCTTGATTCAAAAATTTTACAAATACTTATTGACTACCTACTATGTGCAAATCACTGTGATAGATGCTATAGGATACAAAGAAAAATGAAAATATAATATTCTCCCAGAAGGAATTTATAAGGTTGAAGAAGGATACTTTGGGCAGGTATGTGGAAAGTGAATTAGAGAAATGGGAAACAGACTGCAAGGAGATTGGAGACTATTATGAAAATCCAGGGAAAAATTGGTAAAGATATGAACTAAGGTGGCAGCAATGTAAGGGCAGATAGGCAGTACAAAGGATAGGTGTCGGGGTCTGAAACCAGAAAGACTAATCATCCTGACTTCATAGCTGCCTCAGACACATACTAGCTGTGTGGCCCTAAGCAAGTCACTTTACCTAGTTTGCCTCAGTTTCCTTTTCTATAAAATGAGCTGGAGAAGGAAATGGCAAATCATTCCAATATCTTTGCCAGGAAAACTCCAAATGGAGGCATTCAGAAATGGCTGAAAAATGGCTGAATAACAATGAGTAAAGAGAAGGGGGTGGATGAATGCTACAATAGAGAATTAGTTAGTTAGTTAGAGATTGGTTATGGGGTGGAGGAAGTAGGTTGGGAAATGGAAAGGTCAAGAATGAGTGAGAATTGGCTTCCTGGATTACTGGAAAGATGATAGTAATCTCAATAGAAATTGGGATCTCCAGAGAAGGCCTCATATTTGGAGAGAGACAGCATAGATAAAAGATGAGACAAATTGAAATATAGAGTCCATCTCTCTCTCACAGCTATACAAGCAAAGACTGAGGAAAAGCACAAGATCAAACAGTGATTAGGAAATCCAAGAAGGAAACCATCTGGGGTCAGTTTTCTAGCCCAAGTCAGCATAAAGAAATAGCTAGATGGGAGCTGGGACCAGAAAGGCCTGCAAAGCACCTTTCAGAACAGGGAATGATCTGCATCCTATGCCTACCTGGAACAGGAGCCATTAGGAAGCTTTATCCCTTTAACCCCTAATCAAGGTTGTGGATTCATCTCACATACAGGGGTTAGAACCTGTAGCTAAGCAACCAAGCCTAAAATTCCATCACTCTGAACCTGTAAATATCCCAGCTAATTGATAGATATTAGGAGCAGCAGTTGGCTACTAGAGCTTCTAAATTTGTCAAGGCTGAAGTTATCACCAAGACCTAAAGTAGGATTGAGAGTCTAATGTGAACATTTAGGGAATGCTGAGAGTTTTTAGATTCTTGGCCTGAGCCAACTTGAACCTTCTTGAAGAACGAAGAGGTCAGTACAGAAATCTCAGATAATGTAGATCAGTGACAAATATGACTTCAACATTCCCTTCAGAATTACACAGAGCCTGTACTAATAAAAAAGAATTAGTGAACAAAAAGAGACTCTGCAAAAGACTTGTTATGGAGCCATTCCAGACACTAATAAGATGATTCTATAATATTTAAATAGCTTGCCCAAAAAGTAAAGCAAAATTCCTAGAAAAAAATAAAATAAGAAGCACATATACATATAGAAAAAATATATGCACATGTATATACAGTTATATGTGTGTGCCTCTGTGTGTGCATGTGTATGTAGGTATATATGTGTATACATGTATATACACACTATATATTGTCAATTAAATAAGAATTCTAGAGGAAAAAGAGAAATGAAAATTCTAGAAAAAATACTTAAAAGAATCAATAAAAGGTACAAAATCTTGCCCAAGTAAGAGACTGCCTAAAAATTGGAATGGATCACATCAAAGTTAATGATTCTATGAGGCAACAAAAATATTGTGAAAATCAAAAAAAATTAAAAAGTAGTAGAAAATGTAATGTTCTTCATATAAAAAATAAACGATCAGGAACAGATCTAGGAGAAAAAAATATATGAGAACTATTGGATTACCTGGAAGTTATGTCACACAAAAGACCCTGGATAACTTGATTTTTTTTCATGGAATCATACCTAAATCTGAATATAAAATGAAGTAAAAATTGAAATAACTTACCAATTACCCCTAAAAGAAACACCAAATAGAAAACTTCTAGAAATATAGCATTCCAAATCCAGAACTTTCATATCAAAGAAAAAAAAAAAAAACTAACATAATCGACCAGAAAAAAATCTATAGATAGAATTTGGCAGCTGCCATTTTAATAGAAAAAAGGAATTTGAAATTCAATATGCCAAAAAGTCAAAGGTACAAATTTATAACTCAAGAATAATTTACCCAGAAAAAGTGAATTTAATCCTACTAATGAAAATCAATTTATCAACAAATTAATATTTATTACGTGTCTACTTTGTCTCAGGCATTGTGCTAAGCAAAAGGGATACAAAAAAAAAAAAAGGCAAAAGACAGTTCCTGCCTTCACAGAACTTACAGTCAATAAGGAAAGACCTCGTGCAAAAAAAAAAAATATATATATATATATATATATACACATACATACATGTATATAAAGCAAGCTTTATACAGGATGAATAGGAGATAAGGAAGAAAACACTAGAATTAAAAGGATTGGGAAATCATTGAGCTGAAACTTTTAAAAAGTTGGAGGTTAGTAGTCAAAAAGAATTTTTGATGAAATAGAGGGCTTCTAAGAATTCTTGATTTAAAAAATGCTGAGAAATTTTTTAATGAAAACACAGATGTCAAGAAAAATATAAAGTTAATACATTTAAAGAAGTATAAGGGCCTATAAGAGGATTATAACAGGAGAAGATACATCTCCCTAATATCATCAAATATTACAGAGAGGAAAATACGACAGAAGACCTGATAGTGATTTTGTTTTGCCTTGATGACTTTAAAAGAAGAAAAAAGTAAAAGACAATCGATTATATTAGGGAAGAAAGGACAGGAAAAAAGGACAAGGTCCTTACTATCTCAATTTGGGCACACAAATTGACGAAAATATTGTTTTTAAGGGATAAAGAAGTGGGCATTAATTAAACATTGAAATGTAACTCTAGGGAGGGAAGATTATACATTCAATTTTGGACATATTAGTTTTTATATATCTGTGTTCTAACTTTTCACCAATTCCAGGTAAGAAAGAGAAAGACTATTATTGTTGAGTTGTTTTTCAGTTGTGTACAACTTTTCTGACCCTAACTGGGATTTTCTTGCAAAGGAACTGGAATGGCTTGCTATTTCCATCTCCAGACCATTTTACTGATGAGTAACTGTGGCAAATAGAGTTAAGTGACTTGCTAGAGTCACACAGCCAGTAAGTATCTGGGCTCAGATCTTCCTGACTACAGGTCCAGAGTTCTGTCTACTATACTACCTAGCTACCTAAAGGAAGAGAAAAACCAGCTTGCTATTCTGAGATACCACTTTAATCATAAAACTAGCTGGAGGGACAGCATCTTACTTACCCTTTAACAATCTTGGAGGATCAGAAGAAGTAAAAACACACAGATGGAAACTATTCCTAAGCATTTCCTAAATAGCTCCATATTCTATCCTTAACACCTGTGTGTGTGTATGTGTGTGTATGCCTATGGATATGGAATTAGGCAGAGAGGAAAGGAATCACCTTCCCCTCCTCATGTGTATAAACTGCCTTGCCAACAGCCTGTCCTAACCCCTGCCCAAGGGAAATGGTTAGGGTGGAGAAAATCAAGCAAACTGATTATTTTGTAAATGTTTTTTTCTTTATTAAGAAAAATTCACACTGGGTGGAGTAAAGCTTTTTTTGTCTCAGTTTGAAAATCTCATTATGTTTGTTTAAATGTATTTTTAAAAGGTTTGTTCTGGTAAACTTGGATTTATAAATGTAAAAGAGGAAAATGTCCCTTTAAAAGTTACAGGACAGCCTTGGCTTTATGGAATAGTTTAGACTGAGAATAAAATGGAGACTAGGAATAATTTCCTCTCAAAGAATAAAAAAAAAAAAAAAAAAAAAAAGAGGCTGTTAGGTAGGGGGAGGAGTGAGGAAATGTTCTATTTAGGGAAACAACAGTCACAGGAGTTCATACTGCCAGTGAGGGGACATGCTGTGTGACTTTGATCTTTCTGTTCTGGTAACTGCAGAGATCAAAAAGGCAGTCCCATGATCCAACTAAGGAGATGGGGAGTGCTGAACACTACAAGTGGAGTGAGAAAGCTGGTAATAATTAAAAGACTCCTGCTAGGGGAATTAAAACATGTTGCAGAAGAAAGGCTGCAGGGATTTTGACATCTGGTGAAAGTTCCTGAGCTGTGAACAACCCTCAGGAGGGCTTAACTCCAATTTAAGAGATTCAAGATGAGTCGATTCTATTCAAGGTTTAGGCTAAAACCAGAAGTGAATTTAAAAAGTGATTTTAACTGCTAAGAACTAGTGAGTAAGGTACCTAATTGTACATAAGGGTGAGTTTTCCTTTTGTTTTTGTTTTTCCTGAGGCTGGGGTGAAGTGACTTACTCAGGATCACACAGCTAGGAAGTGTTAAGTGTCTGAGTCCAGATTTGAACTTGGGTCCTCCTGAATTCAAGGCCGGTGCTCTATCCAGTGAGTTTTCTTTAATATCTTTTTTTTAAGATTATATAATCTTCCTGGATAATGTTTATGCTTAGTCCTTTTAAACTGTAATTTTATGTTCATTTAATTTAAAATGTAATATAACAGAAAAACACATTATTCTCTCTTCCATAGTTAAATTTGCCTATAACTAACTATGAATGTGAATGGGATGAACTCTCCCAAAAAATGGAAGCAAATAGCAGAGTGGATTAAAAAACAGAATCCTACAACATGTTGTTTACAAGAAAT
Source organism: Sminthopsis crassicaudata (assembly GCF_048593235.1). NCBI lineage: Eukaryota > Metazoa > Chordata > Mammalia > Dasyuromorphia > Dasyuridae > Sminthopsis > Sminthopsis crassicaudata. The sequence continues at coordinate 572,655,058 of NC_133618.1, forward strand.
ACATCTGACACAGAAATACAGAGTAAAGGTAAAAGGCTGGAACAGAATTTATTATGCTTCAGGTAAAGTTAAAAAAAAAAAAGCAAGAGTAGTAATTCTGATTTTAGATAATGCAAAAGTAAAAATAGATTTAATTAAAAGAGATAAGGAAGGAAATTACATCTTGATAAATTTGCCTATAAAAATTGTAGTTGTTTGCACAACAAAATTATAATTAAGGCAAAGCTTCCTCCTGTAACTGAATGTGGCAACAATAGAAATTATCAACTATTCTGCCAAGATTTAATTCTTTGTATACAAATAAATAAAAACATCCTTTTCATTAATGTGTAAATTTGCCTTCATCCTTAATAAATATATATATATATATATATATATATATATACACATTAAAGAAATGTTTTTAAAATAAATTTTTTTGATTTATGATAAGTTTATGCTTGATTCATATACCTATTTTATACACTTATATATCCAGAGTCACATAAAAATTTCTCAGGTGAGAAGGGGTCATGAGTAGAAAAAGGTTAAGAAGTCCTGAACTAAGGTACCAGTCTCTCCAGGTGACAACTTCTAATTGCAACCAAAGTACCTAAGAAGGAGTAAATAGTTTTGCTTGCTTGACTTAGAAACTGAAACCTAGAGTGAAGGAAAAGTCCCTAAGATTTCTGTGAATATAATTCAAACAAATAAATACCCTAAGCAACCTTTAAACAGTTAGGGTAGTATCACCAATTAGGTTCAGCAAATACATGTAGCCCCCAAATTCTGCAAGATGTCAAATTTTGTGGTTGTTGCTATTTTGCTGCAGGGTTAATTTCCTACAAATTTGACAGTTGCCACAGGACATGGTTTATTTGCTGCTACTCCTTGTTCAATCATAAACATAGTAATAGATTATGAGGTTTAAAGTTAGGTTTATGACAGATTAAAAATTAAAACCATATTAAATAAAAGTCTCAAAATTGTTGTGTGTCAAATCTTGATGCCTATAACTAAAATGTTTTATTCTGTCAAATATTGGTATGGAATGTGATTTTTTTCAGCACCTTTCCAAATTCAAATCACCCATACTATATTTCTGTAATACATTTATTAAGAAAATAGCTTACTGAATCTGATTCTGTGTGTAGGAAGCATAATCTTTTAACAATTACAGTATTCATTTTCAAAACCTCAGCTTTATTATTGTATAAGATATAATTTGTGCACAAAAAAACCTTTTGTTAATATTCCTTTAAAAACAATGACTCTTATGTGAATTTCATTATCCTAATCAACTATTAAACTCTACAGGCAGTACTGTCTGTTCACTTCTCCCCTGCCTTAGCAAAATATCTCAGTTCACATGGTTACTATTTCTGTGTCCAATTTAGCCAAAGAAGAGCTTCATCTTAGCTTCACAGCCTAACAGCCCACACAAGGCCTTGGGAAAAGGAGAGGGAGACCAAAAGGCTGATACATTAATTGTTTCTCTGTAGATTGTCCATTGTATCTCTGATTTTTTTTTCAAAAAGGAAAGAAAAAATAGAGGAAGGGGGAGAACAGAATCACTATGTGGCTAAAAATCATATCACCTCACATTTAATTGCCCTACAATTTTCACAGTAAGTTCATATGCTTATCTTATTTCATCTTCATACATTCCTGTGGGATAATCAAGTCAGGTATTATTGTTTGCATTTTTAGAAATATGGAAACTAAAGTTTAAAGAAATTGAGTTAATTTTTTCAAATCATAGGATAAGTGGCATATCCAACATTAGAATCAAAGTCTTTTTTTTTGTCTTAAAGGAAGGTTCTTATTGCTATACAACTTAAATCTCATCTCCTAAAGGAAGCGTCATAAGCCAGAATTCAAAGATCCTTCTTGTGGCAGAATCTTTAGAAAATTTCCCCTAAAAGGTTTTGATAGCCAGATTTACTACTAGTATTACTATGACTAATAATACTTCTGTTACTTTACTTTTACTCCTACTATTACTCCTCCTCCTCCATATACTGCCAATGCCTTCCCCAAAGCACAGTACTAGGCACATAATAAGTATATAATAATGTTTGTTGCCTTGCCTTTGTTTTTGTTGACATCAAGCAAAACCCTATATCTCTATACACACTATTGCTTGCTCTGCCCTCTTCAACCAAGCAGAACAATGCTAATCCCTTTACATGACAATTCATCAAATACTAGAAGATAGCCACCCTGTTTCCCCTAAATCTTCTTTTCTCAGAACCAAATAACCTCAGTTCCTTCAATCAATCTTCAGAGGATTTGGGCTCAAGTGTCAACACCATCCTGATTATCCTCCTCTAAATACTGTCTAACTTATCAATGCCCTCCTTAAAATGTGACTCCTCTCCTAAAATATACCACCATCCCAAACCAGAAATTCTCTCTTCCTCTTCTGAATTTCCATAACATATAGCTTATACCTCTCTTGTTTATTTATTAAATTCTACTGGAACACAAATAGAATGTCTTCTTTAACTTCCTCAACTCCCCCTTGAAATGGTAGGCTGGAATTCTAGAGGATGGACAATATCTACTACTCTCTGGGAGGGTTCTAAGCCCCCACATCACAAGCCCCCATTGGCATGTTCTCCACTGATAATTATTTAGTAAATATCTTTGTTAAAGGCATTTACTAAGATGTTTTAGTAAAAACTATACAAAAATCCCTCCCAAAAATTTGGGCAGACAATTCTACAAAATAGGTACAAAGTCTACATGGATAGTAGACTCAAACTTATAGTACAATAGTAGTGAGATACAAACATAGCAAAGGGGCTTTATAGCCTAATAGTTCTTTCTTGAGTTGGTAACTGGCATTCTGCTCCTTGAAGCTTCTTTCCTTCTGAAATGACTATCTTTTTACATTTGTGTGTCATCAGTATGTTACTGCTCTTAGATCAATTATTGTCTATG